>NC_092506.1:122770914-123118414 GCF_047511675.1 Marmota flaviventris
CCTGCCTATTGTGCTATTGCTATCAGATATTTCCATTTCATGTATTATAAACCCATTTTAGCCAGCTTTGCACCACAAGACCTAGCAAGGATAACGTAGAGGAAGAGAAGTCTATTTCTGCTCATGGTTTCAGTGGTTCAGTCCGTGGTCAGCTGACTCCATGGCTCTGGGCCCAGTGTGAGGTAAAACACCGTGGTGGAAGGGCATGGCGGAGGAAACTGCTCATGTCATGGCAAACAAGAAGCAGAGAGTGAGCTCTGCTTTCCAGGGACAAAAATATAAACCCCAACAGCATGCCCCAGTGACCTATTTCCCCAGCCACATCCTACCTGCCTACAGTTACCACCCAGTTGATTCATATTAGTGAATCATTTTACTGATTAGGTTGCAATACTCATACTCTGATCATATCACCTCTGAACGGTCTTGCATTGTCTCACCCATGAGCTTTTGGAAGATCCCTCATACCTTAAATCATAGCAAATCCCACAGTATAGTGTTACTATTTTTTGTTCAAGCATGCAATTACCTTTAGGGCCATTTAGATAATAAGTAAGATATGTTGCATCTTTATACCCATAATAACCATTTCTGGTGCTTTTCATTCTCTTGTGTAGATCAGTACTTCCATCTGGTATCCTCTTCCTTCATGTGTAGATCTGTGGGCAATGAAGCCCTTCCATCATTGCATATATAAAAACTGGTCTTCTCCAAAAAAGTTGCAACCGAAAACTTCTAGAATTAGTGAATGAATTTGGTAAGGTAGCAGGATATAAAATCAACACTCATAAATCAAAGGCATTTCTGTAAATCAGTGACAAATCCTCTGAAATAGAAATGAGGAAAACTACCCCATTTACAATAACCTTAAAAAAAAATAACTTGGGAATCAATTTAATGAAAGAAGTGAAAGACCTGTACAGTGAAAACTAGAATGCTAAAGAAAGAAATTCTAGAACTTAGAAGATGGAAAGATCTTCCTTGTTCTTGAATAGGCAGAATTAATATTGTCAAAATTACCATACTACCAAAAGTACTATACAGATTTAATGCAATTCCAATAAAAATCCCAATGATATTCCTCATAGAAATAGAAAAAGCAGTCATGAAATTCATTTGGAAAAATAAGAGGCCCAGAATAGCTAAAGCAATCCTTAGCAAAAAGTATAAAGCAGGTGGCATCACTATACCAGACCTTAAATTATACTACACAGCAATAGTAACAAAAACAGCATGGTATTGGCACCAAAACAGACTGGTAGACCAATGGTACAAAATAGAGAACACAGAGACTAACCCACATAATTACAGTTATCTTATATTAGACAAAGTTGCCAAAAACATACATTGGAGAAAACATAGCCCCTTCAACAAATGGTGCTGGGAAAACTAGAAATCCATATGCAACAAAATGAAATTAAACCCCTATCTCTCACCATGCACAAAACTCAACTAAAGTGGATCGAGGCCCTAGGAATTAAACCAGAGATACTGTGTCTCATAGAAGAAAAAGTAGGCCTAATCTCTATCATGATGGATTAGGCCCTGTCTTTCTTAATAAGACTCCTATAGAGCAAGAATTAAAATCAAGAATCAAAAAATCAGATGGATTAAAACTCACAAGCTTCTTCTCAGCAAAAGAAACAATATCAGTGAAGTGAATAGAGAGCCTACAGATTGGGAGGAAATTTTTACCACACATACAGATAGAGCACTAATCTCTAGGATATATAAAGAACTCAAAAACCTTAACACCACAAAAACTAAATAATCCACTCAATAAATGGGCCAAGAAACTGAACAGACACTTCTCAGAAGATGATATATGATCAATCAACAAATATATGAAAAAAAGGTGATATACAATCAATCCACAAATATATGAAAAAACGTTCAACATCTCTAGCAATTAGAGAAAAGCAAATCAAACTACTCTAATATTTCATACCACTCCAGTCAGAATGGCAGCTATTAAGAATACAAATAACAATAAGAGTTGGTGAGGATGTGGGGGAAAAGAGCACACTCCTACACTGCTGGTCAGACTGCAAATTGGTACAACCAATCTGGAAAGCAGTATGGAGTTTCCTTGGAAAACTGGGAATAGAACCACCATTTGACCCAGCTACCCCACTCCTTGGTTCATACCCAAAGGACTTAAAAACAGCATGCTACAGGGACAAAGCCACATCAGTGTTTATAGCAGCACAATTCACAATAGCTAAATTCTGGATCCAACCTAGATGTCCTTCAGTAGATGAATGGAAAAAGAAAATGTGGTATATATACACAATGGAATATTACTCAGCATTAAAAGAGAATAAAATCATGGCATTTGCAGGTAAATGGATGGAGTTGGAGAATATAATGCTAAATGAAGTTAGCCAGTCCCCAAAAACAAATGCTGAATTTTTTTTTTTTTGATATAATATTCTGATTCATAATGGGGATTGGCGTGGGGAGGGGGGAGCATGGCAGAATTAGGTGAACTCTAGACAGGGCAAAGGGGAGGGAAAGGATGGGAAGGGGCATGGGGGTAGGAAAGCTGGTGGAATGAGATGGACATCATTACCCTAAGTACATGTGTGAAAACATGAATGATGTGACTCTACTTTGTGTTCAACCAGAGACATGAAAAACTGTGCTCCATTTGTGTAATATGAATTGAATTGTCTTCTGCTATCATATATAACAAATTAGAACAAATTAACCTTTAAAAAATAAAGAAAAATAACCTGGCCTTCTTCTGCCTTAATTTAAAGAAAAATATATTCTCCAATGGGTTTAGAATGTTGATTTTGACAGGTTTCCTTTCAGTTATTCACTGTACTTTCAAGTTGTTATCCCACGGTACTTTCACTTACATTGTTGTGAAAGTATGCTGTCCTCTTTATTGGTTCCTCTGTCCAAAGCATGTCTCTTCTGCACCCCCTCCCCTCTAACTTTGAGAATGTTAAAAATCTCAAAGCATCCTTCACATGTTTTGTTCTTGAGGTTCATTGGAATTCATAGAATTAAGTGTATATAACTTTTAGCAAAATTGAAATTTGGGGGCTATTATTTCTTCAGCTATTTTTCCCCCTGTTTCCCCCAGAGTCTCCAGTTCCATGCAGAACAGGCCACTTGAAGTCCCCTACAGTTCAGTTATAATCCATTTATTTAATTTTACTCTTTTCTCTCTCTGGTTTTGTCATTGATAGTTTCTACTGTTATTTCTTTGAATTCATTAGTTTTTTTCTATTGCCATGACAAATCTGTAATTAATCCCATCTAGGACTATTGTTTTGTCATAGAAGTTTTACTTGACTTTTTTACAAATTTTCTGTCTCTAACTTCTTGAACATATTCAATTATAATTAGTTTAATGGTCTTATCTGATCATTCTAAAATCCCCATCAGTCCTGGGTCCGTTTTGATTGATTGATGTCCGTGTATTATGAATCATATTCCTCCTGCTTCCTTTATTGTCAATGATTTTAATTAGATAGGAGACGTTGTGAATTTTACCCGAGAGGCTGGATGTCTAAAAATTCTTATTAATATTTCCAAGATTTGTTTGGGGACACAAGTAAGTTACTTTGGATAGTTTTATCCTTTCGGGGTCTCACTTTTAAGACTAATGAAAAAGCAGGATGCATCTATCATTTTAGACAAATGATTCTGCATTATTAAGTTGAACCCTTCTGAGAAATTTTTTCAATGCCCCCCCAAATTATGACTCTATTTTCAGGCAGGAAAATATGTTCTATTTCTTCCCTGTTCCCTCTATTTTTTCAAGCCACACCCCCGCTCCCCCCCCAGCCCCCACCAGGATCAGTTGTTTTCTTCACATACCTGCATACCTGCCCTGATCAGTACTTAGCCCAGTACTCTGAGTGGACCTTCTCCAGGCCTCTGGCACTTTATACTGGGCAAGCCATCTTTCCCTCTACCCTGTACACAGGGTACAGGTACAGGTACACAGCTGCCTTGGTCTCCCCAGACTTTGAGCTATTCCATTTTCTTTGATATATACTTAGAGCTGGAATTGCTAGGTATGGCAATTCTATGTTTGACTTACTGTGAAATTGTCTCCCACCGTGATGATATCATTTTAGATTCCCACCAGTAATAATGGATAGCTCCAATTTTGAGATACCTTTGTTAACAACTTGTTATTTTCCGTTTTTATCAATTATAGACTTTCTAGTGGGTATGAAGTGGTACTTACTTGTGGTTTTTGATTTGTGTTTCTCTAAAGTCTACTGCTATTAAGCATTTATTCATATGCTTAGTGTCATCATTTGTATATATTTGTTGGAGAAATGTCTAGCTAAGTCCTTTGTCCATGTTTTTACTGGATTTTTGTTATGGCCTGGGGGTATAGCTCAGTGGTAGAGTGCCTGCTTACCATACATGAAGCCCTGGATTTAATCTCCAGTGCTGCAAAAAAATTAAAAATAAAATAATAAGTGAAAACATTAGTTTGTTTACCTTCTTGGTGTTGAGTTCTGTGAGTTCTTCATTTATTCTGGATATTATCAGGCATGGACTTGAAGATATTTCTGTTCTGTAGATTGTCTTTTCATTTTCACTATAATATCATTTGATGCTTAAAAATCTTTTTGCAAAATCCCAGTTGTTTTTTATCTTCCTCTTCTGTTCCTTGTCCTTTCAGTGTCATATCTAAGTTCATGAAAATGCACCCCTCTATCTTCTTTTAAGAGTTTTGTAAATTTAATTCTTACATTTATGTTGAACTCATTAATTCTGTGTTCATTCTTGTTTCTGATGAGTTGGCTGCCTAGCTTCATTCTACTGCACATGAGGATCCAGTTGTCCTGGAACTATTGGTGAAAGAAGCCAGTCTTTCTCTTAAGGAATTTTTTGGATACCCTCTTTTTTAAAAAGTTATCAATTTCTTGTTAGTTTTTTCTTTTAAATGGTTCTGTGGTCTGAGACACTTTCATTTTTCTGATTATTTAAAAATTTCTGGTGGTCAGTTTTTATAAATATTGAATGGATGTTTAAAAGTAGATATGTTTGTAATATACAAATTCATGGATATATTGTGTACCACCTTGAATGGCATATACTGAAACAGTATTAATAACATTGTTTAAATTCTCTAGATTCCAGGGTTCAGTGTCCACACATGCTGAGGATAATGTCTCCTGTCTACTTAGACTGAAAACATGGATTTGCAGGACATTGAGTAGATTGTACAGAAAGGTCTTAACTCAATGGTGGGCATAATTATCCCTATGCCAAGCATCATGTGAGCTACAGAAGACCATATATTATGACCAAGAAGGGTTTATTTCAGGACAGAAAGACTGGATTGAAGTTCAAAAACCAGTGAGTACACTTCCACTTCCAGAAGTTTTTTTTTCCCCAATTTCCTAACACACACACACACACACACACACACACACACACACATATACACACACATCCACGTGGAAAAAAAAAAGGATATTCTCAAAGTTGGAAGAGAAAAAAATGGGACAGGTGTAGACCTCAAACTCAGGAACAGCTTGGAAATCAACCCGTGTATTTTCTTTTGCCTCTTATGTCCCAGAATGGGTGTTGGAAAATTTGTTAACCCAAATGTGCCAATGGTTTCAAAGAGACATAGCTCAAACAAAAGCCTTCCTTCAGCTTCACAAAACATAAATGTTTAGATCATCACTTCTCTACTCCATCCAAACAACACAGAATGTGTTCCCATTCCTACCAAGTGAATTGTGAGGATCCTGGACCTCGAGTCTTATGAGTCAGTAAAACTCCAAACTCCACCTTAACCCCCATTCTGCACACTGGTGGGTATCAAGGAAACCTGAGGAGAGGGCTCAGGCCTTCACTCCTACTCTACAACAAGAAGTGCCAACATAGAATCTTATGTTCTTCAGGAATGAAGAGTAAATCAAGACATTCTCAGATGAAGAAAAACTAAAAGAATTTGTCAACAGGAGATACATCCTGAATGAATAGCTAGAGGAAGTTCTTTAAACATACAGAGAATGATAAGCGAAGGAATCTTAGAATGTTAGGATGGAAGAAATAATGTAATAAAAATATGAGTGAACGCAATAGAATTTCTTTCTTCGATTTTCTAGATTATATTTGATGGCTGAAGCAAAAGTATACGGCTAGCTGATATGGTCCTAAGTGTTTATGAAAAATATTTAATACAATTATATTATAAATGGAGAAGACAAAGGACATAATGGGAGACATGATTTCTCCATTTTATTCAAATTGGTTAAACTATGACAACAGGAGACTGATAAATTATGCATGTGCAATGCAATACCTAAAGCAATCATTTAAAAAGCTGCACAGAGAAATACAGTCTGCAAAACTATAGATAAATAAAAATGGAATTCTAAAAAAGAAAAGTTCAAGTACCTCACAACACTGCATAAAAGAGAGTGAAAAGAGAAGTAGAAAACAGAAAATCAAAGGGCTGACTGAAACCTAACATATTTGCAATTACATCAAAATGTAAATGGTCTATACAGATCCATTTAGAAACAGAAATTGGCAGAGTGGACTAAAACACAAGTCTTGATGCCTCCAAGAAGTGTGCTATAATTAGAATGATACAGGCAGGTTATAAGCAGAAGTATAAAGAAATATATATCATGCAAACAATCAGGAGGAAAAAGGAGTGGCAATAGTAGAATCACATAAAGTTGACTTCAAAATCAAGAAATTTGCCACAGAAAGAGATATTCTACAATAAAGGATTGATTACCAAGAAGATACCAAGAAGGCCTGCCAGTCCTAAATACGTACACACCGAACAGGATAGCAGCAAAATATGCAAAGAAAAGTGAGGGGAAGGGGAAAAATAATACAAGGGGGACAAACGAATGTCAGTAGAGGGGGCAGAGAGAGAAGAGGGGAGGGGAGGGGAGGGGAGGGGGGATAGTAGAGGATAGGAAAGGCAGCAGAATACAACAGACACTAGTATGGCAATATGTAAATCAATGGATGTGTAACTGATGTGATTCTGCAATCTGTATATGGGGTAAAAATGGGAGCTCATAACCCACTTGAATCAAATTGTGAAATATGATATATCAAGAACTATGTAATGTTTTGAACAGCCAACAATAAAAAATTAAAAAAAAAATATGCAAAGAAAACTTAAACAATGGGGAAAACTGAGAAAGAACTGAAATAAGAAACAAATCCACAGTGATGATTGGATAATTTAACACATTTTCTTAACTATTAATATAAAAACTAGACATAAAATGATTGAAAGTGCAGAGGAACTCAACCCCACCATAAACCAATAAGGATATAATTGGGAACTCTCCATTCAATAACACAGAATCCATGTTCTATTCAAATTACCCATTCTAAAGCAGATAATATCCTGAATAATAAACCAAATCTTGATACATTTAAAATATTGAAGTCATTCTGTGTTTGCTTTCTTCCCACAGTGGAATCAAAGAAGAAGTCAATAACAGAGAGATAGCGGGAAGATACCCAACCACTTAGAACTTAAATGCGGTCTTTGATCCACTATCAAAGTGGAGGTCTGAAGGGAAATTATATATATATTGAACTGAGTGAAATGAAGATACAACATAGCAGAAAATCAGGGGTCACAAAGCAGTGTGTAATGAGAGGGAAATTGCTAGTTCTAAATGCAGTTATTAGGAAAGAGGAGAAATTTCCTACCTCAAGGACATAGAAAGAGAACAGCCAAATAAACTCAAAGAAAACAGAAGAAACATAATAAAGAGCAGAAATCAATGGAATTGAAAATGGTAAAGCAATGGAAATCAATAAAACTAAAAGCTGTTTTCTAGAAGATTGATACATTCAACAAACTTCTAATAAGATTGATGAAAAGAGAAGACACAGATTACCAATATCAGGAATAAAACAAGAAACATCACCACAGATATCAAAAGGATAACTAGAAAGTAGGAAGAACAAATCTGCCCACACATGTGATGCCTTTTACAAAATGCACCAGCTCCTAGCAGAGGGCCCATCTACCACATTGATGCTACATGAAAATGATAATTTGAATAGCACTGTAACTATTAAAGAAATGGGCTTTGTAATTTAATGATTCACAAAAAAGAAATCTCCAGTTCCAGATGGTTTCGCTGGAGAATTCTTGCAAAGGTTTAAAGATCAATTACACATAATCTCTTCCAGAAAACAGAAAAGGAGGGAACACTTCCCAATTCATTTTAGGAAGCTTGTCTTAGCCTGATACTAAAAAAAAAAAAATAGACCAAGGCAATACAAAAAAACTAAAACTATACAACAGCATCCCTTATGAATATAGCTGCAAAAAATTCCTTAACAAAATATTGGCAAATGGAATTCCATGAATATAAAAATAATTAGACAACATGAACAAGTGTGGTTTATTCTAGGAATATGATACCAATTAAATGCTCAAAAACAAATTAACGTAAACCACAATACTAAAGAATAAAAATCACATCACCATATCAATCATTACAGGAAAAAAAATTTTCATCAAATTCAACATTTGTTCATGATAAAAAGTAACAGACCTTATGGGAATAAAGAAGACCTTTACCAACTTGACAAAGAACATCTACAAAAGCGTATGGCCAATAGGAGACTTAAAGGTGAAAGACTGAATATTTTCCCCAAAGATTGTGAACAAGGCAAAGGTATTTATTCTCCCCAGCTCTATACAAATTAGTACTGGGATTTCTAGACAGTGCAATGAGGTAAGGAAAGGAAATAAAAGACATAGAGATAATCAGAAAGAAAGAAATCTAACTCTATTATCAAATGACATAGTTTCCCACATAGGAAATCCCAAAGAATTTTAAAAACAAGAAATAAACTGCAACTAATAAGTGACTTCAATAAGGTCTTATCAGATCAACCTGAGAAATTAATTATAATTCTGTATATTAGCAATGAACATGTGGACACCAAAATTAAAAATATAATACCATTTATAATTACTCAAAAAGACAGGAAGTACTCAGGTATAAATCTATCTAGCATGTGCAGGATTTGTAGGTTGGAAATTACAGAAGGCTGATGCAGGAAATCAAAGAAGGGATAAATGAAGGGAGAGCCATACCCTGTTCATAGACTGGAAGATCTGACATAATAAAAATGCCAGTTCTCTCCAAATTGTTATTCAAGTTGAATGCCATTACTATTGAAATTGAATCAAGATGTTTTTATAGATATAAATAAGGTAATCTAAATTAGTATGTAAAGGCAAAATAACTGGAATAAACAATTTTGAACAAAGAAAAATAAAAGTGGAAAGAATAGACCCCCCCAATGTTGAGACTTATCATATGGCCACAGTAATGAAGAGTATGTGGGACTGTGGAGGGACAGATGGCAGGACAGAACAAAGAACTTAAAAATAGAGGGAAGCAAACTGTGGGTGTCTGGAGAGATGTGGAAGCAAGGATCCTTCAGATGACGGAAATATTCTGTGTCTCAGTTTTATCAATGCCAACGTCCTGGCTGTGGTACTGTACAACAGTATTGCAAGATGTCATCATTGGGGAAACTGGGTAAAGGGTATTACCACTCTTTAGCAATCTAGGAGGTGAGGTATATCTTGTCACCAAAATCACCAAAAATAAGGAAAAATGACAAAAGGAGTGAATGTCACCATTCAACTTTGTCAGACAGTCCCCCCTGAGGATTATTTGTTGCATTAAGGAACAGTTACTGGTGGGCTCACCATTCATTATTATTATTTACTGCCGGAATCTATAAGGTTAGATGTTAATTGAATGCAGGATTAATAAGTTGCCAATGATTTTCATCCTCCATGAAGAAAACCATGGGGTAATGCAGTATCACAACCAGGACATTGACCTCGATAGAACCAAGACATAGAACATTTCCATCATCAAAAGGATCCCCTCCAGCTGTGTCTTTCGGGACACCCACATTTCCTTCCCACCTAATCGTAAGTTCTCTGTCCTGGGCTGATGTCTCTCTATCTCTCTGCCACTCCCACGTCCTCTTGATTATTTTAGCTATGTAATAAGGCTCAAAATTAGGTACACACATTCTTCCCACTTTTTTGTTCTTTTTAAAAATTGTTTAACTATTCTAGTTATTTTGCCTTTATAGTGAAACTTGAGATGATCTTATCTATAAAAACCTTGCTTTGATTTCAGTAGGAACTGCATTAAACCTGAGTAATGATCTGGAGACCACACGTGCCTTGCCTATGTGTTCCCTCCCACCCTCTTTGGACTGATTTGCCATCACTACCATTTGTTTTCTCACTTCTGAGTAATAAAGGTGATCTTTTGACATAAGCCTTAATACATGAGTGGGAGTTCAGCTGCTTGAAAATCATACTTTGACACAAAGGAAAAGAAAAAAGAGATCAGGCTCATTTGGGGCACACATGGAGGGGGCAGGCCTTGGGCTGGTCTGTGGTAGTACATTATCTGCATCCTGGGGAGAAGAAATATTGAGACTGGCAGAGGGCCATTTCTTTCTCTCTCTGAAAATAGATTGCTAGAACAGAAATACCTGCTCAGGAATTAGGATCTCTACACCCAAATCTAAGAAATTGAGGGTTAAAAAAAACAGACAACAAACAACAACAACAAAATACTTTTTGAGCTTTCTAAAAAGAAATTGTTACTGTTCTAGACAGAATTAAGCTGAGATGAAGAACAGCCTCTTAAATATTGGGAACCGATGGCTTTGTTCCTAATATGCAAGTTAGACACAGAAAAATTCAAGTTGCATAATCTTATATTGTAGAAGCAATGTTTGTTTTAAGTCCTGGAATCCTACAGAGCTTATTTTTCCTGACTAATCTTTTGCTTGTAGACTTGAATCAATATCAGTGAATAAGAGTGTTCTAATCAGTGATTATCAGACAGGATTCTTGGAAAGTTCAAGATTTACTGAAGGGCAGGGACTTGTGAAAGAAAATGAATCCTTAGCCATTTGTCTGATATGACTGGGGCCAGATTTTTATGCCCTCAATACCCTATTAACCATCAGCTGAGTGCGAACATTGCATAAAAGTCTCCTTTCCAGTTATTTTTTTTAAGTCCAAATTAAGACCTTTAAAAGACAAATGTCATTTCTCGGGGCCTGATGTAGCCGTTAATCTCTGTTGTCATGAAAAGTAGCCTACATCCTCACCTGCACCTCCTTCTGTATAGAAATACCTTATTGGGCAGAAGAACTTCAAGATCCCAGTTGAGAATCTTCTATGTGCGCATTGAAATTCATAATTTAACAAAACAGCAGATCCATTTGTCTAGTAGAACATGAATGAGATGATTGGTTTCAGTACATGGGACGCATCCCCACAGGACCTGCCATGGTTCCTGCCATCCTGGGGAGGAACCCGGGGTGTGTGGGTGGACATGAGGACTCCTCTCCCTCTGTCAAGTGGGAGCAGTGGGCAGGGAGCCCCAAGACTGCCTCTTGGCCCACACCAACAGCAGTGGACTCCATCAGCCTTTGTGGAAGACACAGAATGCATCTTTACGGATGAAATCTTCTGTTTTTTTCAGAGGCCATCATGTTTATGAATTCAGAATGTTAGAACTTAACAAAATGCACAGTGTGAAATAACTTATTTAAAGTCTGAGTCAATACATTAGGGAAAGACATACCAATTTCCAATTGAGCACAAGGACTTCAAGATTCCTTCACTTTCTGTTGAGATTTCATAATATAAAATACAACACATATATTTTTTAATATTTTATTTTATGTTTTTAGTTGTAGTTGAACACGATACCTGTATTTTATTTATTTATTTTTGTGTGGCGCTGAGGATCCAATCCAGGGCCTCACACATGTTAGACAAATGCTTTACCACTGAGCCACAAACCCAGCCCCACAACACATATTTTAGAGATATCACACATAGTTATATTTTGTATATAAATTTTATATGAGGCAAAACTTACATACACACCATCTAATAATCAAGTAAGGTGACTCTGAGTTGTTACAGTTTGCTTCATCCTTTTTAAAGGCACATGGCCTTTCTCCCAACACCTAGTGCAGTGTGAGGCCAGAGGCATAGACTCTAGTCCCACCTTAACTGTGGTTTTGCTTTCTGTAGTTTCAGTTGTTCAAAACATTAAATGGTGGAACCAACCTAGATTCCCTTCAGTTGATGAATGGATAAAGAAAATGTGGCCTATATACACAATGGAATATTACTCAGCATTTAAAGGGAATAAAATCATGGCATTTGCAGGTAAATGGATGGTGTTGGAGAAGATAATGCTAAGTGAAGTTAACCAATCCTAAAATACCAATGTCAAATGTTTTCTCTGATATAAGGAGGCTGATTCATAGTGGGGTTGGGTGGGGCATGAGAGGTTTAGATGAACTCTAGATAGGGCACAGGGGTGGGAGGGGAAGGGAGGGAGCAGAGGGGTAGAAAGGATGGTGGAATGAGACAGACATCATTATCCAAAGTTCATGTATGAAGACATGAATGGTGTGAATGTGCTTTGTATACAACAGAGATACGAAAAATTATGCTCTATATGTGTAATATAAATAGTAAAGCATTCTGCTATCATATATAATAAATTAGAATTAAAAAATTAAGTGGAAAATTCCAAAAGTAAACAATTCATGAGTTTTAAATAATTTTATTATGAAAAATGAAATTATGGATGTTCTCTGGATGGAGCTAGAGAACATCATGCTAAGTGAAATAAGCTAATCCCCCAAAACCAAAGGCCCAATGTTTTCTCTGATAAGTGGATGCTGATCCATGGTCGGGGGAGGGGGAGGGCAGAATGAAGGAACTTTGGATTGTGCAGAGGGGAGTGAGGGGACAGGGTGGGGCTGTGGGGCTGTGAAGGACAGTAGAATTAGACAGACATTATTACCCTGTATACATGTATGATTACACTACTAGTGTGACTCTGAAACATACAGCCAGAGGAATGAGAAGCTGGGCTCCATTTGTGTACAATGTATCAAAAATGCATTTTGCTGTCATGTAGAACTAATTAGAACAAACTTAAAAAAATTTAGGGAGACCAGTAGAATAGAAGGGGACCAGAGGTTGGGAGGGGAGGGAAAGGGGAGGGACGGGGGAATGAAATTGATAAAATCACACTGTTTTATTGTGTGCATATATGAACATATTATAACAAATCCAAAAAGATAATTTTACTATGGTATATTGTGATAATTGTTCTGTTTCTTCCAGAAAGTTTAAAAGTTTGTTCTTTCCAATATTTTATTTCATTTTTATTAATGCATTGATTGTTCATCTAATGGGGTTCAGTGTAATAGTTCAATGCATGCATAAAGACACACTTGTCAAATCCAGGCTCCCTCGGTCCGCTCTTAGCAGCCTCTAGTAATCACTTATTCTACCTTCAAGTCAGCTATTTTTAGCTTCCACAGAGGAGAGGGAACAGGTGGTGCTTGTCTTTCTGCATCTGACTTATTTCATGTCCCCCAGGTGCATCCTTTTCATTGCAAATGACAGGACTTTGTTGGTCTTTATTGTTGAATGATAGTCCACTGTGTATACCTGCCACGTCTTTATCCTTTCAGCCACTGATGGGCGCCTCGGTTGATCTCATGTCTCAGGTATTGTGCCACAGTAAACATGGGCATACAGGTATCTCTTGGCTGAGCTGATTTCATTTCCTATGGCTACAGACCCAGAAGTGGGGTAGCTGGATCATAAGCTAGGTCTATGGTTAGGATTTTGGAGGGACCGCATGCTGTTCTCCATAATGACTGTCACAGACCTTAGTGTTTGCTCCCACGTGGAGAAGCTGGAATCTGTGTGGCCTCTTAGTGTGCATGGCCCCTGGAAAATCAAGTCCCTTCTGTGCAGTCTGGCATTCTGCCCTGCACCATGCACCTCTTCTGGGTCACCGAGCAGGGGTGAGAAGAGGACATGACTTTATGGATACCAACAGCCTGGGTCACACTGCTCAGTTGCAGGTTGTACTTGAAATAAGCCCCCTCTCCTGAATCCAGAGATAGAGCCCACCTCTCTTGTGGGCAGGAGGGAGCTCCACTTCTGCTCAGGCCTTGTCTTTTCAGGAAAGATCTTCACTTGGCCTATCCCATGCCCCCTTGTCCCTACACTTCTCTCTAGCCAAGTCACCAAATGAAGCCTTATTTAAAGGAACAGCAGATCCACTCAATTCCCAGCCTGTTCTTGGCCCCTGATTCTGATCAAAATGCAGTCATGCTCATGAAACCAGGAATTTGATTTAAAAAAAAAATCTGCAGGGAGGTACAAAGAGCTGCTTCTTTGTCAACCACACTTTCTGGCTGTTGACATTTGCATCTGCTTGGAGATATCAGAGCCAGAAAATTCATGAGGCCAAATAAGAGGCAGGGGAAATTCCTCAGAGGGCTGTGAATTGAATGTAAATCCTGCTCTGATGTGGAAAACTAAATTGCTGCTCAATTATTACGGCTGTCAGCATTCCGCAGCCAGACCTCATCCTGAGGGCTGTGTTGGAATTCCATCTCCTCTCTGTCTTCAGGCTCCAGAGGAAGGGAAGGCATGCCTCCCTCTGAACTTCTTTGTGAAGGGAGAGGGTGCTCAGCTTTGGAGAAACAAAATGTGCAAATCAAGCAAAGAGGTTGAAAGCATGAGAACCATATCTCCGCATTTTCCTTCTCCCTCTCTCCCCTGAAACCTGCATCCACCCACCCACGATGCCCACTTCTGAATGGAGTTTACCCTTCCCAGAAAGCAGGAGAGAAGGACAGGCAGGGTGAGAGAGCAAAGGAGACAGAGGGACAAGGACAGAAGACAGAGACAAAAAGAGAGATGAAGGGAGGGAAGAAGAATGGAGAGAGATTGATGGATGGATGGGTAGATTACATGCATCAGCAAATCCCAGCCTCAGATAGGAGAGGAAAAAACAAAAGGGGGAGTCAGATTAGAATCCAGAAAAGTCCAGAGCTGGTGTGCCCAGAATTATTCTTCCTTCCTCCACAGTGATCTTCTCTATCAGTTTAATTGGAAAAGCTATAGAGACTGAGCACCTAAGAAAAGTCACCTCCCTGACATGGTTCCATGGATCTGGGACACCTGCTCTGGGCACTTCTTTATCCAGAGCATACTCTGGTGTGACAGGGGTCTGTTCTACCTCCTCCTTCTGCCCCCAGGGGCTCCAAGGCTTGGACCCTTGTGGGCTGTGGATCCCACACGACACCTGTGAGAGCTGAGACCCCTTGACTCCTGCTCCTTCTTGTTCATGCAAGTACTACCACCCTCAGGGGTCACGGCGACCAGGCTCCAAGAGCTTCCATGGAGATTGGACCCGTTGGGGAGTTTCTGAGGCTTACAAAGAAAAAAGAGTCCTTTGAGGATGACAGACTCATGGCTAATTTTGTTTACTTTTTGTTTTTGTTTTAATTTTAAGGCTCCAGTTATGCTTTTCATTCTTTAGCAAACATTGAAACACAATTAACAAGGATAAATAGAGTTGCCTGTCAGTGTCTGTGGGGGGTGGTTCCAGGACTCTTGTGGATGCCAAAATAGATGCAGTCCTTTCTGTAAAATGATGTGGTATTTGCGTATAACCTGTGAACATTTTCCTGTAAATGTGAAATCATCTCCAGATTGTTTATAATACTTTGTATAATGTAAATGCTCCATCAATAATTATTTTACTGTGATAGTAGGGAATAAGGACAAGAAAAACATTGGTGCATGTTCAGTACAGATGTGCTTTGGTTGTTAGGATGTTCTCCCTCTGTGGCTGGTTGAATCTGTGCATGTGGGACCCTCAGATGAAGGGCTGATCGTGTGCACTGCTGCTTCTGCTCTGTGGGTGATATAGGAGCATCAAGAGTTAAGCACAAGGACTGGACCCCAAACCTGTCTTTTTATTTAATTATTTTTTTAATTATTTGGATAAGGGAAGTACTTTTTGAATTGATTTTCGGTTAGCTTTCAGTGCTGACACACAAAATGTGAAGTGGTCAGACTAGGGTGTGTCCCTCTCCCACCCTGACCTTGACCAACCTCAGCACTGGCTCTGTTGGGTGCCATGTTAGCCTGGCTAGGTCATGATGACAGTCAACTACCGTCACTCAGTTTATCACCGTACACAGCCATCTCGGGCTATCACAACAGGAGGGTGGGTTTAGAGGATGTGCAGGGATCACTCCTGTCAGTGCAATTCTCCTTTCTGGGCAGCAGAAGAGGAAGTTGGTGTTACTGATAATAAGTTGATATCTTTGTGTGTGTGTGTGTCCATTACTAAGGGTCAGGGGGTAGATCTCCAAGGAGCCACTGCTGACAGTGGTCAGTCTCCTTGGACAGTATAGTTCATGGCAGTATTCTTTTTTTGGGAGGGGAACAGGAGGGATTTCTGTCTTACAGTAAACTCACACTGAAAATAATATCCATCAAAGTCTAAAGCCTATTAATGGCCTTGTATCATTCTATTGTGTGTTATGATGATAAAATGCCTGAGGCTGGGTAACCTATAAAGTAAAGAACTTATTTAGCTCACTCTTTTGATGGCTGAAAGTCCACCAGTGAGTGGACCTGTCTGGTCTCCAGTAAGGGCCCCCAAACCCTATAACAAGATGGTAGAGCTGCAGAAGGGGGGATAACCAATGCAGAAAGGTCCAAGCACATGGGTGGACTTCACTGCCCTTAAGAAGTAGTTCACTCCGCGAGATCAGCATCAATCCCTTTTGAGGGTGATGTCCCCACCATCTAATAACCTCCCATTCTTAAAGATGTTGCCATCTCAACACCACCACAATGGGGACCAGGCTTGCATCACGTGACCCCTTGGAGGACAAACCACATACAAATCACAGTAGGCCTGAAATTCTTCTGCTTCACAGGGTGTGGATTTCTCTGTAGTCCCCAAGGTGCCCTGAGAATGAGGACTGCCTGCCCCACATCCTCAGCATCCACTGTAGAGAAGGTTCCATTCCTAATTTCATCTAAAAGGTAAGAGAACCCCCTAATGCTTTTTCTTCTCTTTGGGTAAGTAGGAGCCTGGAACAATTTTTAAATCGTCTTTCCAGAGGGAGGTTCCATTTATATGCAGTGTCTTGCTCATCTTTCCAGCGTGCAGTCCATCAATTCTGACAGTTGTGCACCCCACAAGAAAGATATAGGAAGTTCACTCCAACCCCAGAGGATTTCTTGCACCTCTGTATGCCCATCCCCACTTCTGGCAACTACCGACCTGCTTTTTGTAATTAAAAATCATTCACATTTCCTGGAATTTTATGAATGAAATCATCAGGGTCTCTGGTCTTTGTGTCTGGCATAATGATTTTGAGATTTTCGCACACTTTGGCATATGCCCCTAGTTAGCTCCTATATACTGAGCACTCGTTATGTGGATAGATTTCATCTGGCTCACCCATTCACCTGTGCATGGAAATCTGTGGGTCCGCAGTTTTGGGGTACTATGGATGACGCTGTTATGAATATTCATGCACACATCTGTGGGTGTACATTTCTCATGGTTAAATAATAACAGAATGGCTGGGTTTTATATTCATTGTGTATTTATCCTTTTAAGGAGCTGACAGTTTTCCAAAGTGGCCTGCATTTTCTCCAGGTGTGCTCAGACATTTTCCTTTCTTCTCCAGTGGCCACGGAGAGGAGTCTCATTTGATTCTGATTCTGGTTCTCATTTGATTGATTCTCTGGAGACTAAGGATGCTGATCATCTTTTCATGTGCCTGTTGCCCATCATGTCTATGGGAGTGTTTGTTCACATCTTCTAATTTTTTAAAGAGGGGTTATTTGTCTTCCTGTTTCCCTAGAGATATTGGGTAGTCTTTTTTGGTTTGTTATACAAGTTCTGTAGTCATCATCAGCAAGCATTTTCATTTCACCATATTGGAAGTGGAATTCCTGGTCAATTTTGTAAACAGAGCCCCTGCCCCGTTCTTTCAGATGATGAGTAACTTAGGAAATGGATAGCTTCAAGACTTGCACCATTTCACTAAGGAAAATGGGTCATTTAATTCTCTGGGAGGAAGAGTTTCCAACAAGACATATTTTTTTTCCTTCTGGTCAAATTGTAATCATCAGAATAAACCTTTTTTTTCTCCAAAACTTGGAACTTTTTAATGTTTTTTTCCCAAACAATTTTTCACATGACTTTTTTCATTACATTTTGGATTTTATTTATTTGTCCATTGGTTAATGATTACTCATTTTAAAAGCAACTTTTTGCTCCAGTTTCATCATTGATGTGGAAGCAATGTGTCTTTGGAGATATCTGTACTGATGATAATAAATCTTTCCACAGAATCTGCTTTAGTATGTGCATCAGCATCTCTTTTATTGGGCAAATTATTTAATTTCATGACCTGTTATTTTAAATAGGCACTTTTATTCATAAAGGCTAAAAATTATTTCCACAACCTTGGTTATACTTTCAATTTGTGCAAAAACTGCTACACACACACACACGCACACACACACACACTCAAAACTCGTTTTCAGGTGAAATGTAAGTTATTGTCACATTCTGAATCTCAAGAATTCAAATTCAGGAGTTTTGCAGACTGGATCGGCCATCTTTGCCACCTGTGATTCAGAGTGGGATAGTGTTGTGACAGGTGTTGGCACAGAAATACTTGTATTTTGATTGCGAGGGTTCCTCTTTTTATAGCCCAGTTTTAAATAAAAACCTCTAATGAACTTTAGAAAGTAAAACTTTTCTGTTTGCCCTTTTGAAAGGAGTAGTTCTACTCATGAATATCATTTTTTTTTCATTTCTATTTCCAGATAATAAGTAGAAAGTTTTTAAATACGTTCTTAACTCAGGCGGGGTTTCAGATGGACACCCTTGGTGTGCCAAGACCTGATACAGATAAACCCCCCTCAAAAAGTGGGATTTTCCACCTTCTCAGGACTCTGATTGAACTGGAATGAGAAAAGGAGGGTTCTTTACATTTTTCTCCTGATGATGTTATGAAATTTTGTCTTGCAAAGAAAAAGATTTTCCATCATTAAAAGATCATACTGGATCAGTCATAGTGTATGATATTTTCACTGCCAGTCAATCAGTTTTACCCCACCCTGGAGCCTTTCTATCATGACAAGGGAATGAGGTTTGTTACCCAGGAATGGAGAAAGAAAGGGCATCGGAGACGTCCTCAGGGGTAAGGAAGAAGGGGGATGTGGCATAAGGAAGTCCCCACTGGATAGGGATGTGAAGTCCTTCCAGAGCAGGAAGGAGAGGAGAGGACAGCGGAGACACCTTGAATCTCTAAGAAGCAACCTGGTGTCCCATCCTGGGTCCAGGTGGGTGGGAGAAAAGCTCCTGTGGAAGTCCTCGTGGGCTGGGGGTGGTTCCCTGCCATTCCTAGGATGCCCAAGCTGGCGGAGTAGCAGGAGCCAAGGAGACGTCTAGACAGTCAGGCATGAGAAAATCATGTGGTCTCCTGAAGGCCTACCTGCCACATGCTGCAGGTGACCAAGGTTCCCAAGTACCCTGGACAAGGGGTGTGGAAAATGAAGGGACCACTAGACGGTCAGAGGCCTGGATCAGGGATTGAGGATGTCAGTGACAGGAGTCACCTTGGACTTCAGCAGTGAGTGTCTGCAGGATGCCCAGAGGAAAGATGGACCTTGTTTGAGATGACCCAGGAGCTTGAGCCTCAGAGAAGGACGGCCAGCCACACGCCAGACACAGAGCCACTTGCCTGAGGATGTGCAAATGCCCTGCGTGCTCAGGGTGGCCCGGGGGAGGGGAGGAGTCATGGGAGATTCAGTCTGAATTCCCCCACAGGGAGCATTTGTCCAGAGTATGCTCACATCAAAGATGCAAGCTGCCCTTTAGTTAATGACAAGAGCTGGCCCATGCCTGCGGGCTGCAGGCAGGCTCCTGTTGCAGGAGTCCTCATGACAACCCATTATGGTGGCTTCTCCCCTTTCCCCATTTTCCAAACAAGGCAATGGAGGCTCCCAGAGGAGAACCACTGAGTTTCCTTCCTGCAACCCGAGTCAACCTCCCATGAATCCCTCCACAGTGAGCGACCTTTGACTTTGGGTATGGTCTTATTTTAATTGTTTAATATTTATTATTTTAAAATTATGAATACTATTTTTATTGACTAATCATAATTGTGTGATATAAGTCATAATGGGTAGAATGTGACAGGTTGATACGTGGCATATTCAATCGAGCTAATCACCATGTCTATCACCTTGCTTACCTATTATCTTCTATGGTGAGACATTTGAAATTTACTCTTAGTTATTTTGAAATATACAATGTTTTTTTTTTAATTGTACCCTATTGCACCATAGGTATGAAATCCTTTTCCTTCTGTCTTTCTGAAACATCATGTCTTTTGATCAAGAACTTTCCATGGCATTCCTACTCTAGCCCCAGTCTGTGGACACCATCGTTCTACTCTCTACTTCTATGAGAACAACTTTATAAGATTCCACATAATTAATGAGATCATGTAGTGTTCTGTTTTCTGTGCCTGTTTTATTTCACTTAGCACAATATCCTCTAGGTTTATTCATGCTGTTACAAATGACAGGATTTCCCCCCCTTTTCAAGGCTGCACAGTATTCCATTGTGATTATGTATGTACCACATTTCCTTTATCATTCATCAGTTGATGGTCTCTTAGGTTGTTTCCATTTCTTGGCTGTTGTGAATAGTGCCTCAATGGGAGTGCAGATGTCTCTTTGCCATACTGATTTCCTTTCCTTTGGATATATAACCAGCAGTGGGATTGCTGGGACATATGTAGTTCTACTTTTAACTTTCTGAGTACTCTCCATTCTGTTTTCCACAATGACTCCACCAATTTACATTCCTTCCAACGTTGGACAAGCACTCCTTTTTCTCCACACCTTTACCAACACTTATCTTTCATGTTTTTATTAAAGTTGATTGTAACAGGTGTGAGGTGAGAGCTGATTGTGGTTCTAGTTTTCATTTCTTTAGCGGTTCATCCGGCTGAGCATTTATTCATGTAACTATTGGACACTTGTACATCTTCTTTTGAGAAATGTCTATCCAGGTCCTTTTCTTAGCTTTCAAGGTGAGAAATACCTGCTCCCATCTTTCTTCATTAGCATCATATTGCTAAGCACATCAAAGTGTGTTAAATAACTACAAAAAATCTCACCATCTCTACCCATACCGTCTGGGTGCACCTCAGAGACAGGAACAAGGAACATGACTTTATGCACCCAGAGCAATGCAGATTACGTGTCATAAAAATAGCAAGGTCTGCTCATGCTTTTCATCGTTAATATTCCTAATTTAACTTCTGCAGTGTTTATCTTAGGAACAAGGAATTGACCTAAGCACTAGGGTTGCCCTCTGTCTACCTCCCCCTTTCTAGCCTTAGTGACCACTTTTCTACTCTCTGATCCTATGAAATCCACATTTTGAGATTTTACACATGCATGAGAGCATATGCCGCATGTATCCTCCTGTGCCTGGCTTATTTCACTTAACATAAGGTCTTCCAGTTCCATCCACGTTGCTAAAAATGACAGGATTTTATTCTTTTTATGAAGGAATAGCATGCAATTGATGTGTACCTGGTTTTTAGAAATGCCCCCCCCCCCCCGCTAATTTGTGGAAGCAGGAATTGTGGCAAGAAGAGTCACTCAGACGTGGGGCAGGCATTAGAATCAGAAGACCCTCAGGCAGTTTATGGGAAACTCCATCTCCAGGGTCAATCTGGACACAGAGTTTCTACCCCCAAAGAACAGGGACACCTAATAAGTCTTAGAAAAAGCTGTTGTCGTGGTGATAAATGATGACAAGTTGACCGTCCCTGTGCAGGACTCTCACGCAGCGTTTATAATAAGGATTAGATGACCATTTTCTCAATGATGATTATAGCTACCATTTCACATTCACTTACTTTGTCCTGGTGTCAGACTAAGTGATTTAAAGGCACCCTTTTATTTAATCCTCCCAGCAATCTAGTGGATGTATACTTGTGTCATAAAATATTTTTGGTTCCAGTTTTATAGATGAGTGCCATGGTTATTAGACAGGTTGAGCATTCTGCTGAAAGCCACACCATATAACTAATACACTGCAGGGTCCTTGTAGCTGCACTCCCGCCTGTGTGCCCTTCTCTCCCAAGGTCTCCCAACCGTGCCGCTTGGCAACAGCCTGATTCTGCCCTGAAACAGCCTGATTCTGCCCTGAAACCCCATCCCTTGGCTCCCCACTTCTCAGCCAGCTCTGTCCTTCCCTTCCAATCTCTCAGGCAGCTCTTACCTGGGAGAGCGCTCTGCACAGAGTTGGCTTCCTGGTCCTTATGGAGGCCCAAGCCTCATTGATGGGAGCAGCATTTCAACTCAGTCTTCTGGCATTGAAGGCGTTTGGAGAAGCCATAGCTTGAACATTCTGCTTAGAAGTGCTTTTAAGACGTTCCAAAGAAATATGACGAAATCCGTGAAAGATTGAGCACCTCCGTGTTGACTCAGGCTGCACAAGATGTGTTCCCATACCTTAGCGTCTCCAGTCTGAATGCAACTTGTCCTGGATCCAGCATCCCGGGGATTTCTGCCCCAGTGCAATAGGCAGATGCCTGGGTCAGGGAACATTCTGTGGTTTGCAAATGCTCTTGGGAAACAGAGCTCTCATCTTCTGTTACTTTTGTATGCTGCCTCTCAATGCAAAGCTCTTTGTTTCCCGCATGTGTGACCCAGATCAACCTTAAGAAGCAAATTTTGGTTTGTGTTGTTCTAATACTACTTTGTCCTATGTAAATGGAAACAAAAACCCTCTGCAGAGCCATCAACGAAAACATGTCACTGGTAAGATTGCTGGAGATGCCTACACAATATGAAATAGATGTTAAATAATGAGTAGAGTAAGACATATTCTTCATGTGCTCATCTTTTTTTTTTTTTTTTTTTTTGAGACCTTGGTGCGCCTTTTGCAGTGAATCTTCTCCCAGTGAGCTTTGCTTGTTGCCTGAGGCAGTTCCAGACCCCATGAGGTGTGGTAGGCCCACGGGGGAGAGGATGCGTGCCTCTCCCAGGGACACAAAAAGGCAATCTCTGGCCCCCAAGGTGGGGCACGGGGCAGGATGAGGAGGCACCTCCCAGTCTTAAACTCAGTGATTTTAATGACATCGTCTGGTGTAATGTGCAATTTTGCAGTGATTAACTGGCTTCTCGGCTTGCCAGGGAGCAATATGTCCACACATAAGTGAATTGTCTGGGAAGAATGTCTACATCATCCATTATCAAGAAAGGCCACTTCCTTCAGTGAGCGCCCTGCGGGTCAAGTGTAAAAGCTTCTGGGGGAGCGTTGTCAAGCGAGGCTGGCTGCTCAGAAGCACCTCATTTAAATGATGTTCTGAATGCCCAGAGCAGTTGTGAGTGCCACGTCATGCTCTGTATTTGCAGGAAATCTCAGGATTTGGCTTGGGTGCCCTCAGAAGACCCTTGGGGAGCAGGTCTGCTGGTTGCCATATTGCAGGCCCAGCACACCTGTGGCTCAGGAAGCTGAGAAGCCATGGTTCTCATGGTGTTCATTTGGCATTGGCCTGTACCCATGTAGTGCCCAACTGACTGCACAGACGGTAGCAAAACTGCTTATGTAACAGACCAGAGGTCTCTGAGTTTCCTCTCTGCCTCAGTGACCACTGGGAAGAAGATACCCACCCCCCGATACCAGCTACCAGCTCTGGGGTCTGAACACAGAGAAGCAGCCTCTAGTCTCTGCACACAACAGCTCACATTACCTAACATAGGTGTCATGGTAAGTTTTATGTGTCAACTTGGCTGGGCCACAAAGTGCCAGATATTTAGTCAAACATTATTCTGGGTGTTCTGTGAGGGTGTTTTGGCACAACGGTAACATTTAAATCAGTGTACTGAGTAAAGCAGATGGCTTTCCCTAATATGAGTGGGCTTTATCTCATCAAACTGAAAGTCTGAATAGAACAAGATGACCAGCCTCCCTGCATGGAACAGAATTCTCCAGCTGACCGTTATCAGATTTTATCTGAATCATCAGTTCCTTCTGCCTAATCTGCTTTGAACTGGGACATTACATTGTTTTTTCCCCCTTGAAAAGTTCCCTTAGTCTTGAACTAAAATAGCAGCTCTGTGTTAGTCAGCTTTCCATGACTATAACAAAATACCTGAGATAATCAGCTCATAAAGATAAAGGGTTCCTGTTGGTTCACAGTTTTGGAGATTTCAGTTTATGATCAGGTGGACCCATTGCTTTGGGGCATGTGGTAAAAAGTATATCATGGTGGGGAGCACATGGCAGAGCAAGCTTCTCACCTCACAGAAGCCAGGGAGCAAAAAGAGCAAAAGCAGGAGTAATGGAGGTCTTCAAATCCCCCTCCAGGGCACATCCTCTGTGACCTAAAACCTCCCGTGAGGCCTCAACTCTTCAAGGTTTCCACCACCTCCCAGTGGTGTCAATCAGGGGACCTCACCTTTAGCACATGGACCTCTGGGGGTCACTCCAGAACCAAATGATAGCAAGATCTTCCTGGATCTTGAGCCTGCCTGCCACAGTCTGGCTGGGCACAAATGCCGCAGTCTGGCTGGGCACACAATCACGAGCCACCACACAGCTTGTAGATTCAAACAGCAACTCTTTATTCCCGAACTCACACCAGCCGTCTACAATCACGTTTTGGGGAAATCCACGTTCTCTGCCCAAATCCACCTCCACTGGGCTTCTATCTCCAAAATATACTGTCTGAATCCCATGAGAACTCAAGGGGAACTCAGGAGGCAGCAGGATATGCCCTATTCCCAGCAGGAATAATCTTAAACCTTAAACCTGGAACCTAAACCGGGAACGCCCTAATCCGCCTTGGTCCTTGAGCAAGGTCACCTACATTCAATGTCACTGCAACATGGGGTACGCTGGCAAGGAAATTGTCATACCTACTTGGCTAATGGCTCCCAGCACCTGCCAACCTTCAGAATGGAACGAGACCCTCGGCTGTCCTAGCTCCCAGGCCTTCTCACTTGGACTGGAGCTAAACCACCAGATTTTTTAGTTCCCCACCTTGCAGAGGCAGATCTCAGGGCTTGTTTCCATAATCACATGAGCCAGTTCCTTGTAATAAATCTATATATAGAAATATACATTCTTTTGGGTCTGTTTCACTGGAGAACCCTGACAAAGATGCACAAGGCATTTGGGTTCATTTTAGGTTATTTTAGCACTGAAAGAAAGTATAGATGGAGGAAGGAGTCCCCGTAGGTGATATGCATGGCCTTATCAGGACCAATGCAGAATAGAGACGTGTGTCACTCAGGCTGTTGCATCAGAAAACTGTGCTGGACTAAGGAAGCTTCCGGGTGACCATCTCCCAAGGGCCACCAAATGGTTTTATGAACCTTGTTTCTCAACTCCTTAGTAAGGTTTGAACAGACCTATGTAGCCATGGGTAATTTCCAAAATGCAGAATTTTCACCAACCTTTCCACTAATAAATGCTACATGCTGACATTTTTTGTTCTTGATTTCTACTTTTATTGTGATTTTTTAATGTTTACTGTGGAAGTTTTGAGAAATGCACAGAGCTATAAAAGAGGAATGCTGGAAAACACTGAGGTCCCGGCACCCACAGGTGTGTGGCAGCTGTGTGATATTAGGGACCCCCACATTCCTCTGCCTGGTCCTAGGATAGTGCCCCTGAAGCATCAGTTTGGAAGATGGATGTGCAAGAAGGTTTGGCCTTCACCTGCGGGAGAATTCCCTGGGGAACTGTTGAGGGATCTGAAAGGGTGGTAGGATGGGCCTCCTTCCCCATGAACCCCAAGCCAGATCTGCAGCTTTGCTCACAGGGACCAGAGGCCAGTAGCCTCTTCTTGGACACCTCTCAGGGGTGAGGCTGGTGTAGCAGTGCAGGGTCTGGGACCTGTGTGTCCTCCTTCCTGGGGACACCCAGGTTTTCCAAAAGAACACCTGTGGAAATGAGACATTCTCTCAGCAGGTGGTGACCCAAAGCCACTGCATATGGTGAAAGGAGCCCTCTGCAAACTCACTCCTACCCCACGGTGAGGCCAAGGGTCTCAAGGGTGAGAGCCCCTCAGTGCATTGGTCCACTCATAGTGCAAAATCCTTTGTTTCTCTTTTACAAACTTTACATCAGCTTTGGATTCTTTCTCTCTCTCTCTCTCTTTTTTTTTTTTTTTTAGGGTTATGGTTTCATTATTCCACATTATGTTCTAAACTTTCTCTAATAAGCATGTGTTGCTTTTGTAGTCAGAGAAATTTCATGGGATTAATAAAAAAGGAAGTAGATGGGTAACTGGAGGTTCTGATTGCACGGTGACCTAAGTGAGCAGTCCATGAGCAGGACCCAGGGGCCACCTGTGGCAGCTAGCCCAGAGGCCATGGGAAGGCAATGCATCTGATCCTTAGAATCACTGCAGCAGATATGCTTTGTGTGACTTTCATTGTTGTAAAGCAAGAACTATTGGTTTCTTCTCACTTTTTCTTTTATTAATTTATATGAGGTTACAAACTAAGAAAGTTGCTACAGATGGTGGTGAATTGCTGCCAGCATCTTTTTTTTAATTACACCATTATAATTGCATAATTTTTTATGATGCTGGGGATTGAACCCAGGGCCTCCCAAATACTAGGCAAGCACTCTGCACTGAGCCACATCCAGAGCCTGTAAAACTGTACATATTAATGGTTTGTGTGTGATATTTCCTTTTAAGCTACAGCATGCACTGGTCTTGATGGCCACATTCCTGATCATCCAGCCTGAGTATGACTTGGATGAAATGGCTTGGCTGGTTTCCAGTGTGCAGACAACTATTGCTGAGAGCTGATTACTCCCTATTTCCTGCCCTGCCGCCTCGCAGCTCTATTGAGGTATAATTCATACATAAAATGTATAAATTTAAAGTGGGAAGGGAGGATTTGATATGCATATATATTGTGAGATGATTACTGCAATCAGTAATTAATGCATGTATCACCCCCCATAGTTACCATGTGTGTGTGTGTGTGTGTGTGTGTGTGTGTGTATGTGTATGAACATTTAAGATAAGCCAGACAGAGAAAAACAAATATTGCATGATCTCATTTACATGTGGAACCTTACAAAGCCAAACTTGTAGAAGTGGAGGGTAGAAGGGTTGGGGAGTGGAGAGAATTAGGAGATATTGATCAAAAGGCCCAAACTTTCAGTTAGTAGGATGAGTAAGTTCTGAGTTTCTAATGCCACAGCCTGGTGACTATATGTAGCTAGCCAAATTGTATTGTATACTTGAAATTTCCTCACATTCTTTTGAAAGGGCTGTTTTTACAGAGGCCAGTTCAAGTCACCCAATTCTTTTCAGCCACTTGGGTAGCAGCTGCCCCTGGAGATGTTGGTGGTGAGTTCCTCAGCCCAGTGAAGACTGCCCTGGGGATTTTCAGAGCCCTCCCTCCACCTCTCGGTGTACCTGTCCTGCAAAGCCCCAACGTGCCTGTGCAGGACTCCACAGTGGTTCCCTGTAGCTCCACAGGCTCCAGATCTCTGTGCTGTGGTTGATGTAAGTGCAGAGAGACTCTGAGCCCCACTGAGAGCTGTGTGCCCCTCCTACATCCATGTGCAGGTTATAGTGTCTTCACCAAGTTATTCTGAACTCTCTTCTCAAGGAAATAAAATGCACATCAGTTGTGTTAGCTTTCCATTACTGGAACAAAATATCAGGTGGTCAAACTAAAGATTGTCAAAAGGTTCATTTTGGCTCAGTTTCAGTGATTTCAGTCCATTGTTGATTGGATCCATTGCTTTTGGGCCAGAGATGAGGCAGCACCTCATGACAGGGGGTACAGGGTAGAGCAAAGCTGCTCACCCCGTAGGAGCCAGTAAGCAAAGATGGAGGAAGAGTAGGGCAGGGGGTTCCAATTCTATTTCAAGGGCATGTCCCCAGTGTCCTAACTTCCCTCACTACACCCCAGGATCTGCCAGCATCTTTTTTTTTAAAGGTTGAGCATTTCCCAATAGCTCTGTAGCTGGGAGACTGAGCCTTTAACAGATAAGTCTTTGGGGGACATTCAACACTGAGAGGACAGTATTAGTTATGCACTCATAGAATTGTGTATGCAATTGCAGGGACTCATGCATCCTTAGAAGCCATTTGTATACCAAGAATCATGATCTGGAATGACACACTCTTCAGTAGAGTCCCCATGGCCTCCAGGGCTACTGGATCTAATTAGACACCATTTGGCCTTCTCATCTCTACTGTTCATGGAAGACTCTGGCTCAAGTTCACACTCTGCCTTTCTATTGCTTCTGCACTTTTCCGGGGTGACTTCAGCAACGTCCACATGGCTAGCACAACTCACCCTCCAGCAGTCCAGCTCCGGGTTCCTGACATTCACTCCTCGTGACCTGTTGTGGTTTGAATAGGAGTTTGAATAGGGTCCCCCAAAGCTCCTGAGGCAATGTAGCAAGAGGTGAAATGATGAGATTATAAGAGCCGACACCTAATCCGTAGATTAATCCATGTGATAGATGGATAATTTGAAAGGAATACATTCTGGGTGGTAACTGTGGGCAGATGGGGTGTGGCTGGAGGAATGAGGTCATGGAGGGCATGCCTTTGAGGGTTTAGATTTTGTCCTTGGCATCTTGAGCTCTTTCTACTTTTAGACTAACATGAGCTGAGCAGCTTTAAACTGCCCACTTCTTCCACCATGATGTTCTGTCTCACTCAGGCCGAGAGCAAGGGAGTTGGCTGGACCAACTGGATTGCAACTGTGGGCAGGTCCGATGTAGTTGGAGGAGACAGGTCATTTGGGGTCGCACCTTTAGAGTTTAAGTTTTGTCCCTGCTAAGCATAACGTTCTATTTGTTTCCAGATAGATTGCCATTTCCTGAGCTGCTTTTCACCTCCACACTTTTCTGCCCTGGTGTTAGGTTTCACTTAGTCTCAGAGCAACGGAGTTGGCCATCTGTGAACTGTGACCTCTGAAACTGACTGCCAAAAAAATTGTCTTTGTCTAAAATTGTTCTTGTTGGGTCTTTTGGTCACAGCAGCATAAAAACTGTCTAAAACATGGATATTTTATATGAATTCTCCACGCTTTATATAGTTGTTGTGTCTGGCTTATTTTGTTTGGTATAACATGTAGGAGAACACCATTTGTTTTATGGCAGAGTGATATTGCATTGCCTGGACAGACCATATTTACTTATCCATTCATTCACTGAAGGACGTTTGAATTGTTTTCACTTGGAGGCTATTATGAATAATGCTGTCATGAACATTAGTGCATGAGTTTTTGTGTACACAAATGGTGGTCCCTGCCAAGTGCAGTGGTGCATGCTTTAATCCCAGGGACTTGAGAGGCCGAGGCAGGAGGATTGAGAGTTCAAAGCCAGCCTCATCAAAAGTGAGGCACTAAGCAACTCAGTGAGACCCTATCTCTAAATAAAATACAAAATAGGAATGGGGATGTAGCTCAGTGAGTTCACTTCCCAGTACCACCAACTCCCCCAAAAAATAAAATGTTGGTTCCCTTGAGTATATATCTATGAGTGGATTTCCATTTTTTTCTTGCATATAAATACTTTACCATATTTATAAAATTATTCTTCTATTATACGTAATCATTTTTTGTTATTGGTTATTTTTCCATTAAATGAGCATTCATTAGACATGGTCTCATTATTGGACACCATTTTATTTTTAGAAATGAAAGAGCTGGACCAGTTCATGTCTAAATTCCATCTCAGTTCGAAAGACTTGTCCATATTTGGTAAACCAACGATCCTGCTGGGCTCTGCTGCTTTCCCCATAACTTTCCAACTCAACTCAGGTGTGTCCACCCCCTACATTCCTGAGCAACACACAGGTGAAAGGAAGCACTTATTTCATGAAAAATGCCAGTGGTTACCAGCTCCCATGCTTCAAGCGTGATGCTTCTAACAAGTTAGGCTATGACATAGAGATAAGATTCCTTCCAACAGTTCCAAGATCTGCCATCGCAAAAGCCCTGCCCATCTGGGTGATTTCCCCACCTCTGGGAGAAATGCCTCTGAGATCTGATCTTTGTGAGGAGCCAATCTGCACCAGGTAAACAAAAATCAAGACATCATGACACGGTTCAGTGGGGAGTCTCACCACACTGTTGATGACCACAGGACCAGCCCCTTCCAGGAACAAAGTGTTAGAGAGCAAGAGGAGCAAATTGGCCCTAAATGGTTGTCATAACTTTTAAAGTGAATCTGCAAATACATAAGCATCTCAATAAGAAAGGCACTTGAATGGGTTGAATTGTATCACGCAAACTCACATGTTGGAGTCCCATTGGAATGGGACCCTATTGGAAATAGGGTATTTATAAAGGACATTAAAATGAGGCCTTAACTGGGACCCTAATCCAATATGACTAATGTCCTTATTTAAAAAGGAAATTTGGACACAGAAATGCATCCACAGGGAAGTTGAGCTAGTCATAGGGAAAAGATGGCAGTCCCCAGGCCACAAAGTAGACATGGAACAGAGTCTCCCTCAGAGTACTCAGAAGGAACCAACCCTGATGATACCTTCACTTGGACTTCTAGTCTCCAGGGCTGTGAGACTACAAGTTTCAGTTGTTCAAGCCACCCGATTTGTGGCACTTTGTTATAGCAGCCATAACAAACTAATACAGGTGCATCAGCCATTCTGTGCTTAAAGAGAACCAGGAATCATAACAAGTACCTTTGTTTATATTTCTGAAACTTACTTTAGCTCATGAGGTGATCACAGAAGATTGTCTACCATGCTGCCAGTCCTTCTTAAAACCATTTCCGGTGAGATGTTGGCCATATACATCTTGTCCACATGAGCCTGCCACCAGCCTCAGGGAGCAATTTAAACACTCAGCAACCTTGATGCAAGACAGCTGTGACGAGTGCCTAACCTCAGGTTCACCAGCTTTCTCTGTAAATGTCACACTGATCTCTGTCTGCATTACAAACTGTTCCCTGTGGTAGGACTTCCAAGTTATTATATCTCCTTTATGGAAGTAATGTCAATGAAAACTGAAAATATATATGAAAAAGAAGATGAGACTCTCCAATAATCCTAATCCCCTTAGAAAAGAGTTATTCATATTGTATACATTTATATTTTATACATGTTGCTCATATATATTTGATTATTTTAAATCTGACTTGTGATTTAAAAAGTAATTCATTTTCATTGGGATGATTCTTTGAAAACCATAAAAACAGAAATGAGAAAATAAAATCTACCCCAACCTGATCTAGACATGACTGCTATTGACAATTTTCTAGAAGTTTCCAAAATATGGTTTGCATATATAAACTGACTATTATTGACAAAAAGCAGAACTGTTGATTTTGTAAGCTGATTATGGCTAATTTTATTATAAACACTTTATCTGTTGATTAATTATTATTATGACATCATCCTTAATGGTGCTATACATTTCCAACCTGTGGTCTAGCATAATTAAAATAACCCAAGCTGTATGTATGTATAGTTAGACTATGTCTAAGTTTTATTATAATGAATAATGCTATGAGGACTATCCTTTAGATGAATTTTTGAATATATTCAAAATCATTTTTAAGTTAAGTTCCTAGAAATCCAATGTTGAGTCAAATGCTGTGCATATTTTCAGGCTTTAATGCACATACACCTACCTTATAGTTATTATAATTAAGCTGTACATACAGTTTTATGCCCTAGGAATAATACTTACTTGCATATTTCATGCATTTTCACACTTTATGTAGCATTCAGATTTCTAATTTTTATTGATTCATCCATGAAATCATAGATTTCTCTCCCAAGTCCATGACTTTAGCATAGATATCTCTAGATTAGTAACCATCTGTTCATAAGTCAAGCGCTACCAAGTAATTAAAATAAACAAACTATGGATACATTTAACAAGATGAAACAAGTGAATTTCAAAAACATTATGCTAAGTAAAAGAAACCAAACAAAAAAGTGTTCCTACCGTATTTACAATCCACTTTTTTTCTTGAGTCAGGGAAATGAACAAATAGTAAGTTCATAGGAGAAAAGGCAGCAAATCAGGATGTGCCAGGGGATTTTGCTATCACAGGAAAGTGAGCACCCAATGGCCCAATGAGATTTAGAAGCTCATGTATCCCACTTCACAGGGGAGAGGGAGCAAAGGCTTTGGGCAATTTTAGAGGAAGATTAGATGACTTTTCAAGAGATGGCTGGGCCTGAAGAATAGTGTCAGGGCAATGGCAAAATTCCTCTCTGCACTCTAAGGGAAGCTGGGATAAGCTGACTAAGACTAATTAGGAGAAAAGTCATATGAATTCATCAACATATAAAAGGGGAAAGTCCAGGAGCATGGTTCCCACTGCCATCCACTTTTATGAAATTGAGAACAGGAACATCTCAATTGATAGGAACTTGAATCAGAATATTTCTTGGGAAAGGCAGAAGAGCTCTGGAGGGTGATGCCATGTTCCATGTGTTGGTTGAGGTGATGGCTGGGTAGGTGGTGTGTGTGCATTGAGCATATATTACTGCTTGTCACCAAACTGCTCACCTAATATGTGTGCATTTCACAGCTAGTTATTATGCATCAAATAACACACACACACATACACACACACACACACACCCCACACACACACATGCATGCACTCACACACGTGTGCAGTGAGGGAATCCATTTGCAAGACAATGGTAGAGGGTCAAACTCAAATGGAAGTGGCCATCCCTCAAAAGCCCGCTCTGGTGGTAACATCAGACTCATTAGGAGACACAGTCCTTTCTCAGTGAAACAGCATGTGTGTCTTAAAGAGCTGATGTCCTGGGATTTTTATTTTGTTCTTTGGGTTATTTCCATGATTTCTGAAAATTTTGGGTAGCACTGCTTGCCATGCATGAAGAAATTTACTCTGGAAAGCCCCAAACCAATTTCCAACTTTCCGTGGATCTGTAAAGAGCAGTAAGCACGTCCAAATTCATGCACATTATGGATTTACTAATTGTAACTTGAGGGCACCTTTCAGCCTTATCAGGGTAATGATACTGGGTTAGTACTAAGAACCGATATAAATCAGCTTTCCATTTTCACTGCATGAATATTTCACAGGCCACTGGGTAGATCTCCATGAACAAATTAATACAGCTTTACGACACTGCTCCTTGTGCAATGCCTTTACCTCCCGGCAACAGAGGCATACCCGGGAGGGAAGCATGAATCTCCTTCCTGCAAGTAGCAGACACATACGAGCCCAGAAATAGCAATCTTTACAGGGAGCAAAATATGTGAGCTCTTTTGAAGATGTGCTACATATTGACCTGAGCTCAAAAAAGACAAGCGGCATAAAACTAATTAAGAGAACACAGCATCATGTCCATCAATAAAAGGAACAATGAATTTCCCCCACAGAAACTAGAAGTAAGAAATGTTCTAGCAAATTGACAAGCTTAGAAATACCCATCCCCGAACATGATTTCCAGTTCACTGTTAAGTGCCAGTTAACACTGTTTTACTTTGTTCCCATGCACATTTTTTTTCCTAATCTGTCCCCCCAGTGCTGAGAATTGAACCCAGGGTCTTGTGCATGCTACTCAAGTTCTGTAACACAGAGCTACATCCCCAGCCCTTTCATTTTACTTTGAAAATGATCTTAAACCTTGTTATCTCTTGTTTGATATGTTTACAGCTCTTGTTTGAGAAAACTCATGAACAGTAATTATATTAAATCACCACTGGCGACAGAACATTAAAAGTAATTAACTTAGGAAAGATCATGTCAGATATTGGCTAAAAAGAGGTGAGTCCAGACAACAACTGTCAAAATAAGTCATTAAATTTTTTTTTTAAAAAAAGAATTTGTATATGTGGTTGGGTGAAAGAGAAAAAGTACAGATGGATCCACACCAGGGTGTTAATGAGAAGCCAGTTTTAACATAATTTAAAATAACGATCAGCCAAGTAAATAAGTCACTGCCTGATGAATCCTTCCCAGACAGGTAACAATCACTGGTGGCCAAGTGCTCCAGGTGGGACTGAAGGGAGTGGATCCAAGACAGGAAGGTGCAGATGACCTTGAAAAAGGAGGCTTCATGCATTCAAGAAGGGAAAGAAGTGAAAAAATTATTCACACCACAGATAATCTGTGAGTGCTTTATGTTTTGCTCTTGTGTTCATGCTATAATTTTAAAAAGCTTAATTTATATCTGGGAATGATAAAATATTCTCATAGTTCAAAATGTAGAAATAAAAAACAATGTATCAGTTTCTTGCCACACTTGTACCCAGAGTAACTGATGTAATGTACTGTGCATTTATTCAGCACAGCATTGCACATCTCTGTATGTGTTATCCTCTGTGTGCAAAACAAACAAACAAACAACAACAACAACAAAAAAAAAAAAAAACCCACAGGCTCTCAGGGTTTTCCACCCAAGTAGTAGCCAACTTTACATACTATTCTGTATTTCATATCCCTCAATTTTTTTTCCTTAATAGTAAGCAACAAAGTTCCTTGCTTTTTTTAAGGCTAGATAACATTCCATTAACTGAATATCAGGCTCATTAATTAATGTTTCAACAAATCCTTTGCTATAAAACACCACAATGCAATAGATAATCACAATTGTAATATTTTATTTGTATAGCCGGTGTTATTGATTATGGAGTCTGATTCTTTAGTCATACTTGCTGTATTGCACAGTGATTTTTCAAAAATTCTTCAATAAGTTATTATAGTGCTTGTGTTTAATTACTAGACTTAATTTTTTTTAAAGCAGTTTCAGGTTCACAGAAAAATTGAATGAGAAGTGCAGACAGTTCCCATGTACTCCCTGTCTTCACCCCACTCAGTTTCCCCACTATACATAACCCCAGCGAATGGCTCATCTGTTACAGTTGCTGAACCTGCATGGCCACATCATGGCCACCCAGACCCTAGTTTATATTAAGATTCACGCTGGGCATTATGGGTCTAGAAAACAATGAAAGGTATTGGGGATCCAAGATGGCAGGCCAGAGGGAGGCAGCATCCTGTGTCGCTCTGTGACCTGGGACTCAAGGTTGCCATATTCCTGCTCCTGCACAGGGATAACAAGTGGCCACTGTGCCCATGTAGGGCTCCAGGACTCAGTGTCAGAGTAGGTCTCCCAACTACTTGCCCATGCAGGGCTACTGGGTGCCCAAGTGGGACCATAGGCATCAGCACCTGTGCAGAATTTTTGGCCACCCAACAGAGCAGAAATCACAGATGCCATTCCCATGCAGGACACTCAGCAGCTTCCATAGGAAAACTGACAGTTTCCCACATGCAGAAACTCTAGCCACCACTCCCATGTGGACCCCCATATACCAAGATGGCTCCCCCAGTCGCCAACATCTTGGGACTTGGCAGCAGCAGAGATAGTCCCCTATGGGCAGTTGTCTGCCTGCACCTGAGAACTTCACACAGGCTCTGAAGTCAGCAGACAGCCACATGTTGCACGTCACAGAGCTTGTCTCTGAACTCATCATTCCAGACCATCCCCCGGCTTCCCCCACCCGAACCGATACCCTATCGCTGAAAACAACCGCTTCCATCTTGGGTCACCTTCATCACCATCTTTAGTGGGACAGCTTCCAGTTTGGAACTCCGGTTGGCCAGGTACCCAGTTTCTAACTCCCCCCCCAGCAGCCTCTAACTCAGCACAGTGGGTGCCCAACACAAAACAGCCCTCAGTGAGGTAAGTGGGGTGTGCCCAAAGTGCCAGGCTCAAGAGCCCTGGAGAGAAATGTCCCTGGTTAGGTAATAGTAAGGGAGAGGGTGAGTGGGATACATTTAGAGACTAACAGAGACCAGGAACTGGGAGGTCTTCAGGAGAGATAAGGAGATAAGACCAGGGGCCCACATCATATGAATGGGCCCCAAAAGAGATCCATGAGGTGCAGTCTCCCTTTGGGGATTGGCAGGTCCCACACCCCACTTCCAGGAGCCCTCCACCCAGGACCAACCCTCCCACCCTGGTCACCCTCACCATCCTGAGGGCAGAGGTACCAGCTAACAACAGATGGCCACACCTATTGGATGAGAAGAGAAGCAGGAAAAGTATTTGACTCCTTCCTGATAAGGTCTGGCCTGTGGCACTAACACTTATCCAATTCCTTCATCTTACAGAAGGAGAAACTGAGGATTAGAAGGCATTTTTGAATAGTGTTTGTTAACTATTATGACTTGGTATGGAATTTTTAAGTACCTTATTTTAAATCATTCATTTTAGAGGAAGTCAGATCCTTATGACAAAGGAGATAAGACAGATAACATTCAAATGAGGAACTACTTAATAGTTTCTGAATTTTGCTAGGTAGCAGTCTACACCATGCATTAGACCTTTTATTACATCTGGGACATAACCAGATCTGAATACCTTAAAGTCTTATAACCTAAGCAATCCAGAACATTAATTTATTAAAGACCTGAAAAATTCTTAGGGGGAAAAAAGATTTTCTTCCATGTTAGTTCCAAGTAAAGCTTTTGTATTTAGTTCTGTGAGCCATAGACCAGTCAGTGTTTGTGTATGCTGTAAAGAAGGGTTGAGGTTAATTTTTCTCCTGTGAATTTCGGATTCCTTTAGTACCATTAGTTGAAAAATTGTTCTTTTCTCATTGACTTAACCTTCACAACTTTGTCACAATAAACTGAGCATATGTAATATTTCTGGACTGTCTTCTGTTTCTTGACCAATATATCATCTTTGCTCTAGTACTAAACTTTGGATTACTATAGTATTAAACCAAGTTAATCTTTAGCTTGAGGTCCTCCTAGAGGTGCTGGCACAGGAGCTTCATCACTGGTTGCTATGGATTTCTCACCACCCGGTTCTTGTACATCAACCCAGGGGCCTGAGACTGCATGCTCAGAGGGTGCTGGGGTGCTGTATTGTGTCTGCTGGCTCCTTCTGTTGGGTGCAGGAGCACAGGATGCTGGGCTCAGGGCCATCTCTCTGACTGCTATAGAATGCTATGCACTTGTTTTCCTCTATAGTGTTTTCTTTAAAGGAACATAGAGCCTGGTGGCTGTTTGCTAAGCTTGGAACTTGTGATTGTGACCTCTCTGTAGGTGGCCTGTGGTACAGAAGCATCACCTCCTGCCCTGCAGCCAAGGAAGGTTGTTAAGGTACTATTACTGTGACTCTCTTGGTCAGCTGTTCTTTCACTACTTCCTTAATGGACTGTGGAGGGATTGGACGTTCCTGCTTACGTCTCCTCTGCCATCTTCAGGCTCCACTTGCTGGCTTCCTTCGTTTCATTTTTTATTATTATTTTTGTACTGGGGATTGAACCCTGGGGTGCTTAACCACTGAGCCTTTCATTTTATTTTTTTATTTAGAGACAAGGTCTCAATAAATCATACTTATTGCTCCATGTGGACTGATTTTTACCATTCTATTACATATCATTTACTGTGGTTTTCTGTTCTTTGTGTTAACTATTTTTGTTTGTATGGATCTAAAATAAAATTTTCCCTTATTTTTCTGTGCTTTACAGGTTTTTTTTTTTTTCTTTTTTACTCTTTAAATGGTTTGGCTTTGTTTTAACAAATATACTTGACAATAGTACTGTTATTTTATTTTATCCTCCTAAAAAATGCAAGGAATTTAAATGCCTTTTTAAACTCGTGATCTGATTTCTTCTTTAATTGTTGTTTTCCAGTATTTTAGTTTTATTTTATTGATTTTTTCTATTTGATATCAAAGTTATTTCAGTAGGTCATTGACTTCTTATATTAAACCACAATTTTATGTGTTTATTTGCTTTTCTTTCCTTCTTGCATTCAGGTCCTTTGTTTTCTAGTCATTATCTTTTAGAATTTATCATGCTTCCTATTTCTGCAGAAAAATTGCTCTCCTCAGTTCAAGAAGAATTTCAGCCAGAGTCCTTTTTAAATTGCCTTTTCACCATTTGCCTTTCTGGAATTTCTAATCATTTTATTTTGAATTGTCTATTGATTTCTCCATCTCTCTTATACTTTTCTATGGTTTTTTTCCTAGTTATGTTTTGCATTCTGAAAAAAATTTTCACATACTTCTTGCATTTTATTATTTTAGCTCATTTGGACCTACTTTTGTTTAGTCTGTCCATTGAATTTTTTGAAGAATTTTCTTCAGGTAAATTTATTATTTTAGAATTTTTATTTTTTATTCATTATTAAGATCATTTTGATGCATTATAATTGTATATATAGTGCCATTTGTTGTTACATATTCATTATTCATGTGTATAACATAATTTGTTCAGTTTTATTTCCTAGTACTTCCCTTTTCTTTTCACTTTGCCCTGTGATGAAAGTAAAAGGGAGATCATTAGAGCTGGAATTACAAGTGTGTACCACTGTACCCAGTTAGTCCATTGAATTTTTAATTTCATTCCATTCACTATTTGTAGTTCAGGCAGGTTTTTTTTTTTTTTTTTTTTTTTTCTTGTTGTTGTTGTTCATATATATTTTTTTCTCTTTTATGGTATAATTTTACTTTTTCATGTTTTTATTCCATTTTTATGTCTATATTTAAAACATGCTTTACATCATTTTTATAAAACATATTTCATTATCTTGTATTAATCTGGCTGTTTGTTGTCTCTGATTATTTCTTCATTTTATCATGTTCTTCATAATTCATTTGGATGATGTCATGAGTATTAGACTTTTATTGCTAGATAGCTGGTTTGGTCTAGGCATGTGTATATTTCTGTACAGTTTCATCAAGTGTCCATGTTCCTATTTCCCTAGTGCTCCAGGGTTGTTCTCAAGCAAAGGCAATTTTTATGTAAATTTTTTGGCCTAGAATTTCTGTTAGAAAAACTTCAAATCTACTTGAAAGCAGACAATTATGTAGGAATTTACAGAGGTGTTTTTGGTTCCCTTATCCCTCTATTTTTCACCTTTCCCCCACCTCCTCCTTCACCATCCTACACCCCAGCTGACACTGAGAAGCTTTCCTTCCCCCCCCAATTTTGTAACTGAAAAAATTTCCATGTCCACTGTTTTACTTAGAGTCTTACTCTCTTTTTACAGGCTTAAGGTTTTTCTCCGTTTTTCTTTAGGCTGATAAAATTGTAACACCTTGGAATACTGAGATTGACATCAAATGAATTAGGGACACAGCTACTAATTAGGTTTGTAGTTTTCTTCTCATTTATAGCTCTTAAGTCTTTTTCTTCCTCTTTATCTTGCTTTCTACTTCTTTTTCCCTACCTCCCTCCCTTTTTTTCTCTTCCTTCCTTCTTATCTTCTATCTTTCCTCTTTCTATTTCTTTGTAGAAATATGTCTACACAAGATTGTTCTGTTGTGTTCAAATAGGTCATTTTTAGCACAAAGATTTCTCAAAATACATGGTATACCACCTAGTTAGAAATGGAAGTACCCTCCTGTATTTTAAAATATTTTTCTCCATGTTCACTCCTTATCTATTTTGATGAGCAATATATTACTAAAAAATGTTAATACATCAGCTTAGATATCTAATCATTACAAAATATAAATAATAAATTTTCTTTAATTTTTATTCTTAAGTGCCTTTTTTTTAAATGCAAGTTTCAGTTCATGTGCAACAACCACCACTTCAGTGGCATCCATTGGTAAAGATTGGATTCTGTTTTTTGCTTCAGGATTTTGTAGTCCCCACATTACAATGTGGAAGTTTTCTTTCCTCAAATCCTGTAGTACTTATTATACTTGATAGGAGTGGATTTTAACTTTCATAAAATTAAAGTTGTTTTATAACCCTTTATTTTCTTCATCAAATCTTTGGTTCGGCTTTTAATCTTACCTCTGTCTCATAGATCTCTGCCTGATCCACTCATAATTGAGCACATTATCCCTGTTCTGATGTTTCTAACATGAAAGAGACAATTTTGAGTTTTTATAATTGTTTTCTGCAGTTCTCCATTGAGACATTTTATATCTGGACATATTACCTCTCATTCATTTCCTGAGAATCAAGGTCATTTATTTTATTTTATGAAAATTTACATGTCTTTTTTATTCTTACAAGACACCTTTAAGCTTCCTCTTCTTTTTACTTTTTAGTATTAATTCTAATCACACTTGGAGATATATAATCATTTTTCCCCAGGAATTCCCAAATACAGGAAGTACGCAAAGGTGTCTAAAGGACTCCTATATAGGTTTAATATTTGTAAATCTTGTGTATATTAGTTCTCACTCAGTGGAATTATAACTCAAGTTAGACTCTGATCTTGTATAATGTATAATTTGTTCCCTACCCAGAACTAGGTAGTTGTCTTCTAAGTTGGTTTGACAAAACTAGAGTAAATACTGAAACCTTTCTAGTTAATTTTATTTACTGTCTATACTTGGCATGGCCAGTGGAAGATTATGGTATTTAATATTAGTTGTTCAACTTCTCCATACAAAAGCACATGTTTTAACTACTGCTCACTTTTGAAATAGCAGCAGTTGCTTTTTCAGTCCTGTGATCATTGACCAGTTGTTGTAGAACATATTCTTTTTATATATGTTTCTATAAAGTTTCTTGAGGGTAGCAAGAGGAATAGAGTGGACTAGTAAATCTCTTGTTTATTTAGTCATATTCATTATCACTTAAACAAGATTACTAGTTTATTGAGATTGTTTTTATAATTATGTTCTTAAATCATCCAGATTAGTTTAGTAAGTTTACTTTTGCATTTGGAATCCTTATCCAACTCATAGACTTCTTCAGCTGTACTGCTTGCTACCTTAACCCTATGTCCTAATAATTTCAGGTCCTAATTATTAACCCTACTCAATATAAAAATGTTAAGTTAGTGATTTACAAAATTTATGACCTTCTTTTCATTTATATTGGGAGATCTATCCTCCTCTTCCTTTTAGAGGGAAAATAAGGAACAATACTCTTATATTTTTATCTACCAGATTTTCTCAATTCTAAGATCATTGCTTTATTTTGCTTTTGGTACTGGGACTTGAATCAAGGAGTGCTTTATCACTGAACTACATCCCTAGACCTTCTTATTTTAAAATTTTTTGGTAGGTCCTTTTTAAGTTTCTGAGGGTCTTGCTAAGTTGCAGAGGCTGGCCTTGAACTTGTGATCTTTCTGCCTCAGCCTCCTGAGTTGCTGTTATACTGGAATTTCAGACTTTCACTACCACACCTAGCTGTTCATTGATGTTTCTTTTTTCTTTAATTTTTTTTCTTTTTCTTTTTTGTATAGGATTTTAGGAAGCTGAATGATTTATGAGTGTGTCTCTATGAAACTTACAAATTGTATTTTCACATTTAAATATAATTAGTTAAATAAGCATTCACATCTATTCTTAAGTATGTATTTAAAGAAAATTTGTGTTTGATCAAGTAAAAATCAATGGATTTCCCCCATATTATCAGAATAACAAAAATAACATTTAAACAGTGAAAAGCTATGAAGTAATAGAAAAGACTTGTATATTTACAATTAGTTTAGTATGTTGAAAATCTATTTGTTATTATAGAAGTTTTCATGGAAGTATGTACTTTACAAAATATTTAAAGAACTCAGAAAAGTTGAAGTGTGCCACTAGTGGTTATAGATGAACCTGTTCTCTGTGCTTCTGACTGGACTGTGGGTGAAAGTTAGTGTGGCAGAATGGAGGAGAACTAACTATAGAGGGTTTGAATCATAACCATGCTTCATGTTTTTTTGTACAGATCTTATCACTCATAGAAAAGTATAATCTTGTTTTTGATTTTTGAGTTAAGCTAGAATGTATTACAAACATAAAGGTAATTATAGAACAGAATGATCTCCTAAGTATTTTATAAACTTATTTTTTAGATGCAGAACTAAAGATTGTAATAGGTGTTGTATTTTCTCTTGTTTTTAAACCTAATTTTCTTTTTGAAAAGAGTGAAGGGGGTGCCAGAGAATATGCTTCTTAATGATTCTTAAAATATATTCCTTTATGTTTAATTTCATAGAATACATTCAATTTCAAGCCACTATCTTGATTTTTCTCTGATGTTTTCTATGTGCTACTAAAAATTCAAAGAGAACAAAATGTTTGATTATATATTCAGATGGTCTCTTTGTGTTATTTAAGAAAGTACCTTTGGAAATATTGGAGGCATATAGGTGACATCTTTTTAGTTTTACATGTGTTATTATTGTATTCATATCCTATGAGTGCAAGATAAAATAAACACCCGAGGCTGTTTTATCCTGCCTCTGTCTTCTCTGTTCTAAAATTACATTTATTTTTGACTAATATTTTTTTCATATTTTATTTTTATTTTAGGCTAAAAATATCATAGAGGGATTTTTCAATCAACAAGTAGAAGTTCTAAGCAGACATTCAGATCCATTGCCTGAAATATACTACATTGAAGGTACTCTCCAAATGGTTTGGATCAATCGCTGCTTTCCAGGGTATGGAATGAATACCCTGAAGCATCCAAAATGTCCTGAATGCTGTGGTATGTAATGAACTATGATTTCATGTTGTATATTGATAAAAATTCACTTATTTCATTATGCCTAAGTGAATGTCTATCAGTTTTTTTAATTGTCAGCTGTATATTTTTTTTAAATTATTCAAGGTAATATGTTTGAGGAGGCTGTGTGAATCTAAGATGTAAAGGAAAAAAGCGGCTTAATTTTGACCTTGGTATTACTATGACAGCAAAAGTTCAATGGCTTTAGGCAGTTATCTGGGAAGAAACAAAGATAATAGTTATAAGTTACTTTAGAGTTATTTACCCTAGATATAACCAAATAATATATCTTAGAAACTGTTATCAGTGAGTTTAATTTTGTGTAGTCTAGAGTAGGTAGGGAATTTTGTGGGTTTTTTTTTCCTTTTAGAAATAAGTATTTGAATTATTTTATTATAATTTTTTTCTGACTTTTGATACTAGCACTAAAGGTTCTTAGTCACTCTCTGACATTCATCTGTCTTCATCTTTATTATAGAGGAATTCTACAAAAGTGGTTGCCTTTGTATTAAAAGAATTTGCATTTTTGTTATCAAGAATTGAATGGGTCAGTTAATTTCTAGTCTTAAAATCTTCCTATTATTAATATTGCTAAGTCAGTACCTTTTTTTTTCATCTTTTTAAATTTGTTCTCCTGTTTATCCAAGTTAGATTAAAAATCTTTTCATATAATGGAGCACCAAGTGTTCTTTTTACTTTTGTTTGGTTAGATTTTGCTTTATTACTTTTTTCTTCTATTGTTTTTATTTAACTATATGGAATTTGACAAAATGTATTAAAATTGTTTTAGAAAATACAATACAAATTTAATAAATAAATTACTTCCAGATGGAAACTTTGTAACTATTTTGACAACAGTGGTATTGTGTATCAGTGTAGCACAGATAAGGATAAAGAAAAGGCTAGAAATAACAAGGAATGAAAGTGGAACATAGTAGTTTAGCTCTCTATTTATATGCATTTCTATTTGTTTTCAGTAAAGACTTTAATGCTAAATTAAAATTATTAAAATATTTATATCTCATGAGGAATTTTGATTTTTTAAAATTTTATTTTATTTCTACATTATTTTGTTGGCACATTACAGCTTTACATAATGGTGTGACTTGTTGTTATGTATTGATACATACACACAGTATAATAATATAGTTTGGCCAGTATCACTCCTGAGCACTTCCTCACTTCCTCTTCTCCTCCCTTACCCCCTTTCCTCTATTATACTATCATGTATAACTAAAATTTAAAAAACTATACAATATTAAGAAATTATTAAAACATATGGAAAAAAGATAATCCCAGAGAATGGTGAAAAAAAAATCATAATGGATTTGACTCCCCCAAAATTAGTACCCATAACATATTAAGAATATTTTTAAAAACACAAAACCAAAATAAAGGGCAAATGATTTGAATAAGTACTTTACAAAAGACTAATTCCAAATGACCAAAGGATATCTGAAAATAAGAATTATGTTTAACTTTATTTTAAGCAGGTACAATGGAAGAGGGCAAATAAGGGTGAAAAATGGGTCATGCTAGGAGTTCAAATGGGGAAAAACCACTCTGGAGAGTAACTAGGTTGAGGTTAGTGCTTCATTAATTAGATTGTCAAGAAAAGCTTCTCTCAAAAATTAAAGGAGCAGGAGATTATGCTGTATTTCCATTTTGTGTCCTATATGTGTGTGGTGTGTGTTTGTGTGTGTGTGTGTGTGTGTATCTGTGTGTATGTGTTTATACATTTTCATTTAAACTTACCTCAATTAAAATACTATATTTATAGAGGTCTTATATTTTACTTAGCTTTATATTTAGGTACCTGATATTCTCAAACTTTCTATTTTTAAATCATTTTTAAATTAAGAAAAATTGCAAAAGTTGTAAAGAGAATTCCTATATACCCTTCATTACACGTATCTTGATTTTAACACCTTAATAACATTATTATTATTATTATTATTATTATTATTATTATTATTATTATTACTATTAGGGTATTAACATTAATATAGTACAACTGATTAGACTATAGAAATTATTCATATTTTGCCAGTATTCCTAATAATGTCCTTTGAGGACCAAGATTCAATATAAGATATGATATTTACATTGCTTGCATCTCTATAATCAATTGGAGTTTCTGCTTTTCATGACCTTGACACAAGGAGACTTATTTTGTAAGATGTATCCCAATTTGAATCTAGTTTTCTCATGATTAGGTTCAAATTTATGCATTTTGGGCAATAATACTTCACAAATGATGATATGTCCCTTTCCAAATGTCATTTCAAGAGATATGTGTTATTTAAACATCTTATTACTTATGATGTTCACTTTGATGAGTTAAGGTCATATCTTCCAATTTTTTTTTCATTTTTATCCCTTTTTTAAAATTAATTTCTCATTGGGAAACTCTTTGAGATATAAAAACATATGCATATTCATCACACTTTGTCGACTAATTTTAGCATCCAGTGACATTTCCTTCTTATGATAATTGTTTATGTTTTATTTGCCCTAATGATAATTATTCGTTCATTTTCCATCACTGTCACAAAATACCTGAGATAATCAACTGATAAAGAGGAAAGGTTTATTCTGGCTCACAGTTTTGGAAGTGTCACTCCATAGTTGGTTGGCTTTAGTGATGTGTAATACATTGTGTCAAGAGCTCAGGGCAAAAGAGGCCTATTCACTTCATAGATATTACAAAGCCTGAGAGACAGGAAGGGGCCAGTATCCCAATGTATCCCAAAAGGGCATACTTCAAATGACCTAAATATATCCCACTAGCCCTACTTCTCAAAAGTTCCACCATCTCCCAGCAGCACCACAGACTGGGGACCAGTCTTTGAGCACATGAACCTTTGAGAAGTACTGCTGATCCAAGTATAGCAACCATTTTTTATGTTCATCATTACATGTTTATTGAATGTAATTCTCTAAGGGACAGCTATCTTCTCTCTAGTTTATTTTTATTTATCAATATAAGCTTATGAATGTATTCTTTTGTTGTAATCCATTGCTATAATTAGTTATTATATTATTCAAATTATCCAAGTTTTGCCACTGCACATTCCCTGAAGTGAGATTGTATATTTACTCAGTGTGCTTTTATTTCTTGATCACTTTTTTATTTTATGACACTGTATGATGTTCCAGGTCTGTATTCTAATTATCCTGCCCAAACCCTTTCCTCAGATGTATCTCAAGGAGTGCTGCTCCTTTTTTACTCTTGGGAAGGAAAACATTTAATATACATTTTTTAGTATGTTTTCTAAATTAGAGCTTTGCAGTTATACATAGAGGTTGAGGTCAGACCAACGAAATAAACCATTTTAATTAAGTGTAAAATTCAGAGGTATAAAGTACATTCATAAAATTGTGCACCCATCATCACCATCAATTTAAGAATGTTCTCACATCCCAGAAACAAACTCTGATTGAGTTAAGTAGTAACTAGATTCACTGTTTTCTCACCTACTGCTAATAGTTATTCTACTTTCTGTCTCTTTCAATTTTTTACTCTAGGTAACTGATAAATGGAATCTTGTAGTCCTATGAATCTGGCTTGTTTCAGTTAAAATACTTTCAGAGTTCATCCATGTGGTAGAATGCATTTGAAATGAATTCCTTTTAAGATTGAACATGTATATGCCACAGTTTGTTTATCCATTCATCTATTGATGATGGATATTTGAGTCATATCCATCTTTTGGCTCTTGTGAATAATGCTGTGATGAAGTATAGTATACAGTTTTCTGTCCCAGTACCTACTTGTACACATCTTTGCCTTGATATCTAAAAGCAAAGTTACTGGATCCAATGGTAGTTTTAGGAGAAGCCAAATTCTTCAAAATGGCTGCACCATTTTATATTATCATGAGTAATGCACAACAGTTCCATTTTTTTCCATCTCCTTACCAACACTTTGTTATTGTTTGTTTTTAAAATTATCCTAATGAATGGGATGTGTTATCCATTGTGATATTTATTTATATTTCCATAATGATTGATAAATACTGAGCAATCTTATATGTTCTTATTTTACATTTCTATATATCTTTTGGAGAAATTTCTATTGAAATCTTTTTTTATGGTTTTAAATTAAGTGTCTTTACTTTTATTTTGAGTTACATGAGTTTGACATAATGCCCTATCAAATATATCTTTTGCAAATATTTTCTCTCATACTTTGTTTTTTCAACTCTCTTGATTATACCTTAAACACTGAAATTCACTAAGTTGTAAATATTGTTGAAGTCCAATGTATTTTTTCTTTTATTTCCTATTCTTTTGGTGTCAGACCCAAGAAGTTAATGTCAAATCTAATGTCATGAAACTTTGTTCTTATGCCAAAAGTTTTAAAGCTTGAGTCTTAAAACTCTAGGTATGTTATTCATTTTGAGTTAATTTGTATGTCTGATATAGGTAAGGGTACAACATAACTAATTTGCATATGTATATCCAATTTATTGCAGCACCATTTGTTGAAAAGGTTACATTTTACCCATAGCCTCTTTGTTAAAAATCAGTTGAAATTATGCGAATGGTTTGATTTGAGCTCTCTATTCTGTTACAGTGGTTTATATGTCCCCATCTTTACACTGTCTCAATCAATGTAGCATTGTAGTAAATGTTGAAACCAAGATGCGGGAGTCCTCTAACTTGTTCTTTGTTAAGATTATTCTGGCTATTTAGAGTCTCATGAGATTCCAAATGAATTTTTTAATTGATTTTTTTTAAATGCACGACAGCAAATGCATTACAATTCTTATTACACATATACAGCTCAATTTTTCATATCTTTGTATATAGAGTATGTTCATACCAATTCCTGTATTTTACCTGTACTTATTTTTGCATTATAATTCTTATTGCACATATATATCACAATTGTTCATATTTCTGTTTGTATATAAACTAAGTTCACACCCAGTTTGTGTATTCATACATGTTCTTTGGATAATGATGTCCATCACCTTTCACCATCCTTGCTAATTCCCTGCCCCCTCCCTTTCCCTTCCACCCCTCTTCCCTATCTAGAATTCATCTATTCCTCCATTCCTCTCCCTCCCTACCCCACTATGAGTCAGTCATCTTATATCAGAGAAGACATTCAGCATTTGTTTTTTGGTGATTGGCTAACTTCACTTAGCGTTATCTTCTCTAATGCCATCCATTTACCTTCAAATGCCATGATTTTATTCTCTTTTATTGTGGAGTAAAATTGTATATATGTCACATTTTTTATCCATTCTTCCACTGAAGGGCATCTAGGATGGTTCCACAGTTTAGCTATTGTGAATTGTGCTGCTATCAACATTGATGTGGCTGTGTCCCTGTTGTATGCTGTTTTTAAGTCCTTTGGGTATAGTCCGAGGAGAGGATTAGCTGGGTCAAATGATGGTTCCATTCCCAGTCTTCCAAGGAATATTCATACTGCTTTCCATATTGGCTGCACCAACTTGCAGTCCCACCAGCAATGCATGAGTGTACCTTTTCCCCCACATCCTTGCCAACACTTACTGTTGTTTGGTCTTCATAATAGCTGCCATTCTGACTGGAGTGAGATGATATCTTAGAGTAGTTTTGATTTGCATTTCTCTAATTGCTAGAGATGATGAACATTTTTTCATATATTTGTTGATTGATTGTATATCCTCTTCTGAGAAGTGTCTGTTCTGGTCCTTGGCCCATTTATTGATTGAGTTATTTGTTTTTTTGGTGTTTAGATTTTTGAGTTTTTATATACCCTAGATATTAGTGCTCTATTTGATGTGTGAGGGGTAAAAATTTGCTCCCAAAATGTAGGCTGTCTATTCATTTCATAGATTTTTTTTTGGCTGAGAAGAAAATTTTTAGTTTGAGTCCATCCCATTTATTAATTTTTGGTTTTAATTCTTGTGCTGTAGGAGTGTTATTAAGGAACTTGGGACCTAATGCCACGTGATGACGATTAGGGCTTACTTTTTCTTCTAAAACTATAAAGGATAATACTTAAACAGTTTAAATTTAACAAAAAACATTTGTATAGGATGCATAAGTATGATCAAGTATAATTAATTATAATAGAGATACATGGAAAATAAAAGTGAGTAATTCTACAAATTACTTAACTGTATCATGATACTATAGTAAAACATTGTAGTGTGGACACAAGGTAGCAGACCTATTATATGAGAATAAAAATGAAGAACTAGAAAATTTCTAATTCTTTTGAAAATGAATCTGATAAATTAATTGTAGAATTTGACATTTTTATACTATTAATTCTATTTCTAGGAATATTGCCAGAAGATACAGAAAAAAAAATGTGTGACATTTTATGGATGATCACATGCATTGTAAGTTAAACAGTAGAACACATTGCATTTTCATGTTCTTACAGGTGTGGCATTAAATGCCTTACAGCAGAGGATCAAGCTGTAGGTAAATTCTTCTCTGTGACATTATCACCTGTATCTTTAGAAGAACTGCGTGAGCATCTCAATAAAGTTTAGAATCAATGCACCATTAATGAAGGCTGACAGTAATTTTTATGTAATTTTTCATCTGCCATCTTTAGAAATGTAATTAATATATCATTTTCCTACAATAAATATAACATTAGCATTTCAACTATTTTGCAGAAATATGATTCTTGTCTCATCACAGTGAAAACTTTAATAAAATTTGTATATTCTTAAAACATTTATTATAAATATTATGCTAATTCATTATTAATAAGAAATCAGTCTAGTTTATATTTTTTCCTAAAAATGGCATTTTAAACAAAAATTGCATATTTATACATACTTCCATTTTTTTTTTCAGCTGTGAATCTATAAGAAAAGTTATTCTTTTTTTGAAAAGTAAAAAAAATATTTTTTGGTTAGCAACAAATTATGTCATGCAATTTTCAAAGAACACTGTGAAGTATGTACACATGAAATACATTTAATTATGCAACATAAAGCAATGTTGTTTTTTTTTAAGGATAGAAGTATTTAGGGAGTTCTTTCAGATTTTGTTACACTAAATTCTAAACCAGCCAACTGAAATGGACATATTTCTCTCAATACAACATAAATTAATAGAAATAAAGGAAACTATGATTTTTAAATTAATTTAACAACGAACTGTTGTTTTTAAAATAGTGAGGTATTAAAATTAGAATTCAAATTCATATATATATATATATATATATATATATATATATTCAAATATTTGAGCTCTTTTCATTTTTGAATGAGTCCAAAATAACAATGAAAATACCTAAATCCACATCCTACAATACCAAATTTTCACAATAACTAATTACATACCTATTCTGTCCCAATTCCATGGTAACTCCTGGGAATGACTTAACGTGTTTCTAGTAGTAGTAGTAGTAATTATAGTAGGTAAATATTAATGTTTTTAAACACCAAAATTATTTTTTCAATTTATAATCTCTTTATGGTTTATTTATTATTTCTGCCCACGTGTGGTTAAGAGTTATGTGATAGAGGAGCCATGAATGGGACTATGTAATTTTCCTGGAAGTTACATAACAAAATACCATAAACTGTGTAGCTAACAACAGACATTTATTTTCTCAAAATTCTAGCAATCAGAATCTGAAATCAAGGTGTGAGCAAGGCTGTGCTCCTTCTGAGACTCTAGATAAAATCCATCCTTTCCTCTTCCTAGCTTTCGTGATAACCCTTAATCCTCCTCAATTTTTGTCAGCTTTCAGCTGCCTCACTCCAATCTGCTTCTGTTCTCACAGGTCCTTCCCTTCCCATTATCTTGTTATATATAAGTCCTCCAAGCATATTGGTTAAGGGGCAACATTAATTTCCTCATGTTTACTGTGAGTGATAAAAACATAATGATTTTACCATCTTAGCCATTTTTATAGACTGACAGATTAATTTTGTTCAAAGTATAATTTAAAATAAACAACTTACAAGAGTAACAGGCTTATTGAATATTTTATTTTACAGTCCCAAGCACTATTAACTATCCAAATTTGTAATGCCATATGAACATTCTTAAGTTAGATATATACATAGTTGTTTTGTATTAAAATATGCTGGCATTTTAAATCTATAATTTCAGTTAGGAATGAATTAATTTAAATGATACTTAAGAAAAATTAAATAGTAATTCCTTTAAAATAACATTTTAGCCATTTTAAGTGTTTAATAGAGTAATATTAACAATTAACATTGTTGGAACAACCTAGGTGCCCTTCAACAGGTGAATCAATAAAGAAAGTATGGTATATATACATAATGGAATATAACCCAGCCTCAAGAAGAATGAACATATGCCATTTGCTTGTTAATTGATAGAACTGAAGCTGTCATTCTAAGTGATATAAACCAGTCTCAAAAAAAAAAACCAAGGCCAAATGTTCTCTATGAGATGTGGATGCTAACCCATAATGAAGGAGGGGAAATATAGAAGTTAACTGAATTGGACAAAAGGGAATGAAGGGAGGGGTGGGAATAGAAAGACAGTAGAATGAATTGCACATGATTTTTCAATGCACATATGAACATATGACCAGTATACCCGCACAAGAATGGGATAAAAATTGTAATGGTTTTCACTCCATATATGCATAATATATTAAAATACATCCTAGGGTCATGTGTATGTAGAAAACAAATTTTAAAAAGGAGAAATAATTTTATATGGTTTTGTATTCAAATTAACATATTTTATGCTGTCAGTGATGAGAAATATAATAATGTTTTCTGATAAATAAAGAGAGCCTGTATTTGCATATTTTTTATTCCCAGAATGATTGTTAGACAAAGGTGACAAAACATGCACCTGAGAAAAGACAGCTTCTTCAACAAATTGTTCTGGGAAAACTGGAAATCTATATGGAACATAATAAAATTAAACCCCTATCTCTCACCACACACCCAATGTGGATCAAGGACAGAGGAATTAAACCAAAATGGATCAAGGACATAGGAAATAAACCAAAGACTCTTCATTTAATAAAAGAAAAAGTAGGCCCTAATCTTCATCATGTGGGATTAGACTCCAACTTCCTTAATAAGACTCCTGTGGCACAAAAATTAAAATCATGAAAAACTCAAACTAAAAATTTCTCCTCAGCAAAAGAAACAATCTATGAGGTAAATAGAGGCCTACATCTTGGGAGAAAATTTTTACCCCTCATATATCATATAGAGCACTAATCTCTAGGATATATAAAGAACTCATAAAGATAAGCACCAAAAACAAACAAACAAACAAAAGCAAATAACCCAATCAATAAATGTCCAAGGACCTGCACAGACACTTCTCAGAAGAGGATATAAAATCAATCAACAAATACATGAAAAATGTTCATTATCTCTAGAAATTAGAGAAATGCAAATAAAAAATACTCAAAGATGTCATCTCACTCCAATCAAAATGGCAACTATTATGAAGACAAAAAACAATAAGTTTGGTGAGGATGTGGGGAAAAAGGTATACTCATACATAGCTGGTGGGACTGCACATTAGTGCAGCTGGTATGAAAAGCAGTGTGAAGATTACTTGGAAAACTGGGAATGGAACCACCATTTGACCCAGCTATCCCTCTTCTTGGTTTATACCCAAAGGACTTACAAAAAACATATTACAGGGAAAAAGCCACACCAGTGTTTATAGCAGCACAATTCACAGTAGCTAAACTGTGGAGCCAACCTACATGCCCTTCAGTAGATCAATGGATAAAAAGTGCAATATATACACAATGGAATATTACTCAGCAATAAAAGAAAATAAAATTATGACATTTTCAGGTAAATGGATGGAGTTGGAGTGGATAATTCTAAGTGAAGTTATCCAATCCCAAAATACAAAACCTATACTTGGGTGTTTACAGGAAGCATGGGAGAAATAGATGAACTCTGCATAGGGCAGAGGGGTAGAAGGCAAAAGAGGGAGCAGGTGGTTATAAATGATGGTGAAATTTGAAGGACATTATTATCCAAAGTACATGTATAAAGACATGAATTGGTGTGAACATACAGAGATATGAAAAATTGTGCTGTATGTGTGTAATAAGAATTGCAATGCATTTCACTGTCAGGTATTTAAAATATAAGTTAATTAAATTTTAAAAAAAAGAATTGAATGTAGGGACTCAAGATTTTATATGTACACCTGTTCTCATACTAGCATTTTTTAAAATAACCTCTGATGGAAAAACCTCAATGTCCCCAAACACATGAAATTATAAGCAAAAACATGGCATTGGCATACCATGGAATATTATTCAGATTGGAACAACAACAAAAAGTTTTCAGGAGTAATTCACAAGCCTTTCAAACATTATTGCAAGTGACCTGTAGGTCACGAATTATCCAATGCTGTAAGACTTTAATGTAGAAGGTGAAATTGAGGGTAGAAATTCATATAGACAGAAAATAGAATGGCATTTACCATGAGAAAAGGTGTCAGTGGTATTTTGAAAAGAAGAAAAATCAATGGAATGGATGATGAATATTTCACAACAGTAAAAATGTGCTTACTGCTTCTTATCTGCAATCTTAGAAAGCATCTAAAGGTTCAACCAAAAAAAAAATAAGACCAAAACTTTAGTGGGTGGCAACTTAAATATGTATAATGTTTCAAAATATATATATATATATATATATACACACACACACACACTCACACACACAAGTAAATAAATGATGTTGGTATTTAAAAAAAAGAAAGAAAGAAAGAAAAGGATCAAAATGGTATATTTTCTATTTTGTGCACCTTATCATAACAAGAAGCACACCTTGATCTTTTTTATATCTTAAGTGTAATATGCCCAGAGAGAAGGACGAAACACCACAAGTTCTCATTTATTTGTAGAAAGCAATAAGTAAATTTAGTAGAACAGGATGTAATAGTGATCACAAGAGACCAGGAAGAGAATAAATAGACAGATTGAAAGAGTTCATTGAGGAGCACAAAGACCAAAATGGAAGAATCACTCCTGATACTTCTATGGCACAGTTGGATAACTATTGCTGAAAATAACCTAAAATGTGTTTCAAAATATAATTTGCACCTGGCAGGTGGCACATGCCTGTAATCCCACTGACTTCACAGACTGAAGCAGGAAGATCTTCAGTTCAAAATCAGCCTCAGTAACCCTGTCTTTAAGTAAAATAACAAAGTGGGCTGGAGTTGTGACTCAGTAGCTAAGTGCAACTGAGTTCTAACCCCAGCACCAATAAATAAATAAATAAACAAACAAACAAATAAATAAATTTGCAATACATAAAGATAATTAACATTTAAAGAGATGAAAATACTTATTACTATAATTACTACCACTTCTATATATGTACTGAATTATCATAATGTACCCCATAAAATGAATATATCAAATATATATTAAACAGTCTCCAGTAACTTTATAAACAGCTCTGAAAAACTTATCTAAAATAAATAGAATTTCATCTGTCATGATTCTAAAGATGTCAACATATAATTTGTATACTTTCTGAAATTTTTAAAACATTTTAGTGGATTGGGTTCAAATCTTTTTTTCTTTTCTTTTCTTTTTTGCCCACAAATTATACCCAGTGGTGATTAACCATTGAGCCACACCGCCAGTCTTCCTTCCTTCCTTCCTTCCTTCCTTCCTTCCTTCCTTCCTTCCTTTCTTTCTTTCTTTCTTTCTTTCTTTCTTGAAACAGGGTCTCAGTAAGTTGCTTAGATTCTTCCTAGTTTGTTAGTGAATGGGCTCAAACTTTTGATTCTCCTGCCTCAATCTCCCAAGTAGCTGAGATTACAGGTATGTGCCACATTGCAATGTATTCAAAGAAGTAGGAGGACTTCTTGCTATGGATTCAATTAAACCTCAGTCTATGCTGCTCACTCTTTCAAGGGTATGTTGCCTTATGTAGCAACAGTTTCTTCATTTTCTGGGTTTATGTTTCACAAGAGATCAAAATGTAAAACTCAAATGATAGAGAAATGTATGAAAAATGTCTGGCCTTAATAATTCATGCCATAAAATTATGGATTTGTAGTATTATTTTAATAAAATAAAATATTACCATTGCATTTCTAAAGAGATGTCTGTATTTTTTGTCACTGAAACTATCAAAAGATGTACTGTGGGAAATGTTGAAATATTATATATATATAATATATTACTGTCTCATAATATTGTTCTTTTTATGTGGTAATTTTGGATTTAAAATTATGATGTAATAAGCAACTGAAAATTGAGAACTAGTTCAAGTAACTTGTAGAAAAGTTGTACAAGTTTATCTTCTAAATATTGAAATAATCAAAATACACAATAATAATTCCTCAATTAATGATCATGTCCAATTAGTTGAAATGGTGGGATGCTGTGCCACAAGAGTTCCAGTGAATGGCAAGTATAGAAGAGAAGAAAACATTAAAAGACCCTTCACAAAATAATCTCTAGAAAGAGCATGAAAACATCTGTAAAGATGCTAAACAGCACCTGTCAAATGGGAAATAATATTAAAATTAATACTAGATTCCTCAAGCTACTAATAAATGGCACACACTCACACAAAACCCAATAGTAACAAATACTGATTGGTTGTGGAGCAGAGGAATTCTTTTTGATTGTTGCGTTGATTCCAACACAGTCTTCTGGGAAAGAAGCACTGTATTTTTTATCCTTAATAAAGTTAATATGTGATGCAGTGATTACACTTCCACATTTTATCCTCATTATTTGTAAACTGATGCCTACAGAAATGGTGTATATGCTATGGAACCTTGATCCTTCTCCCTGATGCCAATTTAATAAGGTGGATATGGTTTTGAGAAAAAGGCAAAGCAGGTGTATTATTGCTTTGCTAGTAAAGAAGTAGCACAGAGGACTCCAGTTTTAGACGCTTTGATTCTGCTCATCCGAGGGAACAGAATCTTTTATTTTTGGGGTGTGTGTGTGTGTGTGTGTGTGTGTGAAGTGGGGATTGAACTCAGAGGCATTAAACCACAGAGCAACATTCCCAGTTCTATTTTAAATTTTTATTAAGATACAGAGTCTCACTGAATTGCTTAGCACCTTGCTTTTGCTGAGGCTGGCTTTGAACTCAATCCTCCTGACTCATCTTCCTGAGCCACTGGAATTATAGGCATGAGTCATCATTCCTGGCAGAACAAAGAATATTTTCAAAATAAGCTATTCAAAGACTGCCCTCCAGGTACTCCCTGTAAAGAAGAGTAACTGTTCACTTGTTAATTTGGGAGATATCTATTCCTTATATCTCCTGGGGCCATCTTTGAAGTCTGAATTATTTGGTTCCTCTGGTGGATGTGTTCTCAAAGCTATCTGATTCATGGATGGGAAAAGGTGATCTAGTTCCTAGTTATGAAACAGGAGAGAGAGAGAGAGAGAGAGAGAGAGAGAGAGAGAGAGAGAGAGAGAGAGAGAGAGAGAGGTCCTTTTTCTCCTCTCTTTTTTTAAAAGCCTCAGTGGTAGAGTGACAAGGGTTATATTCCAAGCATGGGGCAAGCCACTTTTACATATGCAAATATTCACAGCAGATTTATTCGACAACAATTTAAATTGGAGGATATATAGCAAATTAATGCTAAATGTAACATTAGTATATGGAATATATGGAAATATAGCAAATTTGCTAAAAAATCTTTATCAATTAATGAAGAAGTATATGTATTTTCAAAACAAAAATTCATTCAACAAGAAAAGAGTAGCCTATTAATTAGCTCAACAACCAAAATTAAATTTAAATGCATTTTCCTAAGTAAAAGAAGCCAGTGTAGTAGAATAAGACAAGGTCAGACACGAGAGGAGTAACAGAAATTAGATTTATTTGGCTGCAGCCAGGTTCAGAGAGAAAACTTTTTACTCTACTCAATCAATTGGCCTAAAGACCATTTTCAGGATGTTTTAGGACTTCAATCCCAGTGTATAGGGGAGGTACTCAGAGGTTCAAAATCTACAGAAGTTCCCATAATAACAGAATATTTTCACTGTTCTGGGTAAATTAACACCTCAAAAACAGTTTTTTTCAAGAATCAGTACCTGAGAATGAAAGAGCTTCTTTTGAACCTCTTTCCCCCCCTAACCTTTTGAAATATTACAATGGAGCCCAATTAGTCTTTGAAATATAAATATCCCTGAGAATATCTCTGGCCCAAAGACAAAGACTTTGTTACAATACAAAACACACTTTTTCAAATACACTTCCCACTTGAAAAAATTTCACAAAGTATATTATATCATTGCAATAAGAGATTGCTCAAAAACCTTGTGAAAAACTAGTAAAGAGGTGTTCAGCATCTGATACATTGATCTCTTTCAGGCTCATTGCAAAGTAAGATAGAACAACAGGAAATAGGATGCTTAACTACATTGAACTCTTTTGTATTTTCTTTTGCTCATAGTCATAAAACAATTATGGTAAATATTTGTAGGGAAGTTTAATTAAGATTTTCTGTATAAAAGGGGATTTCATTAGAATAAGATGCAATGGGTATTACTTTATTTCAATTAATATGACATTTCTGAGAAGGAGACAACATGGAGTAAACTAAGGCTACTGATTTTCATAGTTGGACAATAGTACAGCCTCTGATACAAAGTGGATGTTTTTTTTTCTCTTCGTGAATCACAGTTCCTGATATTTCTTTCAATAAAATTATATTAGAGAAATATTGATGCTTTTCTTTCTTTGTTGTCTATTAATATGTGCATACTCATATCAAAACTACTCAGGAGTCTGCAGGAGTATTGCAAGTCTGTGGGAACCTTGGGTAACTTAGTGAGACTTTGTGAACAAAAGAGGCAGGAGTTGTATCTCATTGGTGGACCACCTTAAGGTTCTCTTCCCTTTACAAAATCTACTACAACAACAACCTGAACAACAGAAATCCAACAAATAACATGAAAGAGGACTTTATGAACAAGAGAATGCCTTTATTATGTTAAAAATAAAAGTGTTGGGCACCATGTGAAACAATTGGAAGCTACCCACACTTCTGTTAAGTATATAAAATGGTATAGTAGGTATAGGAATAACATTGATGATTGCTAAAATTTTAAACATAGAATTACCAAATGACTTACCAATTTCATTCCTAGCTATATTTCCAAATGAACTGAAACACAGATATTCAAACACTTGAACATGAATATCAATGGCATCACCATGTCCACTAGGAAATATATGAAAATTCAAATTTCCATCAAGAATGATAAACAAATGAGTTTATGTATTTATATGTATCCATATCTGAGTAAGAACATATATGTATAGATATATTGATTTAAATATATACATGTATCTATATGTATCTATCTATCTATATCTATATCTATATCTATATCTATATCATCTATATCTATATATATGTTTCAATATTACTCTGCCATAAAAATGAAGTACTGATACAGGTGACCATGTAGACAAATCTCAAAAATATTAAGAAAAGTAAACAAAATCAACCATGAAATTTCACCTGTGTTATAAATACATTTACATTAAATATCAAAAAATTGGAAATCATAGAGTTAGAAAGGAGAGAGTTGGTTACCAGGGCTTGGAAGGTATGTAAGTGAGTGGTTGATTAACAGATTACATGGTTTATTTTGAGTGATTAAAATGCTTAAAACAAAGTAATTTTGGTAATTATATCACAACATTGTAAATGTAACTACTTAAATTATTATTTTTTTTATTATTAGTTGTTCCAAATATTACAAAGCTCTTGACATATCATATTTTGTACATTTGATTGAAGCAGATTATGAGCTCCCATTTTTACCCCATATACATATTCCAGATTCACATCAGTTCCACATCCACTTTTTCGTTTTATTTATTTATTTATTGTTAGTTGTTCAAAACACTACAAAGCTCTTGACATATCATATTTCATACATTTGATTCAAGCAGATTATGAACTCCTATTTTTACCCCGTATACATATTGCAGATTCACATCGGTTCCACATTCACATTTTTACATACTGCCATACTAGTGTCTGTTGTATTCTGCTGCCCTTCCTATCCTCTACTATCCCCCCTCCCCTCCCCTCCCCTCTCCTCCCATCTTCTTTTTCTACCCCATTTACTGTAATTCATTTCTCTCTCTTGTTTTTTCCCCTTTCCCCTCACTTCCTCTTATATGAAATTTTGTATAACAATGAGGGTCTCCTTCCTTTACCACCCAAATTCCCTTCTCTCTCTCTCTCTCTCTCTCTCTCTCTCTCTCTCTCTCTCTCTCTCTCCCTACCCACCCTCGACCCTGTTTTATGGTGATCTACTTCACATGCTCTTCCTCCATATTCTGTTCTTAGTTGCTCTCCTTATATTAAAGAAGACATTTGGCATTTGTTTTTTAAAGATTGTCTAGCTTCACTTAGCGTAATCTGCTCTAGTGCCATCCATTTCCCTGCAAATTCCATGATTTTGTCATTTTTTAGTGAAGAATAATACTCCATTGTGTATAAATGCCACAATTTTTATCCATTCATCTATTAAAGGGCACATAGGTTGGTTCCACAGTCTAGCTATTGTGAATTGTGCTGCTATGAACATCGATGTAGCAGTATCCCTATAGTATGCTCTTTTAAGGTCTTCAGGGAATAGTCCGAGAAGGGCAATATCTGGGTCAAATGGTGGTTCAATTCCCAGCTTTCCAAGGAATCTGCATACTGCTTTCCAAATTGGCCACACCAATTTGCAGTCCCACCAGCAATGTACAAGTGTACCCTTTTCCTCACATCCTTACCAGCACTTGTTGTTGTTTGACTTCATAATGGCTGCTAATCTTTCTGGAGTGAGATGGTAATTTAGGGTGGTTTTGATTTGCATTTCTCTGACTGCTAGAGATGGTGAGCATTCTTTCATGTACTTGTTGATTGATTGTATGTCCTCCTCTGAGAAGTGTCTGTTCAGGTCCTTGGCCCATTTGTTGATTGGGTTGTTTTCTTATTGTTTAATTTTTTTGAGTTCTTTGTATACTCTGGATATTAGAGCTCTATCTGAAGTGTGAGGAGTAAAAATTTGTTCCCAGGATGTAGGCTCCCTATTTACCTCTCTTATTGTTTCTCTTGCTGAGAAAAAAAACTTTTTTAGTTTAAGTAAGTCCCATTTGTTCATTCTTGTTATTAACTCTTGTGCTATAGGTGTCGTATTAAGGAATTTGGAGCCCGACCCCACAATATGTAGAGCGGAGCCAACTTTTTCTTCTATCAGATGCAGAGTCTCTGATTTTATTTCAAGCTCCTTGATCCATTTTGAGTTAACTTTTGTGCATGGTGAGAGAAGGGGATTCAGTTTCATTTTGTTGCATATGGATTTCCAGTTTTCCCAGCACCATTTGTTGAAGATGCTATCCTTCCTCCATTGCATACTTTTAGCCACTTTATCAAATACAAGATAGTTGTAACTTTGTGGATTAGTCTCTGTGTCCTCTTTTCTGTACCATTGGTCCACCCACCTGTTTTGGTACCAATACCATGCTGTTTTTGTTACTATTGCTCTGTAGTATATTTTGAAATCTTGTATCACTAGGCTGCCTGATTCACACTTCCTGCTTAGAATTGCTTTTGCTATTCTGGGTCTTTTATTTTTCCATATGAATTCCATGATTGCTTTTTCTATTTCTACAAGAAATGCCATTGGGATTTTGATTGGTATTACATTAAACCTATAGAGAACTTTTGCTAATACCACCATTTTGATGATGTTAATTCTGCCTTTCCATGAACAGTGTATATTTTTCCATCTTCTAAGATCTTCTTCTATTTCTCTCTTTAGGGTTTTGTAGTTTTCATTTTATAAATCTTTCACCTCTTTTGTTAGGTTGATTCCCAAGTATTTTTTTTTTTTTTGAGGATATTGTGAATGAGGTGTTTTTCCTCATTTCCATTTCAGAAGTTATGTCGCTGATATACAGAAATGCCTTTGATTTATGCGTGTTGATTTTATATCCTGCCACTTTGCTGAATTCACTTATTAATTCTAGTAGTTTCTTTGTAGACCCTTTTGGGTCTTCTAGGTATAGAATCATGTCACCTGCAAATAGTGATAATTTAAGTTCTTCTTTTCCTATTTTTATGCCTTTAATTTCTTTTGTCTGTCTAATTCCTCTGGCCAGTGTTTTGAGAACTATATTGAATAGAAGTGGTGATAGAGGGCATCCCTGTCTTGTTCCAGATTTTAGAGGGAATGCCTTCAATTTTTCTCCATTCAGAATGATGCTAGCCTGAGGCTTAGCATAGATTGCTTTTACAATGTTGAGGTAAGTTCATGTTATACCTAGTTTTTCTAATGTTTTGAACATAAAGGGATGCTGTACTTTATTGAATGCTTTTTCTGTGTCTATTGAGATGATCATATGGTTCTTATCTTTTAGTCTACTGATGTGGTGAATAACATTTATTGATTTCCGTATATTGAACCATCCTTGCATCCCAGGGATGAATCCTACTTGATCATGGTGCACAATTTTTTTGATGTGTTTTTGTATCCGATTCGCCAGAATGTTATTGATGATTTTTGCATCTAGGTTCATTAGAGATATTGGTCTGTTGTTTTCTTTCTCTGAGGTGTCTTTGTCTGGTTTTGGAATCAGGGTGATGTTGGCCTCATAGAATGAATTTGGAAAAGCTCCCTTGAATAATTAATACTTGAAAAGTATTAATTCTTCTTTAAAGGTTTTGTAAAACTCTGTTGTATACCCATCCTGTCCTGGCCTTTTCTTGGTTGGTAGTGTTTTGATAGTTTCTTCTATTTCATCCATTGATATTGGTCTGTTCAAATTGTGTGTATCCTCCTGACTCAGTCTGGACAAATCATATGACTTAATAAATTTATCAATGTCTTCACTATCTTCTATTTTATTGGAATATAGGGTTTCAAAATAATTTCTAATTGTCTTCTGTATTTCTGTAGCATCTGTTGTGATATTGCCTTTTGCATCCCGTATGTTAGTAATTTGAGTTCTCTCTCTTCTTCTCTTCATTAGCATGGCTAAGGGTCTGTTTATCTTATTTATTTTTTTGAAGAACCAACTTTTAGTTTTGTCAATTTTTTCAATAGCTTTTTTTGTTTCAATTTCATTGATTTCTTGCCTTCTGCTACATTTGCTGTTGTTTTGCTCTTCCTTTTCTAGGGCTTTGAGATGAAGTGTGAGCTCATTTATTATTTTTTTCTTTTTTTGAGGAATGACCTCCAGGCGATGAATTTCCCTCTCAAAATTGCTTTCATTGTGTCCCATAGATTCCGATATGTTGTGTCTCTATTTTCCTTTATCTCTAAGAATTTTTTGATTCCCTCTTTTATGTCTTCAGTAATCCATTGATCATTCAGTAACATATTGTTCATTTTCCATGTGAAGTAGGATTTTTCCTTCCTTCTTTTATCATTGATTTTCAGTTTCATTCCATTATGATCAAATAAAATGCATAGTATTATCTCCACCCCTTTATATTTATTGAGGGTTGCCCTATGGCATAATATATAGTCTATTTTTGAGAAGGATCCATGTGCTACTGAGAAAAAAGTATATCCACTTGATGATGGTTGATATATTCTATATATGTCAGTTAAGTCTAGGTTATTGATTGTGATATTGAGTTCTGTAGTTTCTTTATTCAACTTTTGTTTGGAGGATCTGTCCAATGGTGAGAGAGGTGTGTTGAAGTCACCCATAATGATTGTGTTGTGGTCTGTTTGATTCTTGAACTTGAGGAGAGTTTGTTTTATGAATGTCGCAGCACCCTTATTTGGTGCATAAATATTGATAATTGTTATGTCTTGTTGGTGAGTGGTTCCTTTTAACAGTATATAATGCCCTTCCTTATCCCTTTTGATTAACTTAGTCTTTAAGTCAATTTTATTCGATATGAGGATGGCCACCACTGCTTGCTTATGAGGTCCGTGTGCATGGTATATTTTTTCCCAAACTTTCACCTTCAGCCTGTGTATGTCTTTTCCAACCAGATGTGTCTCCTGGAGGCAGCATATTGTTGGATTTGTTTTTTAAATCCATGTTACCAGCCTATGTCACTTTATTGGTGAGTTTAAGCCATTAACGTTTAGAGTTACTATTGATATATGGTTTGTACTTCCAGCCATGTTTGATTATTTATCTTTTTTTTTTTTTTTTAATTTGGTTTGTTTCTCCATGATTAGCTTTCCCCCTGCCCTCTGGCTTTACTGAGGTACTTCCCACTGTTGGTTTTGGTTATTGTTTTTCATTTCTTCCTCGTGTAGTGTTTTGCTCAAGATGCTTTGCAATGTTGATTTTCTGGCTGCAAATTCTTTTAACTTTTGTTTATCATGAAAGATTTTTTTTTTTCATTTTCATACCTGAAGCTTAATTTTGATGGGTACAAAATTCTTGGTTGGCATCCATTGTCTTAATTTTTTGAAATATCTTGTTCCAGGATCTTCTCGCTTTCAGTATCTGTGATGAAAAATCCATTGTTAAACTTATTGGTTTACCCCTGAATGTAATCTGCCTCCTTTCTCTTGTAGCTTTTAATATTTTCTCTTTGTTCTTTATATTGGATATCTTCATAACAATGTGTCTTGGCGTTGGTCTACTGTGATTTTGTATGCTCGGTGTCCTGTATGCATCTACAATTTGTACATCTGTTTCCTTTTTTATTTCTGAAAAGTTTTCTATAATTATTTCATTCAGCAGTTTGCTCATTCCCTTGGTTTCTACCTCTATACCTTCCTCTATCCCGATGACTCTTAAGTTTTTTTTTTTTTTTTTATGTTATCCCATATCTCTTGGATGTTTTATCCGTGATATTTTACCAGCCTTTCTGAGTTGGCTAGACTCTTTTCAAGATGATATATTTTGACTTCATTATCTGACGTTCTGGCTTCTACTTGCTCCACTCTGTTAGTGATACTCTCATTTGAGTTTTTAATTTGGTGTATAGTTTCCTTCATTTCTAGAATTATTGTTTGATTTTTTTAATAATCTCTATCTCCTGATAAAGATGCTTATTTGCTTCTTTTATCTGTTTATATAATTCATTTTCAATGTGTTCTTTCATTGTTTGAATTCGCTGTCTCATATCCTCTTTAAGATTCCATTCCATCTCTCTAAGATATTCCTTGAGTTCTTTATTTGACCATTTTTCTGATGCCTCTAGGTCTTCCTGAATATTTAGGCTGTCCTGCATTCTTTGTACTCCTTTTCTTACTTGCTTTTTCATGCTGCTCATGTTACTTCTTGTTCTGTTTGACTACTGAGTTACTGTTTACTCCTATAAATTTATTTGATGCTTGGGAGGAAAGGTATTAGAAGGAAAGGGAAGAAGTCACTAAAGAGAATGAGAGGAAACAGGTAGAATTCAAGGAATGGGCAATAAGGAAATTGAAAAGAAATGAAAAGACAGAAGGAAAAAAAGAAAAGAAAAACAAGAAAAAAAATTTAAAAATAATCAAAAAAAATAAAAATAAAAAATATTTTTAAAAAATTTAAAAAATAAAAAAAATAAAAATGAAAAAAACCCACACATAATGAAAAAAAAAAAATTAATAAATGCAGTCTTAGAGTTTGATTAACTTCTCTTCCAGTAGGTGGAGCTGTGCCCACCCGGCCAAGCTTCTCCTCTCAATATGCGGGAACCAATCCCTGTGCAGCAGCTCCTCCTCCCCAACTGGTCGGGTCTCCAATCCTGAGTGCCTAGGGCCTTTTCTTGTGTCTAGTCTCTTCCCCAGTTTTCCTCCAGCCATGCCCCGCTCACCGGTGACACTCACCACAATACTGGCTACACTCCAGGTCTGCTGCTTCCGGGAGCTCTATTTTCCTGAAGGACTGGGCACACTCTCCCTATTTGCCATTCCCTCAGACCCTAAGTTTGTGAAGCTCGGGTTTGAGAACCCTCAGTGTATTTTGCTTGCCCTCCAGTAGCCATGCCCCCGGTAGCTGGTGCAAGAGACCTCAGTTGTCAGCACTGGTGGGAGCGGTAGCCAGGGGTGCCGCGCCACGGGTCCCGCGCCACTTCTGATTCCCTCAGTCTGACGATCGCGCTCACAGGAGTGCTGGGAGGGGCCCTTGAGGTTTCCCTGCTGTGTGGAGAGGGAAGACTAGGTGGTTACACACCTGCAGCCGCCATTTTCAATGAAGTTATCTCCTTCACCGCATTCTGGTGACGTCAAGTCCCCGCCATATTGGTATCCCATGAGAATGGCGACAGTTCGTTCCCTTTGCCAGGTGACCAATGCAACGAGTGGGTCCTGACTGGCTATCCCAAGCCCCGTCTCAATCCTGTGGGCACTGCCTATGAAGGCTAGGTTGGTATTAACCTCCGCAGTTTCAGAAGGGCCGACCAGTTGTTTCAGCGGGATCATTTAGCACTAAGTCACAGTGGTTTGTCTTCAAGATGCAGGCGAAAGGGAGCTTGAATTCAGCCGATCCGGGCTCGGTGTGTGTTCTGAGAGTCACAGACTGTTCGCCCCAGATCAATGTTAGCTCAGCATTGCCTAGTGATCCTGAGCAAACAGCATTTAGACAGTTTAAGACTCCCTATGCCCGTGCAGCTGAAGAGGTCAGAGACTTGATCTCTCTGTGCCCGCCGACATGTTGGATCTCCCTTAAATTATTTTTTGATAGGTACTTTTATGAGAATTCAACCTCAATAAAACCAATAAAAAAAAAAAAAAACTTGAAAACACTGAAGTCTATGCAATAATAGGAAGAAGGGACAGAAATGAACTATGGAATTGGACATAACTTCCTTATCTTTGTATTTGAACACATGACCAGAGTGACTGCATTATCTAGAACCACAAAAATAGAATCCTAAATACAATGAGTTATACTCCATGTATTTATAATATGCCCAAATATTTCCTATCATAATGCATATCTAAAAAAAACCCAAATAAAATAAAATTTAAAAAATAAACTATGGAGTTATAGTCTCCAACATGTACTCTGCATCACCAAACAAAAGCATGGATGGTAACACTGGATACCAGAAATCAAGAGCCTTCTCTGTGTCAGGCAGTATTCTTGATTCATTATTTACTTTGTTTTTATCTTTACACTATCTTGGGTACTGATTGGAAGATTTCTTATCTAACAGGTGAGTACAGCAAATTTGAGGGATGACTGATTGTTCCAAGGTCACCATCTATGCAGACTAAGGCTCTGAAAACTAATTTATGTGATTTTCAATTTCTATATCATGTATCACAATACAAAGTCAGTCAGTATTGTTGGTGTTTTGTTTTGTTTTTGTTTGTTTTATTTTTCTCTGGTGAGTGGAGGAAGCAAGAGGTAGAAATTACAACAGGGCACCAAGAATCATCTGCATAAATTATCATTATTAAAAACTTGATTGTGGTCATTGCTACACTGTAAAAAGGTATATACCACATGACAAATTATGTATGTATAGTTTATTGTATTTTAGTATTATCCTAATAAAATTGTTTTAAATTTGAATGAAAGAAATAAATATAGTCCTCCAAAACCCAAGTATATATTTAGAAAGCATAGAAAAAGATGCTGAATGTTATAAGTTATTAAGTAATTACAAATGAAACACACCTATAAAAGTTTAAAAAATTTCAAACTCGACAATATCAAGAGCTGGCAAAGATGGGGAATAAGAAGAACTCTCATACATTGCTGTTGGGAAAACAAAATTGGACAGCCACTCTGGAAGAAAGTTCGGTATACACTTAATATGGCCCACTAATTGTATTTTTCAGTGTTAATTCAATGAAATTGAAAGTTATGTCCACACAAAACCCACATACAAATATCCACAGATTCTTCATTCATGATTACCAAGAACAGGAAGCAGCTAAGAGAGATATCAGTAGCTGTTTACCTGTTATTAATGTAAACACTGTGATAAATCTATACACTGGAGGGTTATTCAAAAATTGTCAAAAAATAAAATTTACTATTAAACATGGAGACAGCATAAATATATACTGCCAGAAACAATATATTGTCTGAAATATCATATTTGTATAATTCCAAATATATGACATTCTGGAAAAGTCAAAACACTGAAAACATTAAACATTGCCAAGAAACCAGGGAGAGTAGAAGATGTTTAAAGAGGTGAAGAATAGTGATTTCTGGCATGGTGAATCCACTCTGTAAGATGCCATCATGGTGAAAATTGACATTATTCCTTATCAATGCTTAAAAATCTGTAAAATTAGTGTTTTCATAAATAATTAAACTATTCATTGCTATTAAAAATTATTTAACATCATCACTTTTGGCAAAACATTTTGATTTTTACTTCCATAAAATATTTCTCAGTAATACACAAAGAAAAAAATTGTAGAAATTCTGAATAAGGGAAAGCATAGAGGAACATGGTACTATGTGCTTTGTTTTTCTGTAAATCTACATGTCTCCTTAAAATAAACTTTGTTAATTAAAACAATCAAAGAAGGCTTGGTGATTTTCCTAGCCTCAAACATGCCTGGCCTAGGACTGACCCTCAACAAAAAAATTTGCACTAAGAATTAATAATTTCCAACAATCTTGTTTTCCTTTTGTTTTTTTCTTTCTTTCATTTTCTTTCTTTCTTTCGTTCTTTCTTTCTTTTTTTGTATTTTTTTCTGTGAAGTGTTGCTGGAGTTTTCCTACAAAAAATTCAAGAAAATCTATTTCTACAATTTTCATGATCTTTTTAGAGAATAGTGAACATAAGCCCTTAGTGAATAAACTAGTAACTTATTAAAAAGATGCTTATACATCAATAAAAATGATTATTTATCACTCTGCTCCATAGGTAGCAATTCTTTGAATACTAAGGAAAATATTTTCTAAACTTATTTTACTACAAATAATCATGAGAAAATTATCTGAGATTTTTTTGAGTCCACCTCACTTCTACTATGCTACCTATAAAATGAGATTACTTTTTTTTCTTACCCAACAAATATCTGGTTGAAATAAATGAAGATGGTCCAAGTAAAGTGGTGTGCTGATACACATTAAGGGGCAGATAAATTGTGGGTGATATTACTTAGAAATGCAGTTCTATTGATAAGATAAATACTAGGCATTTGATGAGACTGAAAATTCCATATTCTTTCTTCATACTTTCTTTATAACTTAATCCTTCCCATGTAGATCTTTCATTTCTGAGCTATGGCAGTTACTAACACTATCCTACCAGAAACAGATAACAGGGTTCATGAGTCATTTCTGTCCAGATTAAGTTCCATTATTCTCACAACAATATTTAGTAGATTTGGACATGACCAGGGCCAGTCAGTACCTTCTTTTACATTTCTCAGGCAAGATTAACAGAAAAGAGGTTCTCATTGTGGTTCCTAGAATGGGAAAGAAAAATTCCTGCATGATTGGCATCTACAGTTCATTTTTTTCACAGTTATTAAACTACCTGCTCATGGCTAAGCTGAACTGTACAGTAGCTGAAGAAATTATCTTCAAGCACATATTGGTTCATAATGACAATGTATATCTGCTAAATATTCAATTTGATGAGGTAGAGAGAATCAGAAGATGAACTACAATGGGAAGGGGTAATTGGAAGAAAAACTGGCTCCCTCAGAAACAAGGTGCTTTAACCTGTTTTCATTCTCAAATCAGAAAAACCATTAGTCAAATGTGTTCCTTCCTTTCTCTCTTCTCTACTTTCTTCCTTTCTCATTTTCTTGGTTATTTCCTTCTTATCTCTCACTCTCCATCCCTTCTTTGATTTCTTTCTAAGAGAAGATGTCACAGTTTACTCTTCATATTTACTTCTCACAAACTAGTCATAAAGCTCTATGGGAGCCATATACATTTATATTAGGTATCATTACTCTGAATTTTTTTTTAGTTGAAAACTTGAAAAATATATTTTAAGAGTATACACACTCACATAAAACATTAGTTTTTTTTGTTTGTTTGTTTAATTTATTTTCTTATACAACAAGCCATACATGTCCAGGGTCTAGTGAGAAGCCTTACATTGTTTTGCTACGAACAAAACCAAAAACAAACAAACGAACAAAAATGACAACAGTAATAAATACCAAATTATTTTTATTACATTACTGACTTTTCTGTAATAAGAGCAGTTTATAATAATTTAGAGACAGTTATTTTATCTTTTTTTTGAGAAGTATTCAAACTTTCAAAGGAATTTTCACTGATTCTTTCACCCAAATATCAAAGGATGATTTTGTTCACTGAAAACTTTAAAGAAAAAATGCATTTCAAAGACAATTTAAATTCATTCAATGAATGACAACAGACTTTGGGTGTTAAGGTAAAGTAAGCATTTTCTACAGAAAATTTTGTAATTTTAAAAGAAAAAGGTAATTGCATCATCAGAGTACGGCTTTGCTCCAAATATCTGAATCCACACATTGATGTCAGAATGGCCAAAGCTTGGGAAAAAATGAAATTTTTCTTGCAGAAGACTCAAAGCCCTGGGTACCTATTTCTTTGTATTCATGTGTCTTTAAGGCACTAGGAGACTATTCTGGAAGAGGCAGCAGAGTTAATGAATATTGCAGCATTATTCAAAGTGTAGCCATTTATCTGAAAAGACTTTCTGTTATTACTGAGTTTATTCATGGAAAATAGTCATTTTTCCTTCCTGGTCATAGATGTGTCAAAAACAGTTTAACAAGTTGAACTTGAGAATTCCTTCTACCACAGCCTAGTTTATTAGTTTCCCTTGAAATGAAGCATTTTATTGAATTTATTAAAATATGTGTGTAAACTATTATGTTCTACTCTGTCCTCAGCAGCAAGAGAACTGATAATCTATTTGCTTAACTTTGTTTCTTTCTACAAAACATCTCTAGGCTTCACATTTGGGTTTCCAGCTAAATTCAGCATGATGATAGAGCTCCTCTTATTTCCCTATTTCTTAACACTGTAATAGTATCTTATATTCTCCTACTCTACAAACACCTAAATATCTTAATGTAGTAATTATCCCAATACACACACACACACACACACACACACACACAAACACACACACACACAAATGAATAATGTTGATTCCACCTTTCGTGGAACTTAGCTTTTAATTCAGAAGTATTTCATAATCTTCATCCTGCTCTCATGGGGGCTCTGTCACTTCCCTTGACTGATCCTCTTGTGTTTCATTTATTTCAAAGGTTTTCACATTTATTTCAGGTTTTTTCAGGAGAATTATGTCAAGAATATGAATGACATTACACTCCCTTAGCAATAAATTTGATAATATTGGAGAGTTAGAGTGTTAAAATATTTTATCCCATCATTTCATACTTCCATGTAGAGACTCTGATAGAAATTACAGCTACTTTAAGTGTTGTATGGATCAAAAACTTAAGATGTGGGCTAAAAATTTTCAGTAAAATACCCAAATTGAAGTCATGGCTGTGTTATTTAATGAAGTTTTAACAAGTGAACACAAAACACTGGACACACACACACACATATGTTTAATGAAAGGAATCTTGGAGGTGTCAGTCCTCTCCTGGGGAAAACAAAAAATGTTTAAAAAATATTGTTATTTGAGTACTAACATTTGTCAATGCAGGCTAATGTTAAGGAAGACATTTCTCCTCTAAAGCATGAAATCTTGAGTGTACTACATTAATTCTCCAAAGGAAGGGTTTATCACAAGCCTAACAACTAAGAAAAAAACCCATTATCAGAAGAATTCTCAGCCAAGTTCTACAAGAAATTGAAAAAAGAATGATCACCAATTCTTCTAAAATTATTTTATGAAAAAGAAAATAGTAAAACCTTCTAACCTCATTCTATGAAACTAATATAAACCTGATGCAAAAAACAGACAAAGACACATCAAGGAAAGAACATTTCAGACCAGTATTCCTGATGAACAAAGATGTAATAATTCTCAATAAAATTATGGCAAACAGCATACAAAATCATATTAAAAAGATTGTACAACATGATCAGTGGGCTTTGTCCCAGGGATGCCGGGTTGGTTCAAAACATGGAAATCAATAAACATTTTTTAAATAAATAGATGTAAAGACAAGAATCAAAAAAATTATCTCAACAAATTCAGAAAAAGCATTTGACTAAATACATGGTCAAAATACTAGAAAACTATATATAATAGAAAAATATATTAACACTATAAAAGCTCTCTATGGTAAACACAAGGGAAATCTTCTTCTTCTTCTTCTCCTTTTTTTTTTTTTTTTTTTTTTTGAGTAAGAAGATTTTACTGAAAACAGACAGAAAACCGGACAAAGGATTACAAACAGGAATGTGGACTCCTAGTAAAACAAAAAGACAGAACAAAAAGGGCAGGGAAAAGGGGTGTCAGAAGGACAAAAGAAGGTAGTGAGAGTGAGGAAAAGGCGTGATATTTTTTTTTTCTTCTTCCCATTTCTTATAAAAAAGCCAACACAAAGAAACACATGCACACACAACCCTTTGTTCCTGAGTAGAAACATAAATACGGAAGAATCGAAAACTCTGTTCTTCTCTCTTCCAAAGGCAAAAAAAAAAAAAAAAAAAAAAAAAATGAGTAAAAGAAAAGGCAGGCTGAAGGCTGCGCCTCACAGAGCCCCTTCTGCAGCAGTGTGTACAAGGGGTGGCTGGGGCTTGGGTTTGTGTGACACGGGAACAGAGGCAGCACAAGGGGGTGTCATGCGCTCGCCCCCAAGCCCCCAGGAGCAGGGGGTCCATCTTGTCAAGTCCAAGGCACCCTCTCCAAGTCCTTGGCACCCTCTTTGAGGAGGTCGCCAGGGCCGCACTATACTAACTCCTGGGAGTTCCATCCCCGCCCCCTGCAAGCCCGCCCCTCAAGAGGGGGCGGGCCGCGGATGCGCCCTGTGCTTGGGCTCAGTACCAGGGCACCTAGTGCTGAGGTAGCAGCTGGCGACTGCTGTTGACATGGCTGAGGACTTTCTGCTTGAGCTGCACCACCTGCTTGGGCAGCAGGCTCCTGGTGGACTTCAGCTCCGTGTTCTGACTCTTGAGCTCTTCACTTTCTCCTCCAGGTGAGAGATGCTCCAGCTTTCCCTCTGCGCACTTGGAGGCATGCAAAGTTGCTGCTGCTGCCACTGACGCCATTGCCCAGGCTGCTCAGTGCCTCATCACCATAGAAAAGTGTTTCCAGACTCTGCATCACCATTGAGCCCGGTGAGGGAGGAGTGGCCATGGCCTCCCTGGGGGCTCGCTCCCCTCCCCTGCCCATTCAGCTCTGTGCCCACCCAGGCAGTGGCTGCTGTGCCTGGGCCTTCTGTGGCGGCTCCACGGAAACATTATTCTTAAGGGAGAAAAAATTCCCTCTAAAATTCAAAAAAAGGAAAAGGATTCTTTTTTTTTTTTTTTTTGCCACTTCGATTCAACATCATCCTTGAAGCTCTATCCAAAACCTGTTTCTATTCATTTATCTTTAATAAACAAATGAATAGATAAATGAATAGAAACATAGGAAATGAAACTATCACTACTTACTAATGACATGATTCTATATTTAGAAAATCCAAAAAAAAATTTCACTTCAAAAATTTCTTGACTAATGAATTCAGCAAACTAGCAGAATATAAAATAAACACCCATAAATCAAATGAATTTCTACACTCAATCAATGAATTCAGTGTAAAAAAAATTAGGAAAACCACCCCATTAACAAAGGCCTCAAAAAAGAAAAAGAAAGAATAAAATAAAATACTTGGGAATCAATCTAAAAAGAGGTAAAATACCTCTACAATGAAAACCACAGAACACTAAAGATAGAAATTGAAGATCTCCCATGCTCTTGGATAGGAAGAATGATCATAGTCAAAATGGCGATACTAACACAATACTCATACAGATTCAGTGCAATTCCTTTTAAACGTCCAATGACATTCTTCATAAAACTAGAAAAAGCAATCATGAAATTCATTTGAAAAAATAGGAGAGCCACAATAGTTATTCTCAACAAGCAATTCTCAACAAAATGATTGAATCAATATACATCACAATACTAGACCTTAAACTGTACTACAGAGAAATAATAAAAAAAGAAAGAAAGAAAGAAAAAGAAAATCCCATATCAAAAGACATATAGACCAATCCATACTATACAAAGGTGACCAAAACATAAATTGGAGAAAAGATAGCCTCTTCAACAATTGGTGCTGGGAAAACTGGAAATCTGTATGTAGAAAGATGAAATTAAACTTCTCTCACTGTGCTCAAAAATCAACTCAAAGTAGATCAAAGATTTACACATGAGAATGGAGGCCCTGTGCCTAACAGAAAAAATAAAGAAGGTCCAAATCCTCATCCTGTTAGCTGACTTAATAAACAAGAGTCCTAAAACACAAACAGTAAAATTAAGAATCAATAAATGGGATGGATTCAAACTAAGAATCTTACTCTCTGCAAAGGAAGCAATCTATAATATGAAGAGAGAGCCTACAGAATGGGAGAATAAATCCTTACCACATACACATCAAATAGAACAATAATCTCCAAGATATATAAGAACTTAACAAACTTATTGCCAAAAAAAGAGACATAACCCATCAATAAATGAACGAAGAAACTGAACAGCCACTTCACAGAAGAAGAAATACAATTGATCAATGAACGTATAAAAAGACCATCATCTTTAGCAATTAGAGAAATGCAAATCAAAACGATTTCAATATTTTATTTCACTGCAGTCATAATGGCAATTATCAAGAATAAGAGCAATAATAGTGTTCATGAGGATGTGGGAGAAAAGGTAAACTCATACATTGCAGGTGGCCACATCAATGTAGAGTAGGTCAGTTCACAACAGCTAAACTATGGAACAAACCTAGGTATCCTTCAACAGATGAATGAATAAATAAAATGTGATATATATATATATATATATATATATATATATATATATATATATATATATATGTGTGTGTGTGTGTGTGTGTGTGTGTGTGTGTGTGTGTGTGTCTATGTGTGTGTGTGTGTTTGTGTATGTGTGTGTGTGTGATAGAATATTACTCAACCTAGAAAGAATAAAATTATGCCACTTGCTGGCAAATGGATGAAACTTGAGAATACCACACTAAGCTAAATAAACCAATAGCAAAATTTGAAAGGCTGAATATTTTATCTGATATGCAGATGCTAATTCACATGGAAGGTACTAGACAAGAATAAATGCACTTTGGATTAGAGAGAGGGAAGCAAAGGGAGGGAAAGAGGTATGCGGTTCTGAAGGCTCATGAAATGGATCAGATATTATTACTCTCTACGCTTATACAATTACATGACCGGTGTAATTCTGCATCATGTACAAAAAAAAATGTGAAGTTTTACTCCATTTATGTACACTCTGTCAATGCATTATACTGTTATGTATAGCTAATTTTAAAAATGTCAAAAATATAGAATCAAACAAATTACAAACTATAAGAATTAAAACATGGTTGTACTGAAATAGAAGGCAACATGTAGACCAATGCATAGAAAAGAGAACAAGGATAAGCCCAGACATTCACTTCACACTCATCTTTGAGAAGAAGTCCAACAATACAGAATGAATAAAGGATAGTTAGTCTCTTTAACAGATGGTGCTGAGGACACTCAATATCCACACGGGAAAGAAAGAAAACCAAAACATATCTTGCACCATATCAAAATATCAACTCAAAGAGGAAAAAATATAACAGTGAGATGTGAATCAGTAAAATTCCTGGAAGAAAATACAGGGGTCCCCTTTACCAATATTTTACAATCCTAATAAGGTGACAAATATGATCACTACACAGTGTTACATGTATTGAAATGTCATGCTATACAACACAAGCAGATGAAGTTGCTATTTTTTCAATCTAAAATAGAAAAAAAAGAAAGAAGAGCTTAAGTTTGTAAGCAAAATATACAAAGAAAACACAGAAAAAACACTTTACAATATTGCTTTAGGAAATGGTCCTTTGGTTATGACAGTAAAAGGACAGGGAACAGAACCATAAGCAGACAAGTATAATTCCATTAAACCAAAAGCTTCTGCACAGCACAGTAAAACATAAACAGGGAAAAGATTCAACTGTTGGAATGAGAGAAATTAATTACACATCACCAGAGAAGAGTATAAAATCTGAAACACAAAATAATCTCTATGAAAACCCATTAAGTGATCTGGGTACAGTGGGACATACCTTGAATACCAGTGGTTTGAGAAGCTGAGGTGGGAGGAACAGAAGTTAAAAACCAGCCTCATCAAGTTAGCCAGGCACTAAGCAACTTAATGAGACCATGTATCTATCTATCTATATATATATATATATATATATATATATATATATATATATATATATATATATATAGAGAGAGAGAGAGAGAGAGAGAGAGAGAGAGAAGCATGTTTGCAAAGAAATGTGTTTAGGGTAAAATGGGGTGCTGCTCTTCAATGGATATAAAATTTTAATTGCATAAAATAAACAACTTCTAGATATTTGCAGCAAAATTCTGTACTTATACTTTAAAATAGTATAATGTTCACTTATATGTTTTCAGAGTACGTATATCCTACTTAGTGTTCTTACTATTGTGCAAGGAAGGAAGGGAGGATACAAGGGACTGAGGGAGAGAAGGATGATGGAGAGAGAGGAGGCAGAAGGTAGGGAAAGGAGGTCTAGCCCCATGATGCTCTTCCTACACAGTCAGGATTACTGCTCAAGGTGGACCTGTCCTTGATTGAATATTCTGCAATTGCTATCATAATTTTTATTGATTTTACCTTACTACTTGTTTTTCATAAGTAAATTCCAAGAAGGCAGTGGACCACAGGTATAAACACAGCATATAAATGTAACCTGCAGGTATAGTGCATTTGACCACCTCATGAACACTGAGTTTTCATTCCCATTATCACAAATTCCAGCAGGCAAGGAAATATGGTAGCTAAGAGAGAGTTGAGTACAATGTGACCATGTCTTATTTACCAGTAAGTAAAAAAAGGGAGCATGATGAAACCCAGGGAGGCCACACCTTAATGTTCAACCAGAATTAGATTCAAATACAGAAAGAAGACAGCTTTGCCACTCAAGGTACTTCACTGTGTTAACCCACCTCTCCAGCTGAGAATATGAAGGTAAAGGAAAAATAGGGTGATCCACAGTCATTTTTCTTTTCTTTTTTTTTTTTCAGATTTATTTTTTTCTTTTTCTTTTTTTTTCTTTTTTTTTCTTTTTTTTATTGTTGGTTGTTCAAAACATTACATAGTTCTTGATATATCATATTTCACACTTTGCTTCAAGTGGGTTATGAACTCCCATTTTTAGCCCGTATACAGATTGCAGAATCACATCAATTACACATCCATTGATTTACATATTGCCATACTAGTGACTGTCGTGTTCTGCTACCTTTCCTATCCTCTACTATCCCCCCTCCACTCCCCTCCCCTCCCCTCTTCTCTCTCTACCCCCTCTACTGACCTTCATTTCTCCCCCTTGTATTATTTTTCCCTTTCCCCTCATTTCCTCTTGTATGTTCTTTTGTATAACCCTGAGGGTCTCCTTCCATTTCCATGCAATTTCCCTTTTCTCTCCCTTTCCCTCCCACCTCTCATCTCTGTTTAATATTAATCTTCTTCTCATGCTCTTCGTCCCTACTCTGTTCTTAGTTACTCTCCTTATATCAAAGAAGACATTTGGCATTTGTTTTTTAGGGATTGGCTTGATTCACTTAGCATAATCTGCTCTAGTGACATCAATTTCCCTGTAAATTCTATGATTTTGTCATTTTTTAATGCAGAGTAATACTCCATTGTGTATAAATGCCACATTTTTTTAATCCATTCGTCTATTGAAGGGCATCTGGGTTGGTTCCACAGTCTTGCTATTGTGAATTGAGCTGCTATGAACATCAATGTAGCAGTGTCCCTGTACCATGCTCTTTTTAGGTCTTTAGGGAATAGACCAAGAAGGGGAATAGCTGGGTCAAATGGTGGCTCCATTCCCAGCTTTCCAAGAAATCTCCACACTGTTTTCCAAATTGGCTGCACCAATTTGCAGTCCCACCAGCAATGTACAAGTGTACCCTTTTCCCCACATCCTTGCCAGCACTTCTTGTTATTTGACTTCATAATGGCTGCCAATCTTACTGGAGTGAGATGGTATCTTAGGGTGGTTTTGATTTGCATTTCTCTGACTGCTAGAGATGGTGAGCATTTTTTCATGTACTTGTTGATTGATTGTATGTCCTCCTCTGAGAAGTGTCTGTTCAGGTCCTTGGCCCATTTGTTGATTGGGTTGTTTGTTATCTTATTGTCTAATTTTTGGAGTTCTTTGTATACTCTGGATATTAGGGCTCTATCTGAAGGGTAAGGAGTAAAGATTTGTTCCCAGGATGTAGGCTCTCTATTTACCTCTCTTATTGTTTCTTTTGCTGAGAAAAAACTTTTTAGTTTGATTAAGTCCCATTTCTTGATTCTAGTTATTAACTATTGTGCTATGGGTGTCCTATTGAGGAATTTGGAGCCCGACTCCACAGTATGTAGATCATAGCCAACTTTTTCTTCTATCAGATGGTGTGTCTCTGATTTGATATCAAGCTCCTTGATCCATTTTGAATTAACTTTTGTGCATGGCGAGAGAAAGGGATTCAGTTTCATTTTGTTGCATATGGATTTCCAGTTTTCCCAGCACCATTTGTTGAAGATGCTATCCTTCCTCCATTGCATACTTTTAGCCCCTTTATCAAATATAAGATAGTTGTAGTTTTGTGGATTGGTTTCTGTGTCCTCTATTCTGTACCATTGGTCCACCCGCCTGTTTTGGTACCAGTACCATGCTGTTTTTGTTACTATTGCTCTGTAGTATAGTTTGAAGTCTGGTATCGCTATACCGCCTGATTCACACTTCCTGCTTAGCATTGTTTTTGCTATTCTGGGTCTTTTATTTTTCCATATGAATTTCATGATTGCTTTCTCTATTTCTACAAGAAATGCCCTTGGGATTTTGATTGGCATTGCATTAAACCTATAGAGAACTTTTGGTAATATCGCCATTTTGATGATGTTAGTTCTGCCTATCCATGAACAGGGTATATTTTTCCATCTTCTAAGATCTTCTTCTATTTCTCTCTTTAGGGTTCTGTAGTTTTCATTGTATAAGTCTTTCACCTCTTTTGTTAGGTTGATTCCCAAGTATTTTAGTTTTTTTGAAGATATTGTGAATGGAGTGGTTGTCCTCATTTCCATTTCAGAGGATTTGTCGCTGATATACAGGAATGCCTTTGATTTATGCGTGTTGATTTTATATCCTGCCACTTTGCTGAATTCATTTATTAGCTCTAATAGTTTCTTTGTAGAGCCGTTTGGGTCTGCTAGGTATAGAATCATATCATCTGCAAATAGTGATAATTTAAGTTCTTCTTTTCCTATTTTTATGCCTTTAATTTCTTTAGTCTGTCTAATTGCTCTGGCCAGTGTTTCGAGAACTATGTTGAACAGAAGTGGTGAAAGAGGTCATCCCTGTCTTGTTCCAGATTTTAGAGGGAATGCCTTCAATTTTTCTCCATTCAGAATGATGCTAGCCTGAGGCTTAGCATAGATTGCTTTTACAATATTGAGGTATGTTCCTGTTATCCCTAGTTTTTCTAGAGTTTTGAACATAAAGGGATGCTGTACTTTGTCGAATGCTTTTTCTGCATCTATCGAGATGATCATATGGTTCTTATTTTTAAGTCTATTGATGTGGTGAATAACATTTATTGATTTCCCTATATTGAACCAGCCTTGCATCCCAGGGATGAATCCTACTTGATCATGGTGCACAATTTTTTTGATATGTTTTTGTATCTGATTCGCCAGAATTTTATTGAGGATTTTTGCATCTAGGTTCATTAGAGATATTGGTCTGAAGTTTTCTTTCTTTGAAGTGTCTTTGTTTGGTTTAGGTATCAGGGTGATGTTGGCCTCGTAGAATGAATTTGGAAGTTCTCCCTCTTTTTCTATTTCCTGAAGTAGCTTGAAAAGTATTGGTATTAGTTCCTGTTTAAAGGTTTTGTAAAATTCTGCTGTATACCCATCCGGTCCTGGGCTTTTCTTAGTTGGTATTCTTTTGATGGTTTCTTCTATTTCCTCGATTGATATTGGTCTGTTTAGGTTGTCTATATCCTCCTGACTCAATTTGGGCAGATCATATGACTTAAGAAATTTATCTATGCCTTCACTATCTTCTAATTTATTGGAGTATAAGGATTCAAAATAATTTTTGATTATCTTCTGTATTTCTGAAGTGTCTGTTGTGATATTGCCTTTTTCATCCCATATGCTAGTAATTTGAGTTCTCTCTCTTCTTCTCTTCGCTAGCATGGCTAAGGGTCTGTCGATTTTGTTTATTTTTTCAAAGAACCAACTTTTAGCTTTGTCAATTTTTTCAATTGTTTCTTTTGTTTCGATTTCATTAATTTCAGCTCTGATTTTAATTATTTCTTGCCTTCTACTTCTTTTGCTGTTGTTTTGCTCTTCTTTTTCTAGGATTTTGAGATGAAGTATGAGATCATTTATTTGTTGGTTTTTTCTTTTTTTAAGGAATGAACTCCAAGCAATGAATTTTCCTCTTAGAACTGCTTTCAATGTGTCCCATAGATTCTGATATGTTGTGTCTGTGTTTTCATTTATCTCTAAGAATTTTTTAATTTCCTCCTTGATGTCTTCTATAACCCATTGATCATTCAGTAACCTATTGTTCATTCTCCAAGTGATGTATGCTTTTTCCTTCCTTCTTTTATCGTTGATTTTCAGTTTCATTCCATTATGATCAGATAGGATGCATGGTATTATCTCTACTCCTTTATATTGTCTAAGAGTTGCCCTGTGACATAATATATGATCTATTTTTGAGAAGGTCCATGTGCTGCTGAGAAAAAAGTGTAACTGCTTGATGTTGGGTGGTATATTCTATATATGTCAATTAAGTCTAGGTTATTAATTGTGTTATTGAGTTGTATAGTTTCCTTATTCAACTTTTGTTTGGAAGATCTGTCCAGTGGTGAGAGAGGTGTGTTGAAGTCTCCCATGATTATTGTATGGTGGTCTATTAGACTCTTGAACTTGAGAAGAGTTTGTTTGATGAACATAGCTGCACCATTGTTTGGGGCATATATATTTATGATTGTTATGTCTTGTTGGTGTATGGTTCCCTTAAGCAGTATGTAGTGTCCCTCTTTATCCCTTTTGATTAATTTTGGCTTGAAATCTATTTTATTTGATATGAGTATGGACACTCCTGCTTGTTTCTGAAGTCCATATGAGTGATATGATTTTTCCCAACCTTTCACCTTCAGCCTATGTATGTCTTTTCCTATCAAATGCATCTCCTGTAGGCAGCATATTGTTGGGTCTTGTTTTGTGATCCATTCTACTAGCCTGTGTCTCTTAATTGGTGAGTTTAAGCCATTAACATTTAGGGTTATTATTGAGATATGGGTTGTTGTTCCAGCCATATTTGTTTATTTATGTTACTAAACATGGTTTGTTTTCCTCTATGATTATTCCCCCCGTTCACTGTCCTACCTCCCACTGTTGGTTTTCATCATTATTTTCCATTTCCTCTTCCTGTAATGTTTTGCCAAGGATGTTTTGAAGAGATGGTTTTCTAGCTGCATATTCTTTTAACTTTTGTTTGTCATGGAAGGTTTTAATTTCATCTTCCATCCTGAAGCTTAATTTCACTGGATACACAATTCTTGGTGGGAACCCATTTTCTTTCAGTGTTTGAAATATGTTATTCCAGGATCTTCTAGCTTTCAGAGTTTGTGTTGAAAGATCAGCTGTTATCCTGATTGGCTTGCCCCTAAATGTAATCTGCTTCTTTTCTCTTGTAGCTTTTAAAATTCTCTCCTTATTCTGTATGTTGGGCATCTTCATTATAATGTGTCTAGGTGTGGATCTCTTAAGATTTTGCACATTCGGCATCCTGTAGGCTTCTAGAATTTGGGATTCTGTCTCATTCTTCAAGTCTGGGAAGTTTTCTCGTATTATTTCATTGAATAAATTGCTCATTCCTTGGTATGGAGTTCTATACCTTCCTGTCTCCCAATGACTCTTAAGTTTGGTCTCTTAATGTTATCCCATATTTCTTGGATGTTCTGCTCATGGTTTCTTAACAGTCTTGTTGAGCTGTCTATGTTCTTTTCAAGTTGAAATACTTTGTCTTCATTGTCTGATGTTCGATCTTCTAAGTGTTCTACTCTGCTGGTAGTATTCTCAATTGAGTTTTTAAGTTGGTTTATTGCTTCCTGCATTTCTAGGATTTCTGTTTGTTTGTTTTTTATAACCTCTATCTCCCTGTATAGTTGATCCTTTGCTTCCTGGATTTGTTTGTGTAATTCCTTGTCGAAGTGATCTTTCATTGTCTGATTTTGCTGGCTAATGTCTTCCTTGATACTCCAGATCATCTGAAGCACATATATCCTGAATTCTTTATCTGACATTACATCTGCTGCAGCTGTTACCTCTTTTAAAGTTGAGTTGACCTGCATTGCTTGTAGTCCTTTCTTTCCTTGTCTTTTCATACTGCTTGTGTTTCTTTCTTCTTGGTGAAACTGTTGTGTTTTTGAAATTTTCCCCCCCTATATATTTATATTGCTCTTGTATAGTTGAAAAGTCTCCCTTGCAGGTGCGGGCAGGGGCTCTGCTCTGCACCTCTTCCAATTGGTGTGAGGTGTCTACCATGCCCGCGGACCCCTGGGCCTGATCCGCCGTTCTGTCGCAGGTCTGCCTACCTTGCAGGTGGGGGCGAAGGCTCTGCCCTGCCCCTCCTACCACGCCCGGGGACCGCTAGGCCTGATCTGCAGGTTGGTCGCCGGTCTGCCAACCTTGCGGGCACGGGTGTCAGTTCCGCTCCGCCCCCACTCCAATTGGGGTCACTTGACCACCACACAGGCGGGCCGCTGGGCCTGATCTGGGCGCGGGCGAAGGCTCTGCTCTGCCCCTACTCCAGTTGGGGTGAAGTGTGTACCACGCTGGCAGGCCGCTGGGCCTGATCCGCCTGTCTGTCGTAGGTCTGCTTACCTTGCCGGCACGGGCGGCAGCTCTGCCCTGCCCCTCCTACCACCCCTGCAGACCGCTGGGCCTGATCTGCAGGTTGGTTGCAGGTCTGCCTACCTTGCGGGCGCAGGTGGTGGCCCCGCTCCTCCCCTCTGACTCGACGACAGAGCGAGAGAGACTCGGGTATCTGTGACTCACCCTCCCTACCAGGGGACCAACTGTTTCCGTCACTGCTGGCACCGATGAAGTTCTCTCCTCGGCTGCTCTCCGATGACATCAGATCTCTGCCATGCTGGCATCCCCTGTTCTATGGCTGAATCCCATTTTCTTCTCTTCCAATAGGCGGAGCTGTGCCCTCTGAGCCGAGCTTCTGCCCTCTATGTGCTGACAGAAATCCCTGTACAGTGGCTCCTGGGAGTCTCTCAATCCTGTTAGTCCAGAGCCCTTTCACTTATCTGGCCCCTCCCCCTGTTCCTCCTCCCAGCCAGCCAGCCAGGTCCTGTTCACCAGAGGCGGTTCCCCAAGGATCTGATTACACTTGCAGCCCCACCGCGGGTCCTATATCCCGAACGATGAACACCCTCTCTGTCATTCATCTAAGCCCCAGTGCTGTGGTGGGGTGATCTGGGAACCAACAGTTTAATTTTTCCGGACCCCTTTGGTGGGCACGCCCCCAGAAACTGGCGGCTAAGATCTTGGGTGTAGCCGCTGGTGTTAAGGGGAGGTGGGGATCTGGAATCCCCTCTGCTTCCCTACATACACGCCCCCGGAGAGATTCCCGAGGTTTCCTGGCTGCTTGTATCTGGAGGGGGTGGGAGTCACACACCTGCTAACATGGATTCCGCTGGGAAGGAATTCTGTTGGCGGAACTTTGGTGATGTCACCTCTCTGCTATGGCGGGCCCCAGGCTCCTTGCCAGAGTGTCCAAAGGGAGGGGTGGGACTGGTCTGTCTCTGGTTGGTTTCAGCTCCCGGTTCACTATTTCATGAAGGCTTGGCGAGAGACCTCTTCCTAGAGTCCCTGCACCACTCCTGCTGCGCTGCGCCTCGGAGGCTATCCGCCCTGACGCGGGGGCGGGTGCAGGCAGCCGACAGTCGCGCGGGCAGCGGCTGGCGGGTCTGGACCTCTGCGCTGCATGGTGGAGATTCACTCGTCTAGGGCAAACTGTCACCTCCAAAAATCCTTCCAATTCCTGGCCGGTCTCTCTTTAGTGGTATTTTGCTAGGAGTTTCTCAGCAGGTCGAATCTAAGCGTATCCATGCGTCTCTCTGACCCCGTTGTTGAGGAGGTACTGAAAGCGCTCCCCACTCGCCGCCATGTTGGATCTGTCTTCCACAGTCATTTTTCTTCCAGTTCTTTCAAACTCATTAACAAACCAGCCTCAGAAATTGTTCACAGTTATCAAGGTGTAGTAAAAACAATTGCACTGGTTCTGTGTAACATTCACTGCTTTGGAATTAATGAACACAACATAGATATGTAAGCTCTCCAATGTAACTTGCTCATAAGTTTGCATTTAGAATTGATATGGCATACATTAAGATGAATGTTAGAAGTCTTGATAAAAATTTAAAATTCTGTAATAAGGACAATTAAAAGAAAGACAAAATTTACCATGACTTGTGAAGAGATCACAGAAGAATGAAATAGATTTCTGTGGCATGTCAATTGTAGAGGTCACCTGCTTTTATACAGGAAGTCAAAGTTTTCATTTTGCCTTGGGCCTGACAATTTACAAAAGTTTCCCTAAAAATACCAGTAAAAATGTGTATATTTCCCTGGAGAAAATGATGATTCTAGTATCTGGTAAGATAAATTAAAAAATGAACCTGAATATAGGAGAAACATAATAGGAGAAAAAGAAGGAAGAGTAAGAGGAGGGTCTCTCAAGATGTCCCACATGTGGATTCCTGACAAATGACATGAGAACTAAAGTAAAAGATCCTGAAAGACTGAAAGCTGGAAAAATATGAGCAATAAAATATAAACCATTATTAGTATATTATAAGTGAAAGCAACAAATGAATATATATTTACTGATAAAAATAATTGACTTCATTGATAATAAGTGATGGGAACAGACCAATATTTCATATAGAAGAGTTCAAAACAATGCAGGAGAATAGCATCCCCTCCTGCATGTGGAGCTTAGTATCCTTGCCATTTTATGGGTGGGCAGTTACTTGATTGCAACAAATAGTGAAGGAATAAGGAAAATATTACAGTCCCAAAGGATGATCCTGGCACAAACTATCTTGACAATGGATGGACTGTAGCACTTCAAATATTTCAGTGACCATCAGATAACCTCTTTATACTTTGAGAACAAGGAATTTCAAATGCATACTATTCCTTCCAAAATTATTTAATAAGTTCTTTTTATAGGTGACTAACAATAACCATTTTCACAAGCACAATACAAACTAAAAGGATACTCTCTCCCTCAGTGTTGAGTGCCTACCTTTCAGTGATCAAATAGAATAATTAGTTTTAATTTGTTTTTAATTAACAAATATTTATTGCACATGTTAATGGAATTGAACAAAACATTTCCAGATGCAAGGTACACAGTGATCATATCTAATTATCTATCTTCAACTTTCATCCCTTGCCCTGCCCCAGCACCCTTCCTACTCTCCAGAAATTACTATTGGGCTTCTATATTACTTCTAAAACATCAACTCTAGGGTGTAGGTGGCAAACATGGTAATAGAAAAAAGATTTCTGCAGCCACAAACAAACATTTGCAGAAATAAACTCTTCCCACATCTCAGAGACCATTAATTTTAACACCTGGCTGAGTCTCCCTTTATCTCATTGTGCACAATCAGAAAAACGATCTCCAGCTATTGCCTTCACGATGCTGACCTTAATTTTTTCAAAAATCTTCCATTTGGCTTCAGTTCCCACCATCTGAGGACAGGGGCTCCACTGAGATCATCAGAAACCACTATGGCACCAAATTTCAAGGTCCCACCTTTGTCACCCTGTAGTTCACTTTTTAGTGGTTTTTAGAACAAGAGGTTCTGCCTTTCTTTTAAAATCATCTCTTCCAGAAATCCATGTCATTACATTTCCCTGGTTTTCTATCTCCTTAACTGGATGCCCTCACTCTCTGTCTCCTTCATATAATTTTCTTCTCCATTGCTAAATATAGGTGTGTCCCCAGCTCAGAGAAATGCTCCCTGTACTATATATCTTCACCCACACCCAAGGTCATGCTCAGTCTCATTGCAGTATTTTGCACATTCCCTTGCCTTCCAAATATTAATTTTCTTCCCAGTCCTCTCCTCTCACGTTCAGACATGTTCATGTAGAAATCAAGGAGAAATCACAAACATCAACACAAAAGCCTTCTTTGAGACTAGCACTCTTTGCCCTGCCTCATGTGGTTTTTCTGCTCCATACAGGATTGGGTATCAGCAACTACCCCAGAGTGCTCAAGTCAAAAATTCAACAATTGTCCTTAATCTTTTCACCATTACACTCACTCCAATCCATCCCCAAACCTGCTTATCCTAAAGACAATATTATAAACATGTATGTGTGAAAGAGAGATACATGTATTCAAAATTATTGCTTTATAAGTATATAATTATATGTACATTAAATGTTTATAAAATATATAATTATAAATAAATAAATCAGCTTAAGCCACTTTTATTCCTATTACCAAGTCATGCCATCTTGTCATATAATACATATTCTATTGATAATCGTATCCATGGGGACAAGTTCTGCTAAATAGCCACAAATCCTCCTCATATTGAGGGACTCAAAAGCTGATTTTGCAAAAAGCACTGAATATTTACTTAGGCCTAGAGATGCCCAATGGACAACTACAAGTGAGATAACACTTGGCATCTCTGAGATATATTTATTCTATTTAATGGCTTATAATAATCACATCATAGAAAAGGGAAAGAAATACCTGCAATATTAGTAAGGACTCCTGAAACATCCCAGGAACAACAGGTGTAGAAAGAGGCCATGACTGAATTGAAACCCTTATCCCACTTCTGAATAATTTTGAAAAAAATGTATATGTTTATATATATATATATATATATATATATATATATATACACACACACACACACACACACACACACACACACACACACACACATTCATACACTGGATAGTTAGTGTACTACTCCCTTTCATAGCTGGATGATTAATTTCATACATAAAATTAATGAATATTCATATAAAAAATAAAAAGCTGCTTGTAAAACAAATACTGAAGGGCTTTCTAAAATGTTTCTTAACCAAGCCAGCCAATAAGTAGGCAGATACTCTGGTAGACGCTAGAAAGAAAAGTCAAAAGCAGAGTTCTGGCGCCGTCTAGTGTCTAATTAAGAGTTAGCACTTCTAACAATGGGAAAGTACCCACATTAAGCAGAACAGTAAGTACAAGTAGGGATGAGACAGGAATTCTTTAAACCTCAGAAAGGGGTGGGGAGATGCAACTAAAGAAGGCAGCAATGGAGGGATCCTTAATGAGGCCTTTATCTCACAGGTAGAAAAGGATTGGGGCAGCTAAGTGACATGGTGAGGGGTGTGTTTTAGAATAATTGAGAAGATAAAACATTGCCATGGATGGTAACATTAGATCAGACGACTAAAGGGTGTCTGTACTCCATGTCCCTTTAGTGCCTGAATTCTTGCTTCAGACCAGGGTAATAGTAGCCCCCACAAGAATGAGAGCAGAGATTCCTTGCTGTTTTGTAAATGTCTGTGTCCTCTTTGCCTAGAACAGAGCCTAGTACTATATTTTTATTTTAAAATGCAAGGGGTTATGTTTCCATATATAAAACTAAATGAAGGCTGTGGTTTTTCATAGATGTAGAGTGTTCCCCTATTACACATAGGCATTGGGTTCAAGCCTCACCATCACATAAAAATAAGATAAATGTATCGTGTCCACCTACAACTAAAAAATAAATGTTTAAAAGAAAAAAAAACCTAAATGATAATACTGTCAAAATAGATCCCCTTCCCCATCCATGCCAAACTGCCTTTCAGAGAATCATTAATCTGGACCAGCCTGAGAGGCAGGCATAGCATCGTGTTCTACTTTACAGATTTAGGGAGTTCCCCAAAGTCGCCCCTGGAAAGGGTTAAGGCCTCCTCCCCCATCTATGTTTTTTTTTTCACTACCTAGGTGCTAGAAAACACTTCCTGTGCCTGAGTGAGTGAGTGAAGTGGGCTGTGCTATCAAAACTAGGCTCCAGCAAGTTACGGCTGCATCACAGGCTTACCCTCTCTGGACCTCCAGGTCTCAGTATGTACGCAGCAGGCACTAAGAGAAGTCTCTGTGAACATGCCAGTAAATTTTGTTCCCCAAAAACAAAGTGTCTCAGATGATATCCCCAGGACCTCTTCCAGAAACCCCATGGAACTCAATCAACCTGAAATATGGAAAGTACACAGCATCTCATGAGAGGGAGGAACCAAGAAAGGGTGTTCTGTGGCATCTTCAGCCTCCCTCCATTGCCTCAGTGTGTAAGAGGGAAAGCTGAGACCCCCAATGGAACAGACCCTGAGGTCACATTTCTATCTGAGAGCCCAAAGATCCTGCTTCCCCAATGGGTCCACAGTGTCTCCTGACAGAATTTCCAGATGCCTCACATGACTCCATTTGCCTCCTGTGGACACACCCACCATGCCCTCAGCTCCTGCACCACTGTGCCTCCTGGTTCCTAGGCTGTGCTCACCTAAGGAGTGCTGGGTGGGGTGCTGCCTCCCACATGCTTCCCCTGTCTCCTCCCCACCCACTGTTCTTATGGGTTGGGATCCACTCACTCTGCCTGACTCTGCCTCACCAGCTCTGCCCAACATTCAAGCCCCACTAGGTCCTCTCCACTTTATTTCAATGGGCTCCACCCAACATCTTGCCTCTTACCTGCTCTCTTATGCAGAGCCACGCCCACTCCATCCACTTGATCCTCTGCATTCTGTCCACGTGGCTCAGCCTCCACTGATATATTTAACAGTCTTGGATTGCAGGTTTTTCCCTCTAGCTCTGGAATATTTGCAGTCTGGCTTGGCCCAATTCCACCAACATCCACTAACATAAAAATTGGCTCTGCTCTTCTTCATTAGCCATACTTTTCCATCAAGTTCACTCCCATGGCAGCCTCCTTGTGTCACCTGGCCTCTCTACTGCTCCTTGAAAACTCTATCTGAATTGAAAAAAAAATGGGATCTTGCAGAGATGCCCATGGTTGTGACATCACTGAGTCTAAGGGACAATTACCTTTGGGCTCTGGTCACCTTTGAACCCCACATATTTAATGTTTGACCTTGAACAACTCTGCTAACCTAAGTCAGAGTATCTCCATTTACAAAATTCAGCTGATGATAATACTTTATTTGCATAAACATGAGCACGTTTTCAACACTATCTGTGTATTATAGATGCAGAAGAGGCAGTGGCCAGCAACTAGCAAGGTCCATGCCCTATATGTGAAAGTGCCCAGCCAGAATTAAAAAAGCATGTTTGCAAAGGATATGGCCTTCTGCTTTTCATTAGCTCTGTGGCCTTAAGCACCTTCTCTTACCCTTTCAGCACAGGATGGGCACAGCTACTTGGCAAACAAAAGTCATCTCTGATCTCTTCTCCAGCCAGCCTGGGGCATCTCAGAATGAGGGAGCATAAGTGTCTGATCATGTCCATCTTTTTCAAGGTTGAGTCTCAGAAGAAAAGCCTCTTTATAATGACTTATGTATAACTATTGTTTATTCTGACAGCCTGAATCAATGCTGTAGAGATAGGGCAGCAGTTGGGGACTTGGGTATCAAGCTGCAGAAACTGAACTGGGTGCTTTTAAAACATGCTCTAGATGACACTGGGGAGGTCAAGGGAACCTGATGGCAAAATTCAATAAAACCAGGAGCTGGGTTTTGCCAGGTGATCTCACTGCCCAAAACCCCTTTATATTCTTTCCTGGATGCCACTGCTATATGAGCACACTGGAAGCCTTTCTGTTGTTGCTTTGATGCTGCTCAGATTCTTAGTCTTCAGAGAAGGGGTCTGGTTGGCTGGGTAAAGGTATTGGCTGAGAGTATGAATTCTTCACATTAAAGTAGGTATTGAAGGATGAGTTGAAGTATGCTAAAGAACAAATGGAAGGACATTATAGGTAAGAACACCACTTGTGACCTCACAATGAAATTTGTGTCTTCTCAGAATCACACAACCACACCATGCCAGGTGCTTTTCTCATCATGTCATTCAATGTCCACAAACCTTTCAAAAATAGTGCCATATTTTGGGAAACTGTTTGCATTGTTCTACAACAATGCTAAAGGCTCCTATAAAGAATTCAAAATATACAGTAGAATACTGAAAAACTGGCCAAAGTGTGGGAATCTTGCCAAAACCCAGTGCCCGAAACACCGGAATTAACATTAGGTAGCATCATTTCTCAGGCTTTTAGTCACATATTGGAGGGTAAATAAAAAAGCAAGGGTGGGTAGAAAGAATGAAAATAATTTGATTAAAATGGGGTTAAATGTGGGCTGGGTTTTTGGCTCACTGGGAGAGTGTTTGCCTAGGGCACACGAGGTGCTGGGTTATATCATCAACATCACATAAAAATAATAAAATAAAATAATGGCAAAAATTATTAAAAAGTTATTAAATATGAAAATAAATCATTTTCACTTGAATTTAAGGAAAAAATCAGTAAAAGAGAAGTAGTTGTTAACATGACATATTTATTTTGTGACCAAAGTGCTTGTTTGATATAAAAATACACTAATATTGTGATTACCAATGTGTTTCAAAAGTTAAAAAAAATAACTTTAAAAAAATATGAGGATGAGGCTCAGTGGTATGTGCCCCTAGGTTCAAACCCTTGTACAAAAAAAATTAAAAAAAAGAAAAAGAAAAAAATGTGGTTCCTTTTTCTTATGTTACATATTGCAATTTTAGCATTCATTTTCACCTATAGTGGAGGCTGTGAAAAGTCAGTCTCTCACACATATGTCCATTCCCACACCTGACATTTTGCTCTCAGGCTATTGTTTTATATCAAGGTCTATACTTTACCTGCCACCTCACTTTAATTGAATTTTTTTTTCAAATCCTAGGTTTCTCTGGAGGCAGTGTTCATCTTCAGTCCTTGGACCCTAGCTTCTTCCTTCTGTGTTTATTTAGATTCAAGTCTTTTTTGGAGAAGACCCACTTCAAAAATGTGAACAGTAAGGCTTGCTTAAAATCACTTTCCCAATGGCCCATCAGTGCAGGAATTGAGATTGGGACCAGTGTTATCCTGTTGTGGAACAGTTCTCAGTAGAACCATGGGAGCCCTGAGATTTTGGACTTGAGTGTTGGCATCAAAAGAAAAGATACTCACTCTCTGAGAACATTCTGGGGCAGGTGAGAGATCCTGGAGATGACTCAGGCCTACCTCTGCCCCAAGGGCTCAGATTAGGTAAAGTTGAGGTTTTGTGTTGTACTTTCTTTCCATCCCCAGAGACCTGAATAATAATTGGTGACAAAGATGACTGGTTCTCTTGGCCTACATTATTCCTGTACCTGAGGACAATTAACAGAAAGAAAAAAAAAAAGAAAAATCAATGCAACTCTCTTTCCACTACTAGAAAAATATACCCATAAAATACTGAAAAAGATTTCCTTATATTTGAAAATAAAAAAAGCCCAGTGGTTGATATTCTGGGCTGCTATGGCTATCAAGCTATGCCATCATGCCCCAGAACCCTTTCAGTTTTTCATTCTGCACTGTATTCAATACAGCGATCAGGGGAAAGGGAAGAAGGAAAAAAAAAACAAATATCTAGAGGCCCAGTTGCTTCCACTGATAACTCATTGGCCAGCACAGAATCATAGAGACCCCTACCTGCAAAGAATATTTGGGAATACAGTTTGTTTTTCACTTTTAGTTTAGGTTTGGTTCTGTTTTTGGTCGTGGGGACTAAATCTAGGATTGCTTAAACACTGAACAACCATCCTCAACCCTTTTTATAGTTTACAGACAGTGTCTCTCTAAGATTTTTAGGGCCTCACTACATTGCTGAAGCTGTCCTTAGACTTGTAAGCCTCCTGCCTCACCATCCATAGTCACTGGGATTATAAGCATGTGCCACCAGGCCTGCCTGGATTTTTTTTACATGCTGGATTTGGATCCTGGGAGGCCATCCTTACACATGATTTGAGTTACCTCCCTATCTGGGTGAGAGGTGCTTAAACAGAGCCTGTGTTAAAAAGCCTTCCCCACCCTTTCCCAGGTCCGAGGGCTTGTCCGTGCTGAGCCGTGCCTGGCCACTGACCTGAAGACCCAAATGCCAGCCCTGAACTTGAGATGCTGACCCCCTTATCCTTCATTGGATGGGATTTTCCCTTGAATTTTTTGTTCCCCAATAAAAGCTCACTCCCTGGCATGCTCTCCCTCTCTCGTTAGTCTCTTCTGTAAACCTCACCACCACATTAGGTGGCTGGAGGTGGGAACTAGGAGAAGCCATCTTGGAGTTGTGCTAAAGGTAATGAGAGTCTCTTTAATTTAAAACTCACTAGCAATTTCTTATGCACCGAATCTTCTTTCATGAAGCTCATGCTGGTAACGTGGCAGAGGAACCCAGAGCCAGTCACATGGGAAACACTCGTTTTACTACTGAACTGTACTTTCAGCCATAAACCTGTAATTTTGAATTATTAGAAGCCCATTTTATAAAATAAAAGGTCCCAGTGGAATGAATTAGTGATACCAGTACCTGGACCTTAACAACCAGTTGTGCTCAGGTGGCTTAGTGCAGGCCCAGTGCATAGTCACACAGTAGCATGAAAGAATAGGCATCAAGTGAGGAATGGGTCCTCATGGGCTGTTAATAGAGAAATGCTGGATAGGTGGCCAGGCTGGAGATATTGTTCTTTCATATGTGTTAGGGTGGTAATCCCAGATAGAAAAGGGGTACAGGGTGACTGCATTTGGGTGGTTACCCACTGAGATACATCACCAGTTTTTTAAATAATTTTTCTTTGTTGATAGATCTTTGTTTTGTTTATTTATATGTGGTTCTGAGAATCAAACCCAGTGCCTCACACATGCCATGGAATTCAATTGTACTACCACTGAACCACAGGCCCAGATCATCCCCAACACCTTTTATTTATTTATTTGATTTGGCCCTTCTGGGATTGAACTCTTGGATACTCCACCACTGAGCAACATGACCAGCCTCATTTTGTATTTTATTTAGAGTCTCACTAATTTTCTTAGTTCATCCCCATTGTTGAGACTGAGTATGAACTCTTGATCCTTCTGCCTCAGCCTCTTGAGCCACTGGGATTACAGGTGTGTGCCACTATGTCTGGGTCCCCTTTTCTTTCTTTCTTTTTATTATTTTGATAAAGGGTTAAATTGTTTCTCAGGACCTCACTAATTTAATGAGGCTGGCTTTGAACTCTCAATACTCCTGCTTCAGCCTCCACATCCACTGGAATGACAGGCCTGTGCCACTGAGCCAACTCTAATACAATTTTTAAAATTATTTATTTCATGGTAACATGGATCTATTTAAACTTACAATCCAAAAACATATATATATTCACTTATTTTAAATAAATTTATAAGAATTAGCATAATTAGCATATGCCATTTTTATAAAAATAAATGTCACAAAAATTACTCCCATTGAGCAAATGTGACCCATAAAATCTTGAAAACATGGATATTTGATTTATATATTTTACTCTTTTTCCAGATTTATTATTATAGGCAAGTTCAAAACACTGAATGAGTGAATGCAAAGAATTATGCCAATTTCCCAAATTATTAATTGAAAATAATATTTTATTTTTCCTAGTAATGACATTTATTTTCCCACAAATACTGCATGTGGCATTTGTGTGTTGAAGCTAAAAAGTTGATTACACAGAAATGAAACAGAAATGCTTCCCAGATTTATGATACAAATAAGAAAGAGATTGATTGTGTGTAAGGAGTGCCCAAAACAGTTAAGACCAGAAAGTACCTCTTAGGTGTTATAGCACAATAAGGTGATTACGTTCTATAATAACTTCTTAAACAAATCAAAATAGCCAGAAATTTGCAGGTTTCAAAAAAAGAATAATAATTTTAATGAGATGAAAATTACCCTGATCTGATAATTACACACTATATACACATGTTGAGTTACAATAATGGGTCTCGTATCCATGTACAAATAGTAGATTCCAATTAAAAATTAAAATAAACAGAAATTAACTCTTTGATGTTTTAACCAAATATCTACATCACCTCAGATTTTAAAATGATATCCTATGTTCATAAATGTTTAACACTTTTGGTTTTTCTTACTAACCTGTCTTTTATATCTAAAAGGTCTCAAGAGTCATGGAATGATTTAGCCTCATCCACATGGTTTTCTGATGACTGCTATTTTTTTAAACTTGTTTACACTTTATTTTATTATTTTATTTTTTTATGTGGTGTTGAGGATTGAACACAGTTTCTCACATGTGCTAGACAAACACTCTACCACTGAGCCACAATCTTAGCCCTGATGCTTGGTATTTTTTAATATGTGGCTTGAAACAATTTAAAATACATACCTACTATTTCAGACACTTGACTTAAAACACAACATGCCTTGAATATAAAATATTCCATCAGATTAACATCAAATTTTCTGTATCAATTTTATATGTGGTTTCTTTTCTGAAGAAATACATATTTCCTTTGAGCAGATGAATATTGGGATTTTATGGAAGTTCATCTTTTAGGCTTGGGACAAATTCTTGTTTTTAATTAATAACATTACAATGAAATGACTTTGAGTGTATCTGGACTGTGAGTTTAATTACCACCTTTATTCCAAATGACTGAGAAGAAGACAATAATAATATATTTCTACTGATATTAAATAGCTGGAATTTTGTCACTTAAGATATTTTTTCTGGTCATAATAATAACGTATATACAAGGTGGATAGCTACATTGGAGATTCAAAGACAGGTCTAAAATACTGGCAAAGAACAGGCCCAGCGGCCCGCCAGTGTGGTAGACATGTCATCGCAATTGGAGGAGGGGCAGAGCAGAGCCACCGCCCGCTCCCGGAACAGGCCCAGTGGCCTGCAGGCGTGGTGGACACGTCACCCCAATTGGAGGAGAGGCAGAGCAGAGCAGCCAAATGCGCCCGCAAGGTAGGCAGACCTGCTACTGACCAGAACAGGCCCAGTTGCCCGCTGGCGTTGTAGGCACACCACCCCAATTGGAGAAGGGGAAGAGCCGCCGCCCATGCCTACAAGGTAGGCAGACTTGCAACCGACAGGGAGAACAGACCCAGCGGCCCGCCAGCATGGCAGACATATTGCCCAAACTGGAGGAGGGACAGAGCCACCATCCTGGCCTGCAAGGTAGGCAGACCTGCGACCTACTGGGAGACACATCACCCAAATTGGAGGAAGAGCCCAGCTGCCACCCGCAAGGTAGGCAGACGGCGAGTCCCAGAGAAGGGGCCAAGCGGACTGCCAGCCTAGTTGAAAGATCACCCCAATTGGAGAAAAGGCACAGCCGCCACCCGCGCCTGCAAGGTAGGCAAACCTGCAACCCGGAGAACAGACCCAGCGGCCCGCCAGTGTGGTAGACAGATCACCCCAATTGGAGGAGGGGCCCAGCCATTGCACGCAAGGTAGGCAGACCACGCGACCTGGAGAAGGGGCCCTGCGGCCCGCCGGCGTGATAGACAGATCACCCCAATTGGAGGAGGAGCACAGCCACCACCCGCCCCTGCAAGGGAGACTTTGCAACTATACAAGAGCAATATAAATATATAGGGGGAAAATTCAATAACACAACAGTTTCACCAAAAAGAAAGAAACGCGAGCAGTATGAAAAGACAAGGAAAGAAAGGAACACAAGCAATGCAGGTCAACTCAACTTTAGAAGAGGTAATAGCTGCAGCAGATGGAATGTCAGATAAAGAATTCAGGATTTACATGCTTCAGATCATCTGGAGTCTCAAGGAAGACATTAGACAGCAAAATCAGACAATGAAAGATCACTTCGACAATGAATTACATAAACAAATCCAAGAAGCAAAAGATCAACTAAACATGGAGATAGAGGTTATAAAAAACAAACAGAAATCCTAGAAATGCAGGAAGCAATAAACCAACTTAAAAATTCAAATGAGAATGCGACCAGCAGAGTAGAACACTTAGAAGATAGAATATCAGACAATGAAGACAAAGTATTTCAACTTGAAAAGAACATAGACAACTCAGAGAGACTCTAAGAAACCATGAGCAGAACATCCAAGAAATATGGGAAAACATAAAGAGACCAAACTTAAGAGTCATTGGGGGGGGGCTGGGGATGTGGCTCATGCGGTAGCGCGCTTCCCTGGCATGCGTGCGGCCCGGGTTCGATCCTCAGCACCAAGTGCAAACAAAAATGTTGTGTCCGCTGAAAACTAAAAAATAAATATTAAAAAATTCTCTCTCTCTCTCTCTCTCTCTCTCTCTCTCTCTCTCTCTCTCTTTAAATAAAGAGAGTCATTGGGATACAGGAAGGTATAGAGGTATAAAACAAAGGAATGAGCAATCTGTTCAACAAAATAATATGAGAAAACTTCCCAGACTTGAAGAATGAGACAGAATCCCAAATCCTAGAAGCCTACAGGACGCTGAATGTGCAAAATCATAAGAGACCCACACCTAGACACATTATAATGAAGATGCCCAACATACAGAATGAGGAGAGAATTTTAAAAGTTTCAAGTGAAAGGAAGCAGATTACATTTAGGGGTAAACCAATCAGGATAACAGCTATCTTTCAACACAGACTCTGAAAGCTAGAAGATCCTGGAACAACATATTTCATCCAACATATTTCACCAATTAAGAGACACAGGCTAGTAGAATGGATCAAAAAAAAAAGATCCAACAATATGATGCCTATAGGAGACACATTTGATAGGAAAAGACATACATAGACTGAAGGTGAAAGGTTGGGAAAAATCAAATCCCTCATATGGACTTTGGAAACAAGCAGGAGTGTCCATACTCATATCAAATAAAATAGATTTCAAGCCAAAGTTAATCAAAAGGGATAAAGTGGGACACTACACACTGCTCGAGGGAACCATACAACAACAAGACATAACAATCATAAATATATATGCCCCAAACAATGGTGCAGCTATGTTCATCAAACAAACTCTTCTCAAGTTCAAGAGTCTAATAGACCACCATACAATAATCATGGGAGACTTCAACACACCTCTCTCACCAACGGCATTTCTTTTAGAAATAGATTAAGCAATTATGAAATTCATATGGAAAAATAAAAGACCCAGAATAGCAAAAACAACTCTAAGCAGGAAGTGTGAATCAGGCAGTTTAGCGATACCAGACTTCAAACTATACTACAGAGCAATAGTAACAAAAACAGCATGGTATGGTACCAAAACAGGTGGGTGGACCAATGGTACAGAATAGAGGACACAGAAACCAATCCACAATATTACAACTATCTTATATTTGATAAAGGGGCTAAAAGCATGCAATGGAGGAAGGATAGCATTTCAACAAATGGTGCTGGGAAAACTGGAAATCCATATGCAACAAAATGAAACTGAATCCCTTTCTCTCGCCATGCACAAAAGTTAGCTCAAAATGGATCACGGAGTTTGATATCAAATCAGAGACAAGGCATCTGATACAAGAAAAAGTTGGCTATGATCTACATACTGTGGAGTCGGGCTCCAAATTCCTCAATAGGACACCCATAGCACAAGAGTTAATAACTAGAATCAACAAATGGGACTTACTCAAACTAAAAAGTTTTTTTCTCAGCAAAAGAAACAATAAGAGAGGTAAATAGGGAGCCTACATCCTGGGAACAAATCTTTACTCCTCACACTTCAGATAGAGCCCTAATATCCAGAGTATACAAAGAACTCAAAAAATTAAACAATAAGATAACAAATAACCCAATCAACAAATGGGCCAAGGACCTGAAAAGACACTTCTCAGAGGAGGACATACAATCAGTCAACAAGTACATGAAAAAATGCTCACCATCTCTAGCAGTCAGAGAAATGCAAATCAAAACCACCCTAAGATACCATCTCACTCCAGTAAGATTGGCAGCCATTAGGAAGTCAAACAACAACAAGTGCTGGCGAGGATGTGGGGAAAAGGGTACACTTGTATATTGCTGGTGGGACTGCAAATTGTTGCAGCCAATTTGGAAATCAATATGGAGAATTCTTGGAAAGCTGGGAATGGAGCCACCATTTGACCCAGCTATTCCCCTTCTCGGTCTATTCCCTAAAGACCTAAAAAGAGCATGCTACAGGGACACTGCTACATCGATGTTCATAGCAGTACAATTCACAATAGCAAGACTGTGGAACCAACCTAGATGCCCTTCAATAGATGAATGGATAAAAAAATGTGGCATTTATACACAATAGAGTATTACTCTGCATTAAAAAAATGACAAAATCATAGAATTTGCAGGGAAATGGATGGCATTAGAACAGATTATGCTAAGTGAATCAAGCCAATCCCTAAAAAAACAAATGCAAAATGTCTTCTTTGATATAAGGAGAGTAACTAAGAACAGAGTAGGGACGAAGAGCATGAGAAGAAGATTAACATTAAACACGGATGAGAGGTGGGAGGGAAAAGGAGAGAGAAGGGAAATTGCATAGAAATGGAAGGAGACCCTCATGGTTCTACAAAATTACATACAAGAGGAAGTGAGGGGAAAGGGGAAAAAAAGGGGAGAGAAATGAATTACAGTTGATTGGGTAGAGAGAGAAGAGGGGTGGGGAGGGTAGGGGAGGGGGGATAGTAGAGGATAGGAAAGGCAGCAGAATACAACAGACACTAGTATGGCAATAGGTAAATCAATGGATGTGTAACCAATGTGATTCTGCAATCTGTATACGGGGTAAAAATGGGAGTTCATACCCCACTTGAATCAAAGTGTGAAATATGATATATCAAGAACTATGCAATGTTTTGAACAACCAACAATAAAAATAAAATAAAATAAAATACTGGCAAAGAGCTTTACACACATATTGCTAGAATATTTTAACATTATGAAAACAATTTGAAGCAAAAACATATGTATCCATTATTAAAAGAAAAGATTTAAATCTATTAAATCACATATATGAGGAACTGCATAATTAAAACATAATGGCAAGCATTTCTACTGAGGACTTTTTATTTCAGAAACCCATCCATATTTTATACTTGTTCTTCTTTCATACACAATAGCTCTAGAATATATGTAATGTGACTCCTTATATGTCATACAAGATGATCAGATTTAGCATCAAGGTAACACTTTAACTCATTAAAAGATTATAAATACAAATTTAAAAAAAATCATTAGAGGCCATGATTTTCAGTGTCATATTAGATAATATATTAAAGGCATTATTTCTGGTAATAAATGTCAAAAGACAGCACTAAAAAATACATCTATGTGCACATCTACTACATTAAGATGTATTTTTGAAAAGGTTGCAATTCTTTACTTTTGTGCAATCCTTCCGTTTCAATTCACTGAAAATTGTAGAGTTTTCAGTGTGTTCCTACTGCTTAATCGAGAAAGATGAAATCAAATTAACACACTACCCCAGAAAACCTCAAGATGAGATTATATCAAGAACTATTTTGATAATATATGGTAATTCTGAATCTATAAGAAAGCCTATGTACAGTGGGAGCACAACTACCATTACATAATCCAGACATAATTTGGTAATAATATTGGAATTGTACCTGGAGGATATTAGAGGGACTTGATAACTGAAGTGAGAAAAAATGTGTTTTGGGTGAATCCATATATATCCCTGGTAAACGGATAGGCTGAGATTGATGAAGATGACACTATTTGAAACAAGGCTTCTGCTTTATTTTCTCCTAAGATATATACTGTTAATATGGAATATGAAAAAAAAGATGAAAAAGATCAACAAACTATATTATTTTATTAGTAAAAGAAACATTTTCCTCTGAAGTTTGTTTTGAGATTTCAGCTAACACCATAATTTTTCTTCTGAAACTTCACATTCCTTTTCTAGCACAAGATCTAGCCCAAGAACTTTACCATTGGTATTTTGGCCCTAATACATCTAGGGATGCTAATACTTATGGGGTTCATAGTTACAGATGTTTTTGTCTCATAATTTGGAGATGACATCAAACAAAACTTAATAATCTACTTTCACATGTTTTTGGGGGGTGATTTTCCATTTGTACTACCTGCCCACTGAGTGTTCTCTATGACATTACCTTCAGCCCCAGAAGCTCCTGCTTGGCAAAGTTCAACCATCAATTCTCACATCAGAGCCTGTGATTCCTTGTTCCTTGTGGGTATTCTACATGTTCTTGAATGCTTGATTCTCATTCTCTTCTACTGTCATCATCAATGTGACCTAACATGATCTTGTATTTATTACTGTATGCTGAACAATTGTACCAATGTAATACTTTCTAAGGCATTTATTTTCAATATTGGGGGTGTTCCAGGAAGCCTTTTTTCTAAGGTTCATATCCTCAGGTCTTTCTAAAAGTCAATAAATAGATAAAACTCTAGCTAAAAAATAAATGATGTTATCACTATTAATACATGAACATTAAAATAAATAAACAATATTTAAAACTCTCAGCCCATAGGTATAAGGACTTAGATTACATAGATCAATTTGGTGGAAGACACAAAATACCAAAATGCATTGTATCCTTCGTGATCTTGTACTGGGAAGAAATTATTGTTTTCAGCATTGAACTCTCACCAAGCCATGTGTTTATTTAAGGTAGGACAGTGCTGTTTTCTTCTGTAACCATGACATGGTATCAATCATATGTAAAAAGAAAAAAAATAACAGAAATAGGAAATGGTTCTTTCAGAAAAGAAATTACAATCACATTGTGATAATGCACAGAATATCCATAATGTGGCCTCTGTATATGGAGCATCTACAGAAAGCATGAACTTGTATATGTGCTGGGAGAAAGAAAAATGTTGCAACCCTCCGGTGAATTGGGCTTTATTGTTTGAAAGTATAAAAAAAAGCCATTGATAAAGCAATATTTCTTGCAGGACTGAACATTGAATGTACATTTTCAAGAATATAAAATAGATTGCTATTCAATACAGAAATATTGCTTAGAAAGGAAATTCAGAAATAGCCCGAATGTCCATCATTTGTTTAGTTCCAACTTTCGTCTATCTATATCATGGAAAGTTAATATTTTTCATATGTGGGGTGTTTTCCAGGTTGTTTCATTGAGTGAAAAATAAGGGGCAGAAAGTATATACAGGAGCACTCCCTTTTGGGTAAGAAAGAAATTTACATAATAACATATTATTGTTATTGCCTCCTATCAAAAAAAGAAACAGTAAGAATATATACTAGAAACAATTAATCAGTTGTTCATGAAGGGCAATGGTTAAAGATTAGTGGGGATGAAATATAGGTGAGTCCTCAGTGTATTATAACATGGGTTTATATTTGAGCCACATAAACAAATACCATGTTAAAAACATAGAATTAAATCAAAGGACAAAAATCAAGCCCAACAGACAGGTAAGAGTCTGACAACACAAACATGAACCATACTATTCTGTGACTAATTAATTTCTTAAGCTTGCATGATTCCCAGGATCTTTTCTCCAATGTGAACAAAATGTTTACCTAAAGTAGCAATACTTGCTGTGATGTAACATTTACTGATCAGTAATTGACAATAAAGGATCACAGGATTCATATGCAATGTTTAGTATCAGCCCAGCAAGGGACAAGATGGGTTTTATGCTTTCTCCATTAGACTGGAGTTTACAAGAGCAGCGGCCACTTCTTGTCTAGTGTGAGCAGCCTGGTGAATACATAGATAAGAATATTGAAGAATTCTTTGAAAGTTTAATGCCAAGAACACAGAGAAGACTTGACAGTTACTTTCAGGTCCAGGTTTCAGAAGCTTGGCTATAAACACTTGGGGAAAAATGACCAGTCCTAGACCCTGTGTGAGTATGTATTTTAATGTTGTGGTAGTTTATCATGAGCCTAGGCAGACAAAGGTGGGGTCCTGCAGGTTATTAAGTCATGGAATAGGATTATTGTCATTTATTAAAAGAAAGCTGCAAAGAAACTTCTCAATTTATCCTGTGAGGACAAAGATGGTGTACTTCCTTACTCTCATCAATCTGCTATAATAATCTATGGTATTCTGGGTGGTTTATAAGCCACAGACACTCATTTTTCACAGTGTGTAAGATCAAGGCACAAGGCAATTCAATGTTTGGAAAGGACATTTCTAATGGGTAGAAGTTTCTGGCTGTGTAATCATGTGGTGGAAGAAGCCAGCTAGCCTGTAGCACTGTTCATTAGAGCATTAATTCCACTGACGAAGTCTTCAGCCTCAGGACCTCAACACATCCCCAAAGACTCACCTTCTAATACCATCACCTTAATGGAGAGGAGTTCAACCAAGGTACCCAAGGAAACACAAACCTTCAAATTAGAGCTGTCTATGAAAAAACAGGTTCTCAATAGTCAATAAAATTTTTGAAAACTTGATCTTGGACATCTGAGCTTTCAGAAGTCCACAAATGAATGTTTTTTGCTTGTATGGTATATGTTTCTAGTACTCCCTTAGAATAGTCCAAACAGACTAAAATATATTTAAAGTGATAATTCTGTCTTTTCAATTGAACTATTCAATATGAACACTTCCCTGAATTTTACACAGGTTATCAACTCTCTGGGCATCCCTCCATTTATGTGCCTATGTACATGCACATACAACAGCAAGGAGCTTGGGGCTTTCCACCAATCCCAATCCTCATATTCTGCATTTCTACATGTCAAATTTGGGAACCACCCACTTGGCCCCATCCCTGCAAGGCAGGCACAGGCCTCCTGTGGTGTTACTGTCTGAGCTACCTCTTTAGGATAGGAGTAAAGCCTCCTTCTACCCTGCACTCTGGACTCTGCTCTCACCTACTCAGGGACCCTGCCTGGTTACAGCCAGGCCTTCCATTGCACCTGCACATCATTTTCCTGCTCTAAGACCTGGTAACTATAGGCCAACACTTTACCATGCTCATCTGTGCATTTTTTCCTCTGTTCCCACAGCAACAATGAAGCTGCCATTTGCTAGCTGCCTGACCTTAAGCAAGTTACCTCGACACAGCTGAGCATTCATGTCCTGCAACATGGGTGTAAACATGGCTTCAACTCATGGAGTTATTATTGCCAGTGAAGATGTCAGGGATAAAATTATCAAAAACAATAGTCCAGTACATGGTCATCAATTGCTCATGATGTCATTAAGTGTCACCATTACTAGTTGTCAATCCCACTTCACAACATGAGAAACATGAATCCTTGAAAAGTAAATATAAAATAAATAAAATAATTAAGTTCATGTGGCCAGTGTGCCCAGGTCTGCCGTGTCTCTGGATTCCCTACCCCCAACCAGAGCTCAGGGCAGAATGAATACGAAGGTGCCACATGAGGAGAGGACTAATGTAAATCGGATAAAGTCATTTTCATGAATGGACAAAAGGGAAAGAATTGAGGGAAGGGGCCAAATTCTACATCTGACACTTGGAGAATCAGGAGATTTTACCTTCACATTTACTTTCTCCTCTTGGGAACAAAACTGTACTGAAAGCAGACCAGTGTAATCAATGCAGACAATAAAGGCCACTCTGTAAGTTACCAGGCTGGTTGGTGCATGTACAAGTAGTCAGAGCCACAGATTGGAAGACCTAAAATGGTTCACATGAGACCTTTTGCTTCCTGCATCTTCATTTCCTGGTTCACACAATGGCAGGCTGAGCTTGGATACTGAAGGTCCTGTGTGCTGGTAGGTGACATCCCCAGAAAATAGCATCTACACATATTTTCACAAGTTTACTCATTCTACTCAGCCATAAACAAGAATGGAATTATATCATTTGTGGGAAATGAATGAATCTGGAGAATATAAAATTAAATGAAATAAAGCAGATGCCAAAAATCAATTGTCAAGTCTTTTCTCTCATATGTGAAAGGTAAAAGAAAAATGGAGTTGAAAAAGAAGTGGATCTCAAAAAAAAAATTGGAGAAAGAATAGTTGAGTTTGGACTGATGGAAGAGAGGATAAGAGAGATGATTCAGGCACTGAGAAATGAGACTGATCAATGATGTTATGCCCATATATGTATAGGTCACAAAAGAACATACGAATAAAATAATTACAATGTCCTAAATTAAATGACAGTTTTGGTACCAGTGACTGAAATTCAGTATGCTTCACCATTGAGCCACATCCCCATCACCAGTCCTATTTTTGTATTTTTTTTTTTGAAACAGGGTTTTGCTAAGTTGTTCAAGGTTTTGCCAAAAGAGCTAAAGCTGGGTGCCCACAAAGCAAAAATACAAAGACCTGTCATCCCCCTAGCTTATGGAGCACTCACTAGGCACTAAGTGCTAACTAACTATGACTTCATTTAATTCTAACTATAGTCTTGGGAAGCAAGTGGCATTAGCCCCATCTTAAAGATAAATAAATAGAAGAGAAATTAAAGATATATTCAAGCTGAGTAAGGTGGTACATGTCTGCCATCCCAGCAGATTGGGAGCCTAAGGAAGAAGGATTGTGAGTTCAAAGACAACCTCAGCAAAATTGAGGTGCTATGCAACTCAGTGAGACACTGTCTATAAATAAAAATACAAAATAGGACTGGGGATATGACTCAGTGGTTATGTGACCTGAGTTCAATCCCAAGTACCAAAGAAAAAAGAAACTATTCAAGCCTCTATAAATATATAAAAGCTAGAATACAAATGTATGATATGTACTCAAGACCTTGGTCCATTAATATTTATTTTATACTATTCATAACATCTAGGAACCTCCCTGCAAGCTTCATAAATCTAATGCTTGAAAGTACTCCCCAGAGATTTCTGTTTCACTGACTGACGCTAAAGTTCAGGTATCAGGGTAATTGACTCTAATGCTCACAACTAGGGATGCAATCACTTTTCTATTAAAAATCATGGAAACTTAGACAAAGTGATTGGATTCACCTGCTCAGTGTTGTGCGTCAAATCCACAGGAAAACCAGGTGTGTGTCTGTACTTCTGTAGCTCTTCAAATAGCTCTCTGTGGCTCCAAACAAAAGAAGACTCCATGAAGCTGGGGAGGACAAAAGCCAACCCCTCTGCCACAACTCACCCCACAATACTCCCAGGGAATAAGTGTAAGAGGAGAAATAAGAGGAGAAAATTCCAGGTGGTACCTTGGTGATCAATGGACAATGGCATGCAAGGAAATAGGGCACAACCCACTTCAGCAAAGGCAGAGGAGTGGCTGGGCCAGCATGGGGGTGGCCTAGAGGATAAACTTTTCCATGGCACATGAAGTCCAGGGCTTCCTTCTCCCCAAATGAGCCTTGCCGTATCACACCTATGATTGTTCAACTATTTATGCCCTTCTCCTATTTTATATTTCCCTTGCACGTGGGTTTTGAGGTCTCATGCTTTGTCATTTCTTATAATTTTTTTCCCGCAGCTTTCAAACTACTCCAAATTGAACCATGTGGAAAATTACCTGTAGATGTTACAGTTTTTATTTTATTTTATTACCATTTAATTCAAGTTTCCAAATCTCTCTCAAAATACTTTTTTTTTCATTTTTTTGATACTTTTATTAACTCTTCACATATTGACAATGGTTGTGATAAAGCAGTATCTTCTGACTCCAAAACTAGAATTTCAGTGACCTGCTTGAAATGACTGTACTTTCTTTTGATTATACATCACAAGTTTCCATTTTATTTTTTATGCTTTATATAACTTTATATATAGTACAGACAAGACTAAGATAATATTACATGGCTTGTCTCAGAGAAAGGGCAGGCCTCCCCTCTACCTCCATTAGTGAATATGAGGGCTCATCACAGGTTCCTTAGGGTTGCCTTTCAGCATGGGCTCTGACTCAGCTACATGTTCAATCTTCCTGTGATCTCCTCAGCCTTTGTCCTTCACTACTTCTTCTTCTTCTTCTTCTTCTTCTTCTTCTTCTTCTTCTTCTTCTTCTTCTTCTTCTTCTTCTTCTTCTTCTTCTTCTTCTTCTTCTTCTTCTTTTGAAATTTCAGATTAATTCTAATATTTTAAATAGAGCCTGAATCACAAAAATTCCAGTTTAGAAATGGTGGCATGCAGAAACAACACTACCCAGAAACCAGGTGCTTCATGTGAGAAAAAGCTAGGGAAGAGTAGCCTATTACAAATGATAAATAGAGGACCCTCAGAGCCATGGTGTAACCATGAGAGGTTCCAGAAATCCCTCTCCCCAAAGCTGAGGCATTGTAAATTGTTTAATCGGACTGGACTAATTTGATCTTATGATCAGAGTAATAGCAATTTTGTTTGGACATGATTCCAATTGAGATGCCTTTCCAAATATGTCCAGAAAAAAAAATTGGAGTCCAGTTCTCCCAGGATTGCTGTTAACCACCAAAGAAAAAGTAAAATTAAGAGACAGCTTATGTGTTACACTGGAAAAGCCATAGTTCTGTGTTTTCCAGGGAGATTTTTGTCATATTTCTCTAGACAATAATATTATAGGCCTGCAGAGACAGAACTTAAAGATGTCTTTCCTTAAAACGTGCAACTCTTTAGGCTGTTACCTGCACCACATCATCCTTTGCCTCATCCATCTGGATAAGTGCCTCTGCATTCTTAGATTCAGAAGTAGTGTGCAGTTGGGTAATGGAAAGGCTGTGAAAGGAGGAAATTTTAGGATACTAGTGAGATTTCTTGTAGATGCAGAAGAGAGACTTCAGCTCCAACAGTTTTACTCAATCCAGAGGACTGTGTTCTGTATGGTACATTGAGGATATTTTCTTCTAACAATGTTTGCTTTCTTAATTTATATCCTCCTAAAATGAGTCCTTTTTTAATAGATAATCATGATTAATTTTAGTTTTCCATTTGTTCTAAGTTTAATGAGTTCTAGTGATACAACTTACATATGGAATGTCATCTAGAGATTTTAAAAATTACTTATTTGTATACATATTATAAAAGAAGACATGAGTTTTTAACTTGATATTTTATAAACTTTCATTTTATTTTATTTTTATGTGGTGCTGAGGATAAAACCCAGGACCTCCCACATGCTAGGCAAGCGCTCCACCACTGAGCCATATCTCCATCTGTAATTTAGCACTTTGTATTTATAAACTTGCTTCTGTAATATTAAAAATAAAATAGAACTACTATTGATGTGAATTCTACAATTTGAGTAATTATAAGTTTTTAAACTTTTAGAATGAAATGATATTTTATGTTGAAAACTTAATTTCATAGAGGGCAATATCACAATGCCATAAACTACTTATATTTCTCATAAAGTCTTTGGATCCAATTTAACTCAAAACATTAAAAATTTCCTGATCCTGTATTCTTTTAGTTAGGACATGACAAATGAGAGGATCATGATAAAAGGGTTTGGAAGCACACTGAATATTTTTGAAAATCAAATGAACGTACTAGCAATTTCCCATTCCTGGATTAAAAATATACAGGAATATAATTTCCAAGTTTAGAGGAGGGGAGGAATATTTGTGTTCATTCATTCTTTATGTATTAGTTTCATATATATATATATATATATATATATATATATATATATATATATATATATATATATACATATATATAAAACGATATACATACATATATGCCCTTTCCCATTTCTGTCACAATGGAAATGTCTGAATCTAATTTTTCTTAAAGGAACATTTAGATCAGTGGAATCTCATCCTAACCTGATCACTGTACTTAAATCTCTGATGTTTTCAAAAACTAGGTTGTATTTTACTTCTTTTTTTGCTTGTTTGTTTGTTTTTTGTCTTTAGCATGAACAAATAAATAATTGTGAACTTATCTCATTCTCTGGTCACTGAAACATAAAGAACAAGGTGACACAGGAAAGCCAAAGTTGTGGGGAAGAAAAGCAGGACTTGAATTTTACATAACTACATCAATCAGAGGGACAGACTGCCCCCTAGGAATCCTTGGGTTTCCCAGTAATGACAGCTTGACATCTGTGAAGAAGCACCTCTCTGGCTTCCTATTTCTTTACTTTAAGATTAAACAGATCTTAACGTTATGAACCATATAAATTTATTGATCATCAACTATGTGAAAACTCTAAGGCTAGACTTTGGGATGAGGAGTTCTTTAAGCCACTGTGCATTTTCTAGCTTGCATGGTAATTGCTCTCTAATTTAGAAACTGTATGATTACCAAGAGTTTCTAAAAATATATTCTATAATTAGAAAGAGGCATATAACTCATATAAGCATATATTACATTAATACATCTGAATAAATGAAGCACGTGAGATCACAAAACAAAAACATAGACCTAAAACTCCTCACACAGCTATAAAAAAGTGCTGCAATTACCAAGTAAAATAACTGTCGTTTAGGTCCTAAGCATGTGTTTTCAAAGTCCTGTAGCTAATAAATATATATACCTTCTTTATTCCAAATTTATTGCTGTGCATGCATTATCATAATTTGTTTGAAGGATCATGTGTTGATATAGTGTTTTATTTCAAAAACTCTTTAAAAGAACTAAGAATTTTTCTTGTAACATCCATCACTAATTGTATTAGTACCATAGTTATATGGTGAATTTTGAGCCTATAGGAGAAGTTTACTTAAAATTTAAAAATTCTGTATCACTGAAAATGTAGGAGATATATTATATTAAAGCTGACCCTATTGTCTAGGAAATAGAAATATGTCAAAGGAAATATATCCAGGTATTTAGTCATTTTTGAGGTACTGATCTGTGTATAATAAGTAAAATTTAATTGTATTTGCAGATTTATGGAACTGTGCTTCAAAATAAATGTGCCTTGAGAAATAATATTAGTGTATTTAACTTCTACATCTATGTCAAGAAAATTTATATAATATCATAAAAAATTATATGATTTGTGTAGAAATGCTATTCACTGTATAGTATTTTGAGGAGATTCATGGATTTGGTACTTTTGCTTCAAATATGTTTTGTCAAAAATAAACAAAACTTGGTTAGAAAGCTTTTTGTTTTATATTATATCATCAATTTATGGTGACATTATTATTCTCTTTCAAGCACAACCATATATATATATATATATATATATATATATATATATATATATATATATAGATAGATAGATAGATAGATAGATAGATAGATAGATAGATATAGATAGATATATATATAGTGATTCTTTTTCTTGGTGTCATGTTATCTTCCAAAATTCTTATCCTTTGGGAAAACAATGATAATTTTGTAGTGCAGAATTACATCCTAATAAAGCCTATTTTATTTCCTCCAATTATAATCATGGATCTAAATTCATATTAAAATGTATTGAATATTCTTGATTGTGTATTTTAACCCCATAAACTAAGCTAACTATTTTATTTAGAGATCTGGATCTTCAAATATACAAGTCTATTTTACCAACAATGAATTAAAGTAACAGTAAAAGAGAAGCATAAAATGAGATAAACATCCACAATGAAAAGAGGAGGTAATCTCCAGTGACAAAAGACTTCAAAGAATTTCTGTAAAACAGAAAGTCTGGAAGTAGATGAAGGATGCATTTGAGTTCTAATTAGGGCTTCCCAGGAGGTGGATTAAGACCATGACTAGGCATTTTGGAAGTCCATAAGTTAGTGTGCTTCAGATCAGCACAATGGAAATAAAGGGAAGGAAGCACATTTGGGTACACAGAATCTGGGATTGCAGTCTAATCTCAAAGGAGGCTTCTGCTTACTCAAAGTGAAATTATGGATCTGTCTTGCACTCTGATATTTTTCCTACTTGAGACATGGAGTGTTATTTATATGAGTCTCAAACAGTCTTGAGTTTAGGAAGCCTTAAATGGTAATAGCCAGGAAAACGATCTTCTACTAATGAAAATATTTTGAAAAGACCACTTTCAGCAATTGTCTGGGAAATGAATCCTTCAGTCCTAATGGTGCCATAAAGCATAGTTGCCTATAGTGACACCACAAAGACTCACTTTTCAGTCTAAGTTCTGTACTTAGTTTATGGTACTGGTGAGACTCTATTCCTGAAGAAAACTTATAAGAATGGAAAACAGTGCAATTAATTACAGTTTTGACAGCTGTGTAGACCAAATGTCAAATTAATAGTCATCTTGTGTCTCTTCTGCTGTTCATTTTAGATCCACTAAACATACTTCTTTTGGTCTCTATACTCATCCCCAAATCATTTGAGGCTCCTCACTATAATTTTCTCAAGACACAACTACTGCACTGATCCTTTTACAATTCCTGTATGGAAAGTGAATACTAAAAAGTAGAGAATTGGATCATCTGTTTTCAAATTGAATCATCTGATTTTTATCTTCAAATATACAATAGACTTTTATATTTGGATACAGTGGATACCATTGTCATAGACCAAGAGTAATATTTTTTTTTTAATTTTTGTTAAGTGTGATCAGATTCAATTTTAGGCATGATGTATTGGCACTTCATTAGTGGTACTTGCTTAGCATTGCAACATGGAATCAATGTCCTTCTGGTGAGGAGAGTGAATTGACCTAATTAGGATTGTAATTTCTCCTCTTCCTTTCTGTTTTCTTAGTGCATAGAATTTAGAGTCCTCAGGTGCTGTTTAAATTTTAGTTGGAATTTTGTTAGACATCCTGTTGGAAAAGAGTCCTCTTAAAAAATTAGGATTTCTAAAAGTGGAGGATGAAGAGGCATGGCATAAGAAAATATAATTGCCAAGTGCATTAATAGGAGTGATGGTGAATTAAGACTCTTAAACTTTGACACTCTGGTTCCTGGATCTATATGGTGTGTCTCTTGGTAGCACAACCTGATATAATGATGTGAAATTTAAGAAGTGTTAGCAACACCATCACCTCTTCCAGAATTCTACCAGGCCAGCAGCTTTTATTTTCTTTTTTAGATGATAATACAGTGGACACCATGGTCATAGACCAATAGTAATATCTTTATTTTTGTTAAGTGTGGTCTGATTCAATTTTAGGCATGATGTATTGACACTTTATTAGTGGTACTTGCTTAGCATTTATTGTCTGTAAAAGCAAAATTTAAAAAAAAAAGTGTTTGGGTTTTTCTGGTTAAAATTATTTCTGTGTTAAAAGACGTCCACTTGTTAATTTATTATGAGAAAATGATGTAAAGAATGATCCTGTAACAAGAACCTAGAGATAGACCTCTCCACTTAGCTGGCTAGATATTTGGAAGAAGCATTTGATAGATAAAATACAGTGACTGGAAACCACTATGGTACTCAGTCCTCATTCATCCTCTGCAGCATCAGAGGCTGGATAAAAACAACTAGCCAAGTCCAGTTGTCAACTCAGTTGTCTTGTACAATGTCCATGATGTATGTGCTTTGGTATGCGATAGCATGAAATCCCATGATATTCACACTGCATTGTCTCTCTCAGAGATCCATCCTTATTATTGTACCCCCCAAATTTTATAGTCTTCAAAAGTTCCTTCTAAACCCTTGACCAAGTCTTGATTTCTTCCTATTATTTTATGTACCGTCTCATGTACCTTCTTACCTGAGGTAACTTCTTTTTCCACTTGAAATTAAGGATGAAGTGTGCTGCCAAGAATTCTGCTCTTTAGAAAGAGTTTTTTCATTTTTTATTTTTCAAGGGTAATCCTGAAATATACTGTACAATTTATTTTATTCCATTTTACTTCTCAACGAAGATAACTTATATTTATTCCTAGTAATATTTTAATAAAGGTTGGCCAATTTCCTCTTCTATCTGATTTGCAAAAGGGAACTTTTCCCAAAGAAGGAAATGAATAGGTGTTGTATCACACCTTTGCTCTGAAATTGATTGGGGTTTTCTGAGAAAGAGTGTAACTTCGCTGACTATCTTCTTGGTTAGTTATTTTCTTAGTTATTGGTCACACTCTACAAGTGTGACCTCAGGTGAAATGCCAATGAAGATAGAGAGTAAAATAAGTAGAAGTTATCAATTGTTTATACTTTTGTAACTGAAGTAAGGTTTGTGAAGTACTATATGACTTGCATATCTCTCTGCCTTCCATTTAAATTAAAATATAAAATTCATCTTTATTTTTTATGTATCACCAATAAGCTTCTAAAATAAAATTTACAACTATTATTTTTCTAATCCTGTTCATGATTTCTCCATTTTCTTGATTATATGAATTTTTTATAACTGATACTAACTTGATAATCTGTGTCATTTCCTGGTTTACAAACACTTATTGATTTTTGTCTCTTTTTAGTTATAATTGGCCTCCAGTGACTAAGAGAAGTCTGTTCCTTAGTCAGACTTCCGGTCTGCTCCTCCCAGCCCTGCTTCAGCCTCTCAGCTTCCCAGACCCTCATGTAGTTGGTTGTAAATTCTTCCAGAAGCTGTTTTACTGTCTACTTTTCAGGACTAAAAATAAAAATCAAAACTTAAAAAAAGATACTTTAGGGCTGGGGATACGGCTCAAGTAGTAGCGTGCTTGCCTAGCATGTGTGAAGCACTGGGTTCAATTCTCACCACCATGTAAAAATTTAAAAATAGAGATATTGTGTTTACCTAAAACTAAAAATGAATATTTTTAAAAGATACTTTAAAAAGCAAAATGTAGGGCTGGGGATGTGGCTCAAGCGGTAGAGCGCTCGCCTGGCATGCATGCAGCACCATTTCGATCCTCAGCACCACATACAAACAAAGATGTTGTGTCTGCCAAAAACTAAAAAATGAATATTAAAAAAATTTTCTCTCTCTCTCTCTCTCTCTCTCTCTCTCTCTCTCTCTCTCTCTCTCTCCCTCTCTTAAAAAAATGTAGAGGGAGAAAGTAGCAACATTTTTTTTTGGGTAATTAGGCTTTTGTAAATTTGTTTAACATCTGTATGTTTTTAATGTGGGTCACTCACTAACACTTCATCAAAATAACAGTTTCTTTGCTGAGTTCAGGTGACAAAGGAATAGCCACACCCTGAAACAAAACAAAACACACACAAAAAAAATAAAATAAAATAAATAAACAGAATTATCCTTAACCTAACTTTTTATATGATGTCTCAGATCCCCTTAACTTTGCACATTAGCTTCTTTGTTCAGTTGAATTGTAACTGCTTTTTGTAGTTGGAAAGAGTGTAACTATTGAACTTGAAACATTTATTCTGGGCATCTTGGGGGTTTCTGGTGAGTTTAAGTGGATGAGAGGATGAAGAAAATGTGGGGGATTCTTTCCTATCATAACATGAAGTTTCCCCCACAGTGTGCTCTCAGGTGCCAGACCTCAAGTATTTCTTACAGTGGTATACTTTGATTATTTTTACTTCCCCTTTACTCATAAGTTTTAACAGCATTTTATCAAACTGCACTTATTAAGAACAATTTTTAAAATAAAGTTATAGTTCGCCTAACCAGTCTGCACTTATTGCTTATGGTTTCACTCACCTGTTATGCCTGTTTTTGGTGTCTGAAAAACAGATATATTATTTTCCATACTTTATCCATTTTCCTACATGTATACACTGAAAATAAAATTAGGTCTGAAAATATTCCATTTTGATTGAATGCTATAATCAAGAAAATAAAATTTAGATATGCTAAATATATCTCCAGATTTTCTCAAGTAGCTATGCTTAAAACAAAGAAAATATACTAAAATGAAAAACCATGGTCAGCTTCAAGAAAGCAAGAATAAAACCAAAGTATTTATCCTCAATGATGGATTATAGATTATGAATACAGAATAACCTCAAGATTTAAAGTAAAAAAATAGTATTCAACCTGGTATTCTAAAATGAAGCAGATTGTCCATCAATGATAAATAAAAATAGATTTTCATAAATAATAAAAATCTAAAAAGCTATTTTCCATGCCTCATTTCAAAGAGAGTTACTCAATATAGAAGAAATTTTTTTTTTTTAAAAAAAAAGGAGCAGAGTTTGTGGACAGAAACAGTGGCTCTAACTGCAGAGCTCAAGAAAGTTATGTTGATTCTGCAGTAGAGCTTGAAAATAGTTTTGTTAGCATACCTCAGTCCTACCTTTAAAATGATGGTTTAATAGAAATATTAGCTAGTGAGTAGTCAAGTGGTTGAATGTTGCAAAAGTTAGAAGATACTAGTGATCTATTTTTCTCACCACAAAAAAATTGAATATTAGAAAATACAGGAAAAACAAAGTGATGAAAAAAGAAAGTAAAAATGCACTAAACACAAAAAAATGGAAAGCCAAGTGTTGTATATGAAACACAGTAAAATGTGCACTTTTTGTAAAATTTAATGGGGTAGAAGAAAGTAGTATTGATTGTTCTTGATGGTAAGAACCTCCCTCCATGAGCAGCATTCATGTCCTGATATTGGATGTCAGAAAGGCTAATAAATTAGAGAAAGAATACATTCTTACTTCTGGTGTGTGTCTTTTGATGAAAAGTTTCTTAAAGTCAAATTTGTGAAAATGCTTACGGGTTTTTAACCTTCATAAATTTTCTGTAGATAAAGAATGCAACACATAATTATTTTTATTTTTTTATTTTTTTTTCTTTAATTTTTATTGTTGGTTGTTCAAAACATTACATAGTTCTTGACATATCATATTTCACACTTTGATTCAAGTAGGTTATGAACTCCCATTTTTACCCCGTATACAGATTGCAGCATCACATCAGTTACACATCCACTGTTTTAAATATTGCCATACTAGTGTCTGTTGTATTCTGCTGCCTTTCCTATCCTCTACTATACCCCATCGCCTCCCCTCCCATCTTCTCTCTCTACCCCATCTACTGTAATTCATTTCTCCCCCTTGTATTATTTTTCCCTTTCCCCTCACTTCCTCTTGTATGTACTTTTGTATAACTCTGAGGGACTCAGGAAATTGGAGCCCGACCCCACAGTATGTAGATCGTAGCCAACTTTTTCTTCTATCAGACGGCGTGTCTCTGATTTGATATCAAGCTCCTTGATCCATTTTGAATTAACTTTTGTGCATGGCGAGAGAAAGGGATTCAGTTTCATTTTGTTGCATATGGATTTCCAGTTTTCCCAGCACCATTTGTTGAAGATGCTATCCTTCCTCCATTTCATGCTTTTAGACCCTTTATCAAATATAAGATAGTTGTAGTTTTGTGGATTGGTTTCTGTGTCCTCTATTCTGTACCATTGGTCCACCCGCCTGTTTTGGTACCAGTACTATGCTGTTTTTGTTACTATTGCCCGGTAGTATAGTTTGAGGTCTGGTATCGCTATGCCGCCTGATTCACACTTCCTGCTTAGAGTTTTTTTTGCTATTCTGGGTCTTTTATTTTTCCATATGAATTTCATAATTGCTTTATCTATTTCTACAAGAAATGCTGTTGGGATTTTGATTGGCATTGCATTAAACCTATAGAGAACTTTGGGTAATATCGCCATTTTGATGATGTTAGTTCTGCCTATCCATGAACAGGGTATATTTTTCCATCTTCTAAGATCTTCTATTTCTCTCTTTAGGGTTCTGTAGTTTTCATTGTATAAGTCTTTCACCTCTTTTGTTAGGTTGATTCCCAAGTATTTTAGTTTTTTGAGGATATTGTGAATGGAGTAGTTGTCCTCATTTCCATTTCAGAGGATTTGTCCCTGATATACAGGAATGCCTTTGATTTATGCATGTGGATTTTATATCCTGCCACTTTGCTGAATTCATTTATTAGCTCTAAGAGTTTCTTTGTAGACCCTTTTGGGTCTGCTAGGTATAGAATCATGTAAGCTGCAAATAGTGATAATTTAAGTTCTTCTTTTCCTATTTTTATGCCTTTAATTTCTTTTGTCTGTCTAATTGCTCTGGCCAGTGTTTCAAGAACTATGTTGAACAGAAGTGGTGAGAGAGGGCATTCCTGTCTTGTTCCAGATTTTAGAGGGAATGCCTTCAATTTTTCTCCATTCAGAATGATGCTAGCCTGAGGCTTAGCATAGATTGCTTTTACAATATTGAGGTATGTTCCTGTTATCCCTGGTTTTTCCAGAGTTTTGAACATAAAGAGATGCTGTACTTTGTCGAATGCTTTTTCCACATCTATCGAGATGATCATATGGTTCTTATTTTTAAGTCTATTGATGTGGTGAATAACATTTATTGATTTCCCTATATTAAACCAGCCTTGCATCCCAGTGATGAATCCTACTTGATCATGTTGCACAATTCTTTTAAATATGTTTTTGTATCTGATTTGCCAGAATTTTTTTGAGGATTTTTGCATCTAGGTTCATTAGAGATATTGGTCTGTAGTTTTGTTTCTTTGAAGTGTCTTTGTCTGTTTTAGGAATCAGGGTGATGTTGGCCTCGTAGAATGAATTTGGAAGTTCTCCCTCTTTTTATATTTTCTGGCTTGAAATCTATTTTATTTGATATGAGTATGGACACTCCTGCTTGTTTCCAAAGTCCATATGAGTGATATGATTTTTCCCAACCTTTCACCTTCAGCCTATGTATGTCTTTTCCTATCAAATGCGTCTCCTGTAGACAGTATATTGTTGGGTCTTGTTTTTTGATCCATTTTACTAGCCTGTGTCTCTTAATTGGTGAGTTTAAGCCATTAACATTTAGGGTTATTATTGAGATATGGGTTGTTCTTCCAGCCATATTTGTTTATTTCTGTTATTAAACATGGTTTGTTTTCCTCTTTGATTATTTCCCCCCCATTTACTGTCCTACCTCCCACTGTTGGTTTTCATTGTTATTTTCCATTTCCTCTTCCTGTAATGTTTTGCCAAGGATGTTTTGAAGAGATGGTTTTCTAGCTGCAAATTCTTTTAACTTTTGTTTATCGTGGTAGGTTTTAATTTCATCTTCCATCCTGAAGCTTAATTTCGCTGGATACACAATTCTTGGTTGGAACCCATTTTCTTTCAGTGTTTGAAATATGTTATTCCAGGATCTTCTAGCTTTCAGAGTCAGTGTTGAAATATCATCTGTTATCCTGATTGGTTTACCCCTAAATGTAATCTGCTTCCTTTCTTTGTAGCTTTTAAAATTCTCTCCTTATTCTCTATGTTGGGCATCTTCATTATAATGTGTCTAGGTGTGGATCTTTATGATTTTGCACATTTGGGGTCCTGTAGGCTTCTAAGATTTGGGATTCTGTCTCATTCTTCAAGTCTGGGAAGTTTTCTCATATTATTTCATTGAATAGATTGCTCATTCCTTTCGTTTGGACCTCTATACCTTCCTGTAACCCAATGACTCTTAAGTTTGGTCTCTTTATGTTATCCCATATTTCTTGGATGTTCTGCTCATGGTTTCTTAACAGTCTTGCTGAGCTGTCTATGTTCTTTTCAAGTTGAAATACTTTGTCTTCATTGTCTGATGTTCTGTCTTCTAAGTGTTCTACTCTGCTGGTAGTATTCTCAATTGAGTTTTTAAGTTGGTTTATTGCTTCGTGCATTTCTAGGATTTCTGTTTGTTTCTTTTTTATAACCTCTATCTCCCTGTATAGTTGATCTTTTGCCTCTTGGATTTGTTTATGTAATTCATTGTTGAAGTGATCTTTCATTGTCTGATTTTGCTGTCTAATGTCTTCCTTGAGACTCCAAATCATCTGAAGCATGTATATCCTGAATTCTTTATCTGACATTCTATCTGCTGCAGTTATTACCTCTTCTAACGTTGAGTTGACCTGCATTGCTTGTGGTCCTTTCTTTCCTGGACTTTTCATACTGTTCATGTTTCTTTCTGCTTGGTGAAACTGTTGTGTTATTGAATTTTCCCCCTATATATTTATATTGCTCTCGTATAGTTGCAAAGTCTCCCTCGGAGCCGCGGGTGGCAGCTCTGCCCCTCCTCCAATTGGGGCAATGTGCCTACCACACCTGCGGGCCGCTGGGCCTGTTCTGTCGGTTGCTGGTCTGTCTACCTTGCAGGCGCAGGTGGCAGCTCTGCCCCTCTCCCAACCTTGGTGATGTGTCTACCACGCTGGCAGGTCACTGGGTCTGTTCTGCCGGTGGGTCGCAGTTCCGTCTACCTTGCAGGCGTGTGGGGAGGCTCTGCCCTTCTGCGGGTTGCTGGGCCTGTTCTGCCTGTGGGTCGCATGTCCGCCTGCCTTGCAGGTGCGTGGCGGCTCTGCCCCTCCCCCAACTGGGTTGATGCGTCTTCCACACTGGCGGCCCACTGAGCCTGTTCTGTGGGTGGGTCACAGGTCCGCCTACCTTGCATGCACGTGGGGCAGCTCTGCCCCTCCACGGGTTCCTGGGCCTGTTCTGTCTGTGGGTCACAGTTCCGCCTACCTTGCAGGCACGGGGCGGTGGCTCTGCCCCTCCGCAGGCCACTGGGCCTTTTCTGCCAGTGGGTCGCAGGTCCGCCTACCTTGCAGGCCCATAATTATTTTTAAAAAAGAGAATAACTATCTGAGGAAGCATGAACACAGGGACTTGTAACTATTAAAAAATAGATTGAGGTGTTGTGGCCTGTACAGATGCTGATACTCAGAAATAATAAAGTGTCCAATGTAGATTAAGCAAGAAATCACAGAACATATATCATAAATGATAATCTATTAAATGCTAAATCCTTTTAGTATTTGATTCATCAGGCCTGAAAAAAAAGAAGTTACCCCATAAGTTAAATTGGTTTTCCTCCCTTTCTCATTGCAATTAGAAAAAATAATGTAGAACACCTAAAACATTGTGAAGGGTCTTCTATGAATATATTTCAAGATTATGATCAATATAATCAGACAACTAGTAGTAGGTATGGCTATATTTAGTTGCCTTTTAAAACATTACATACTTGCAGATAGAGTGTAGGCTGCTGATTTGGGTGTAAATTTTGGAAACTACTGTTTCCAAATATATATATATATATATATATATATATATATATATATATATATATATATATATATATATATATTTCTTTGATATTTTGAGACCTGGTCTCACTTAGTTACCAATTCTGGCCTTGAAGTTGTGATCCTTTTGCCTCAGCCTTTATGATATTTGGGATTACAGGTATGTACCACCTCATCAGGCCTGGACACTCCTTTTTTTTTACATGCATCTAATAATCAAAATTATTTTAAATATTTCTGCCTTTTCTTTGATATAAAATATTCAGTACTATCTTACCAAATTGGTTTTCACCCTAATATTCTTTACTTGAAAAGGCCAATATTCATGTTGAGTAGATATAATTTTTTTTCTTACCATAACAAATTTACTCATTAGATTCTATCCTGAGTTAGCAAGTCAATTTTATCCATGTTTTAGAAAAACAAATTGCTATAAATTGTTCTGGTCATGGTTTTAATAGACGTACCTTCCTCTTAGTCCTAATCAAAAAAAAAAAAAAAAAAAGATAGGAGAAAATTTAGTAAAGTAAAAAGCTAAGATCCAACAGTTGGCCAGTTCTTGTTTCAACCAGATGTTCATGATTTGATTGTTTCTCTTTTAAATTTCTTCTTCTGATTACTCTGATGGCCTTTTCTATGATATTTAATAGTCAGCTTCATTTAAAAGCACTAGTTTATGTGAAAATTGGATACTAAGGGAAATAAATACCTGGAAAAAATTTATAGTACTCAATATGCTTCTCATGGTTATAGACAGTTTCCTCCCACCATTCTGGGATTGCAATTCATAGAGGTTTAAATGACTTCCATTTCTCACTATATTTCACTATAAGCATAGGCAGAAATAATTTCTCAACAAATTTATAATAAATAAGTAACGATTTAGAGAAAACCAGATATAATTACACCTGCAAAATTAAAACAATATATGTGGAAGATTGCCAAAGAATACATGCCATATTTAAAGAATAAAATGAAGAAGTTTACCAGAATTGTTGCTTTCCTTTATGTGATAGGGCACAGTTTATTGTCATGTTGTTTCAAAAAGACACTAACATTGTCCTTATGAAAAAAAATAATTGTTATTCTTTAACATAAATTTTACTTGATTTTTTAAAAAATTTTACCCATTTTCTTGCACACTGAGAAGGTATCTGCTGGGGTCAAACACAGTGAGATACTGATCAATCAATTGTATTTTCAACTAGTGTTGTAAAATGCATCTCTGACACATTTGCTGGTTTTCATATTTTATAATAGCATCATGCACAATTAGCATGAGAAGAGTTTGCTCATTAATGTTGGTATCAATAGTGGGTTAAATACATTGAAAAGATGTTGAGAAAATTACCTCTATAATGGTGGAATCTCCCAATTCTTTGTTTTCATCTTTCCTATGGTTCTTCTGCTCTTGATATTAGTATGTTAACTTTAATTGGCATTGTCCATACAGTTTCTTAAAACATAAGACACTTAGACTTGAGGAAATCACATATAGTAAGTTTATTTCATAAACTGATATAAGACTCAATGAAAGACTTCAGCATTATTAATGTACATTTTATCAAAATTCCATTATATCACAATGGTACATACAGTATTACAATTTTATATAGCTAAAGGTTTTTTAACAATGAATGATAGGCACCCTAAGCAAGTATGTATTTCCAATTATTAATTTACGGAGTTTCATTCATTCATAATATAATAGTTGATGCAAACCACACATCAGAGTGTCTGTTTTTGAAAATATTGTTTGGTGAATTACTAAAAATGCAGCATGCAATTTTTATTTATTATTAGTTCATCATGCCCACATCTTACTCACATAGTAAGATTGTTATAATATTCAATAAGTTGTAGCTAAAATCATGAAATACCACATACCATATTGTACAGATTATATAAATGCTCTTATTATTTCTTCATCCTTTTCACAAATATTTATCAGGCACTTACTATATGCTAATTAGAAATAAGTTCATTATAATTATTTCAGATATTAAAAAAAAAAAAAAAAACTGCAAGACCTCATTTGAAAAGAGCAATATAGATTTCAGAAGTAACTACTGTTTCTCTAGTGAATAATGTGTATAGAAATTTGCTAAGGTCTTGGGGTATGCAAATATATTTGAGATGCATCAGAGAGTACATATGAAAAAACAGTACTATTTATCATGTTATTTAAATAAAGTGAAATATCATAGCAAAGGTTAAAAAATCAACTTTTTGGGAAAAAAAGCAAATGGGTGCACTAGTATTTGAAAAAAAGGTAATAATAATTTTTACTATAATTAGTTGTTTCTGAGTCTCATTTCACTCTTTACTTTAATTATCTATCCATTGTGTTAAGAACCCCTATAGGTGTTAAACTATATAAGGTACATATATTATGGTGTGAGGTGTTATTGGAAAATATTAGCATTCAGTGAATAATGCCATCAATTTTCTGTTTTGCAATATTAAAAAACTATTTCAGATTTATTGCAATGGATAGTTTTGTTTAAAGGTAGCAGTAGTTTTTTCAATGTAGAAATTACTAAGAAAAATTTAGGTGTTCTCAAAAAGTCTGTAACAACCATATTTGATGAACTTTGTGTCATAATGTATAAGAAAAGTTGCTTCCCTACACCAAACCAGACATCATTGGAATAACCTTGTGTAGTATCAGCACATACAAGTTTAGATGAGGACTTTTGCATCTTTCTCCTTTTACTTCCCACCTACAGCATGGCTTATTTTTCATAAGCAAATTTCTATGCTTTTTCAACCTCTCACACATCTCAGAATTCACTAGGAGGGATCCCTGACAATCTAGAAACAAACATATCTGAGATAGTTTATAGATTAATATATGAAGAAGTTCAAGAAAATATTGATCTGGCCATGAGATGGTCCAGTAACTATATAGAAAGCAAAAAATTGAAATTGAAAGAAATATAATACTCCTGAGAATTACTATGAATCATGTAGTTTTTGGAAGCAGATATATTAAGTAGGAAGCTCTTGAGATTGATGTCCACTGCATTTTTTATATGAATATTTGCTCTGGTTTTGAGGGCCACCAGATTTTAGTCAGTAAACTTTTGGATTGATATAGCATAATCAGAAAGCCCAGCATTCTCTTTTTATACCTAGGCATGGTTTACTAAACATCCGTTGAGTTTTTGCACAGACTTTTCCCTTATTTTAATATACCTAGCCCATTAGGCTTGTCACATTCTAATTCATTCATTCTTCAAAGAGTAACTTAGTGAAATTCTCTATTGTCTTTAAAATAAAATATCAACCTAAAATAATTTCTATACTCTAAAGCATTTTATTGTAGTATCTAGAATCTTTATAACTACTAAGAAATGACATTCTATGTCTCATTTTTACCATTGTCTCTCTCATATTATTTTCATTGTGATTTGAGTATGTCCAACAAATGCTCGTGTGTTTGGAACTTATTTTCAAAGGGAGAGAGTTGGAAAATAATGGAATGTTTCAGAAGTGAGATCTAGTAAATTCTGGTTAGATTATTGGGGGAGATGCTCTTGGAACGGGTTAACGGAACTTTCATGTGACACAAGATAGTTCTTATTAAAGCCGGTTGTTACAAAAAGAGCAAGTATTCTTTCTGAATTTCTCTGACTTCCTCTCTCAGTATATTCTCTCTACTTCTCAAATGAGCCCTCACCATAATGCCATCTTATGTGTAATACAGGTGAAGGGGCTGTCACAGGAGCTGAGAAGATTCTGGTACAATACACTTAAATCTTCAGAACTATGTACTCAAAAAATGTTTTTTATTTATTTATAAGTTTTAGTTGAACACAATACCTTTATTTTATTTATTTATTCATTTTTTATGTGGTGCTGAGAATTGAACCCAGCTTCTTGCATGTGACAGGTGAGCACTCTACCACTGAGCCACAATGCCAGCCCCTCAGAAAATATTTTTATGCATTTATATCTCTTTTTATACATTAGCCTGTTTCTAGTATTTTGTATAGCATTATTAAAAAGACTAAAACAACCTCTGTGTCTTATTTCTAAAGAAGACAGGTGAGACTTTGAAATGTATTATCAAAAAAATTCTGTAAAAGCTTTAGAATAAGAACTGGTATGCATTAACAGAGTGACCTTTAGTGAGTGATCAAATATATGTGAGTCTAAGGCCTCTTACTATGAGAGTGAGTAGAACATTTAAGATTACATTTTAAAAGCTCTGGTATAGTTAGATGGTAATGGCTTAGCATTTCTGATTCTTATTTGTTTTTATATTTCAAAGATGATATCTTGTATTTATTATATTCCTCATGGTGCTTAGGTTAGTGTATTGTCATTCACTTTGGGACTCAAATATGTGGAATTTATTTTGTTTAGTAAAGCAAAAGCAAGAGTGGTTCCTCAGAATATAGCAAAGCCTCTATGAGAATGTTTTTATTTTTAATGGGAAGAATTGTCTCATTGCTACTGATCATAGAGGGAATTTACATCTTGATGACACCCATTAATCAGAAATGGTCTGAACTGAATAGATCAAAACCATTAGAAAATCATGAACAAAGAGGCAGATTTAAAAAATAGGTTTCTCTAGCACCCTTTTGAATCTCCTATTAGAGTACAAATTACAGAAATTTTTAGGAGTGAAAGGACTCAAAGACATGTAGCTGCATTTTAAGCCTTCTGTAATCACACAAGTCACCATCGACCATAATACCATTGTAGGAAGAGAAATGTAGATCTTTGCAGGCAGAAAAATCAAATACAAAAAGTGCAATTTGCCTCATGCAAAAAAAGACCTCTTTATTTATGACATACTTCTTTTAGCTCCCAGGTTCCATATCTTTGGGCTCAAGACATTCAACCAAAAGAAAGTGGATTTGTTGTATGCCAGATGAGTTAAGAACTGATATAATTAGAGTGTAGAGAAAACATATTTTGATTTGGGGTTCAGTTGTTTCAATTATGATGGCTTGCTCAGGAAAACAATGCAAGAGATTTTGTCCTCCACCCAAATTGTGTGGAAAAATTATCATTTTTTTTTTTAAGTTAAAAGTGGAAGCCACAGGCAATCTACAGCAGGTATTGAAATGTCATGATGAGGCACCAAACGGCAGTTGTTTTTCTTATTTTTTTTGTATCATTGATTGCTGTGGAATATGCTTTGAACGTTTGAAATATAAAAACTATATTTAAAAATAAACATTAAATATTCTTTTGTATTTTAAGTTAATTTTAAGGCTCATAGCCTAAGGTCAAAGTACACAGTATAATTACCTCATATTTTTCTAATGTAATCCCAAGACAAAGGAGTTGGGATATATTTTTCATGAAAAAAAAATTTACTAAGTAAAACTATGTTGTTCCATGTAAAATTATGTTGTTCCATGTATTATACTTTTCTAGGCAGAATATATTTGGCCTCAAAATTTAAAGAAGAGAATGCCTTGATGGGGCTGCCAAAAGGTTTATATTATCTTTTCCTGGTGAATATTGTGGCAGAATATATGGAGGATGAGCCAGAAGATTTCTGAAATTGTGTAATTTTTGTGGCTGGAAACTGTTGAAAGGTACATCATTGTTATTAATGAAAAAGACTGACTAAAAACATCAATGTTCTTTAAGCGTACATACGTGAACAAATTTTTTGTTAAGCAAAAATACTCTGTGCAGCCAGGGATGGCTGAAATACATTATACCTAGACTCTGGTAATCTCAGTCCTTTTTTTTTTTATCTCTAACTAGTAAATTTTTTCTAGTTCAATAAATTTCTATTCCTTTTCTTGCTTTTAAAACCAGAGGATAAATACTTGTCTTTTTTAACTTTCTGGATTGTTTCCCAATTGAATGCAATAAAATATGCAATATGTTTTGAGTGATAATACCATAAATATTCAACAAGGGTAAAAAGACAATGGACTCTTAAAAAGAAATATGAACAAAAAACTTACTAAGAAATATACATATAGGTCTATAAAATTTTTCATAAAAACATTTTAAAAGACTATAAAAACCTTGCATAGCCTATGACCATAAAACTTGGATGAATTCAACACATGAGAATCAAGTATAATAAATTGATTTTTATATTATTGCATTTGTGTGATATGAGAATGTTCTTATTGATATGTAAAACTTTGTTTATTTATAAATATATCATGGTATTTATATATATATATATATATATATATATATATATATATATTAAAATGACTAAATAGAATGAATTAACACAATCATTACTTCATACACTTATCAGTTTTGTTCTTACAATATATTGTATTCCTTCTACTAGTATTTATGAAGAACATAATACACTCACTATGTGGTAAAATAAAACTCTTGACCCTATTATGCTCAATAAAATAAAAATATGGAGACTTTGACTATAATATCAACCCAACGCAGAACACAGTACTTGGTGAGCAAAATTTTGCTCACTAAATTTCTGACTTCCACATGTGAATCAAATGATCCTAAAACATAACATCAGCTTGCCATCTTTCACTTAATTCAAAGTCATACATATATTTCTTTTAACACTTTAAGAGACAAAACATTTTATAACTAAATAATAATAGTGTATAAGTACATATTTTTACACATTTGACATTGATAGGCACACACATTGAGTCCCGAGCTTTAATACTGAGAAAAATATTTGCACTAAACACAAAAGCAGAGGTATCTCTTCTATTTTCTGATTTAATTGTTCATGGATACATATTTAGTACTGGAAATTCTGGATCTTTAGGTCATCCAACTTTTAATGTTTCATGTGTAATGCTTGATATTACCCCAAAAATTCTATATCACAAACTGCAACACAAGTCTTTTAAAATTGTTTGAGACATGCTATTTCTAAATTTTTGTGACTTCTCTCAAACATGAAGTACTTTTGAATGTCCTCCTAATTCACAAATATTACAAGGATACTGCACTGTTCTTGCCTATCTTTATTTATTTAAAGGATTTTATACTTTTTTCTCCAAAAATAGACTATATAATCTACTTATGGCTCCATTAATGAACAAATAAATAATAGTACAGCAAATATAAACAAAGGGAAGCATGGTTAAATCCAATTACAAAAAAAATAAGAATTTAACATGAGGATACTGACAGTTATGAATTACTGAAAGAAAACTAAATAACTATTTAAAAAAAGTTTCGAGAGTGAAATTGAAAAAAATATTAACATCAATGAGAACAATGTTTAAGTTAATAATTCTTTAAGAAAAATTGAGAGGAGCATTCCTAGTGTGCAAATCTGAAATTCTACCAATATGGGAGTGGACTATCAAGCAGTACCAAGTTTAAGACAAGTCTAAGCAATGTGTAAAATTCTGTAAAATTTAAAAATCTCTAGGATATATAAAGATAAGTGGGATATATATATATATATATATATATATATATATATATATATATACACACACACACACACACACACACACACACTGTGTTTTGTATAGGGTTGATATTATAGTCAAAGACTCTATATATATATATATATATATATATATATATATATATATATATATATATATATATATATATTTCATGTGTAATGCTTGATATTACACCAAAAATTCTATATCACAAACTGCAACACAAGTCTTTTAAAATTCTTTGAGCCATGCTATTTCTAAATTTTTGTGACTTCTCTCAAACAATGTATATATACACACACACACAATATATGTGTATATATATATATATATATATATATATATATACACACACACACACACACACACACACACACATATATTGAAAAGAATCCAAGCATGCCACAATAAAAAAAATGATCCAGAATTTAAATCACTAATCAAAATAGGAAAAATAAAAATATAAAAAAAATTACAAAGTAGACGTATAATGATTTATTCACTTCAAAATTTTATGATTACTAATGCATTATTGCAAAGCAGAAAACAAAAGAAAAAAAATACTAACAGCATTAAATCTAAAAAAAGAATGTCAAGTCAGTTCCAGCAGAGAGCTTGGAAAGAAACCAAGCATGATCTGCTCCTAGAGGCCATATTTGTTTAAAGATGGATAATGCCCCTGCCTTTACATCTCATCCTTTTGCCCAATTTTTAATAGATGAGATATAGTTTTAAATCATGAAATTTCTCATAATTCTTTTGAATGAGTTTTTGTTGAGTGAGCAAATTGTATCCTAATACTTGCCTTTTAAAACAGAAACAAACGAAGATCTAGCCTCTCATATAAATATGCATTGAATATTGTTTTATTTACAGTTAATGTGCTCAATATACAACATAAAGTTAATACTCAAAATTGGTCATCTGCATTGAATAGACATTTTATTCTCAAACAGCCATTACTAAAAAAATTATGTAATAAATGAAGTTCCACCTTACCAGCATGACAAGATCCTATGCCTTTGATCACATGGGGAAAAGAATAGACTGCTACACTTATGCCAACATGTCCTGTTTGGACTCTACCTTCATGCATGAAAAAGAGCAATTATAAATGTACACCAGGGACTTCACAAGCTGATTTCTAAGTTTTGTTTAACCCTGGAAGAGAAGAGTCTATCCAAACAAGACAAAAATCATTCTCCTCAAAAGAGAAGTAACATTAAAAAAGGACCCCAAGATACGTGAATTCTAGTTACTTGGGGAGATATAAAACCATTAAAAACCTCAGCTCAACAGGTGTTGGCTAAAATGGGGTTAGAATGTACTCTAGAAAACTTTGTTACTGCTTTGATTGCTAAACTCACACATACTCTGTAAATGCTTTGGTCTTAATAACAATGTTGCTCTGTTTTTGTACACCAGCTCTGGGAAATTCAGTACTGTCAGATCCTGGAATTTTACAACCCATTACAATATCTTGACTCACTTGCATGAAATTGTTATATACCTGCAAAAATGTCTCATGGTATTCATTGTTGTCTTAGCAGAATAATGTGTCCTTTCCATGCACATAGTATTTAATAGGTCACCATCCTGTGCAATTTATTCATAAAAGGTCTATTCCTCTTGATAAAAACTGTGATGATTCACTGAAACTTCTCTCTAAGGCAGAATTTAATGCTTTGACATTCTCCTTAGTGGGTTTCCCTGGACTAGATCTATGGGCTTATAAAACTACTATGAAACTCCCCTATGCAAACCTAAACAGTATTAGCCATGCCTCCATGTATGTAAAAATGCTTAATGAAGAACAAAAACAACATTGTCAAGCCATACTTGACAATCATGCTGCAATTGATTGTCTGTTACTGTTACATCATAAAAATATCAGAAGTTTGTTTTTTTAACATGTGTTCCATCAATTTAAGTTATAATAGTAATTTTATTTCAAAAGACTTAGATTACCTTAAAGATATCATTAATAAGGTTCAACAAGATGATGGATTTTGGACTTGTTGGATTGGTTAACTTCATGTTTACTCAACTTCTTCTGGGTCAAAAATATTCATAGGTGGATGTTTACTGATGTTGCAACTTGCTGTTGCCTATGCCTGCCCTATTTTTGCCCCACCCGCATTAAGGAGATAAGTAATATTATTTATTCAAAAGGCCTTAATAAACAGGGGATGTATTAGGTATTCTGACCTTGGAAATAGACAGGAAAGTGTGGGGGTCATGGTAACTGTAACCCTGAGTCTTACAATTGTAATGCCCAGCAGTTTCTCCCTGAAGCTATTAAAACAACTCTACAGGTGCACTATCTAGTTTCTGTGGAAATATCCATAGGGAGAAGGGGCTCTATATTTGTATTAACTGTTCCTAATCTTGGTTAGCTAGCACTTGGGTTTAAAGAAACATCGGGTTAGAATGTAGTCATGGTATCAGAAGCTATGTAATTTTTGTGTATTACATGTGCAGCTGTTAAGAGGGGGTGGCCAGTTTTTTATTTTTCTTTTTTTACTTTTCACTGTGTGTGTGTGTGTCTCTCTCTTATGTTTGCTTCTTTAAAGTTTTCCTCAAAAGAACATTGGAAACAGATCATGCTGGCCCTCACAACAAAAGGTAAGTTTTGATGGTTAATCTGAATAAACTGGGACATCACTAAAGAAGAAAACAGAGAACAACAAGGAATTTGAAAATATGAAAAAATATAGGGCAGTATGTGTTCAATGATTATAATCAAAATAAATAAACCTAAGCTTCTGAAATTTTTTTTTTCTGCTGGATAACTACTCTTTCAACATTTTTAGTTTGGTTTTCTCCTTGACATTTGAATGACTTAACTGTGTCCCCTGCTATGTGTAGTCTACAATAATTTACATCACTAAATTATACTAGGTACTATTTATCTAAAGTGAAGGATATGTAACACACAAAGAAAGAGACAGATTAAAGAGTAAAATTATATATATATATATATATATATATATATATATATATATATATATAGAGAGAGAGAGAGAGAGAGAGAGAGAGAGAGAAATATCTGTACTAAAAATGTCCTTTTTCTTTGAAACAAAAATCTGAAACTCACTCTTATAGAGAAGTTCCCACAAGATATTCTGAAACAGAAGTAAATTAAATAATAATTAGTAATTAATAATTTTTAAGGGAAATTAAACTTACCCAGGAAGGCCAAGTTTCTCTAGTTCTCTAGCATCACATCTCTATATAAATTTTTCTGAGCAGGCTGAAGGCATTCCCACTCCTCTTCAGTAAAATCAATGGCTATATCCATAAATGTTAACAGTTCTTAAAATAAGAATAGGTAAATAAATAACACATTGACCACATGAATATTTACACAGTCTGCAAGGTAATTGAAGTTGAAATGAGAGTTAGTAGACTATCATGTAGGTGGTGTTTTGGAACACAATGATATTATTATCTACTTATGCAGAAAAAGTGATTTAAGTTCAAAAAAGTATACATACTCCAAATTTATGAGACACAATATAAAACTCAGGAATTACCACAAAAATATATATTTTGTAATTTTTATATCACGATCTAAATTATACATATTTTTCAGATGAGAAAATTATGGTAATTAAGAAAGGGAATTCTCAAATTTTAATTGTACAACCACTAATCAGAGATTTACTAATGTGTAGAATCTTATTTGTTATTTCTCTGATAGAACTGGCTGTTCTGAATGTGTAGTGAGAACTCTAGTAATTCCAATACCAATGGTATCAGAGAAATTTTGAAATGTAACAAGGTAGACAGACCACTTAATGGAAATATTTAATATTTTATTTAAGTTCAAACATTTTATGGTATTTATGTATGTTATTAATATAAAAAATAGCAATAACAATCCTATTTTAATTTTCTTTTTTATGATTTTAACATTTTTTAACATACAAAATTATATATATATATATATATATATATATATATATATATATATATATATATATATATATATAAACTTTGATCGATGTTTATATTGTATGATATTTATAATAGAATATACATATAGCTCTTCAAACAAATATAATTTTTTATTTATTGGTTCTTTCTTTGTTCTACCTGATAGTAAAATTGATTTTTATGGTATTATGCAAGCATGGGATATATCTTATCCTAATTAAAATCCTGTTCTTGTTGGTGGCAATGATGGTAGGATTTACTTAGATATATATATATATCTTTTATATTTCTATCCCTGTCCCTTTTATTTATTTATTTATTTTTTTTTTAATTTACCATTGTGCAATCTACTGATCTTCTTTTCTTACCCTTCCCCACTTTATGAGCTTTAGATGTCACATATCAGCAATATATTTCAACCTTTGGTTTTAAAGAAATGGTTTGTTTTATTTAGCATAAAATCTCCAGATTCATCCATTTCCTGGAAAATGTCATGAAGTCATTCTTCTTTATGGCTTATTCATAGTTTATTGTTTACATAAGCAACAGTTTTTTATCCTGTCATCATTGAATGTACCCATTCATCATTGAATGGTTTGTTTTATTGCTTAGCTATTATGATTTATGCTGCTGTAAAAATTAATGTGGCTGAGTCAATGTAGTATGCTGATTTTATGTCCTTTGGGCATATACAGTGCAGTCGAAAATCTGGGTAAAATTGTGGTTCCATATCTTTAACAATATCCATACGGATTTTTATGTTTCACTTAGACCTCCATACAGCTGGAAAAATTGGAATTCATCTATGCCTGAGGTGAAAATAAAACATACCAAAAATTAGTAAGCCATAAAATGACTAGAATTTATTATCAAGTCATCCATCCTAATAAAAAGTAAAATTTAAAAACTAAAAGTAAAGAAGGTCTTAAGCAAAAGAGCAAAAATAGAAGCTATTAAAGATAAATATAACACAGAGTTACCAATATCAATGTTGGTGCTTTTATAAACAAATGAGCCCGGTCTAGTGATGGAAAACTTTAGTTCCAGTGACTGAGGAGGATAAGAAAAAAGGATCATAGATTCTAAGACAATATTATATATAATACTGCTATATATATATATATATATATATATATATATATATATATATATATGTATATATTGTATTGAGCAGCTTGGTGAGGCATTTAGCAACTCAGCAATACTCTGTCTCTAAATAAAATATTAAAAAAAGGACTGAGGATGTGGCTTTATTGTTAAGCACCCCTGGGTTCAATCTTGAGTACAAATTAAAAAAAAAAAGCAGATACAATTAAAAAGCACTAGCATATTTGGTAATTCAACAAATAAAAATTATATCAATTATACAGTATATAATTTCAAATATAGGCATATATAATGATTTCTCACTTTATGGAAATTTATTCTGGAAAATTTATCCTAAGAATCTTCTGCAATTCTCCAATTCTCTGAGTGCAATGAAAGAATCTAGATGGTATAGACTAGTAAATGGCTAAGATATTTGCTAGATCCATCATTGTACATAAAGTCTATTGTTGACCAAAATACCATGATCCCACATGATTGATGTTATGAAGTAAAATCAACCAGGGTAAACCTCATAATAAAATAAATGGTGGAACTACAGAAAACACCAACACCAAAACTCTTAAAACATGCTAGGATATTGGGAAAACAGTGTGATAATAAAATGCTGTTTTATCACTTCACTCATAAAACATAACAACATATTTTGACACATTAAATGCTGAATATAAGTTATTAATAAATAATACTGAAATATATAAGAAATTACAAAGCTCAATTGTTTACATACAAAAGATATGGTTCATATGGTGGTGCACACCTGAAATATCTATTATTCTGGAGTCTAAGGCATAAAGTTCAAAATTTAAGGCCAACTGAAGAAATTGAGCAAACCCAGTCTGGAAATAAAATTTAAAACAGAGCTAAGAATATGCTCAGCATTAAGACACTTTGGTTAAATCCGTAATATCACAAAAGAAAAAAAATATTTTTTTTTGTTTTCAAAATTATACAATATAATAGGCTTAAACTTATGAATTACAAAATATTAATACAAAAAAATTTATTCATGAAATGATTACATTAAAAGGTGCAAAACTGACAAGGTAAAAAAAAAAACTTAATTTCCTCACATATAATCAAATGCTTATAAAAGAAGAAATAAAACAGATTGCAAAAGAAAAACAGAAAAAAATTCTTGAAGGGTCACTTTGAAAAGGATGTATCTAAGTGTTCAATAATCATAAAAACTCAAAATCTTTAGAAATTAGGTAACATTGAATAAAATCACATCATATAAATGAATTAAATAGTATTGATAAATATGTGGAATAAATGCATTCACAAAAGAGGAAAATAATAATTTAAATTTTTATTATCCATTTGTAGAAACTGTTTTGTAATCAAATGTATATGATACACCCACACAGAAAACAGAAACTAAAATTACAGCAACTGTACATGAGAATACAGCCATATTGTTCCAGAGTTGAAACCAAGGAGAATGGCTAAAGAAGAAGAAATAATTATTAATTTTTGTAAAATGTAAATTCTAGGAGCTAGAATTTTTGTTGATGTATTATATCCAGTTTGACACATACTATAAAATACCATGTATGTTTTATGCTGATGTCACATGAATATTGCATTTCATATGCAAGTATGTTTACAAAAGGAATATGCAGTATTTGAGAAAATAAAAATACAGAAAAGAACATAAGAAACTCAAACATTCAACATATTTACAAAGGATAAATGTATTATAAAAATGATCATTTTTCCCAAGGTACACTTGAATAATAACTGGTCAAAATATTACATTCTTTACTTTTTGTTAAAGAAGAAATCAAAGCAAAAACTTCTAAAATTCTCCTGGAAAGTTAAATTATATAAAATTAGGCAAGAACTCTCTCATATATAAGAGCAAATGTACTAGTGATCATTACCTGAAACTAATGCATGTTATAATATTACAAGAGTGTAGTAATTTTAAGATAAAGAAATCACAATACAGAAAACTACATAGGGAAATTCATGTGTATGCAAATATCTTTTATTGTTAATTATTATAAGTATATAAATCGAAACATATCAATGAAATATTTAATGTGAGTGAATGTTACAATCCAACCTCAAAGTAGATGTCAGAATAAAAGGCATAGATCACAAGAAGGGACTTGTGTGCAGAATGTGTGTGACACTGGAATTATACACAAGCATCCACCAAACAGCAGATATAAAGAGAGATAATTTTAAAAAATAAAATAAAAATAAATAAAAGCGGAATATAAGCCTCCCTCCATTTATGGATACACCAAATAAATATATACTCCTGTTTTGAGTCCTTCTTAAAACTGTAAATTAATTAGAGGTACACACACTAGAAAACTGAAAAAAAAATATATCTACCAAGATATAAGTAGAATGCACTTGAAGATTTTCCTGATTTGAGCAATATGCAAAATTACTGAAACAAGATGCCCAAATACAGTGTTAATATAAATAAAGGAAGATTGATTGGGTTTGAAATATATTATTTAACTCTAAATTGCCTATAGTTTAAATGCTAACTTATCTGTACACACAGAGGAAGGAATAAGATATACATGAGTTTAACTCCAGTGGGAAACAAATAAGTGTTTTTCTATGGCCATGCAAGATCCATAGGCTTTATTCCATTAGACCAGAGTGGAAGAGGTGTTAAATCTTAAGGGAATCCCTTAATCCCTTAGAGGGATTTGCCAACATTCTCTAAAAATGCAAATAGCTGTTGCTGAGAGTTGAACTTTTATCTAGACAGTACCAAAATATTAACAGGGAAATACAGACCACCACTGAAAGCCAAAGTGGCAGTTTAGCACTTCCTGAGCTCTCACCCAGCTCACTTTGCTAATAACACCAGACCTATCCAATTCTTTCTGATATTAAATTTTCCATTCAATTGACTATATTTGGAACCTCAAAGCATTGAAAGCACTGGTAACTGTGCAGGTGCAAATCCCTAGATCAAAAAGGAGTGTTTTCACTTTGGTGTGCACCATTGTAATGGGCTAAAATCTCAAATATTAGTGAAGAAAAATGGTTACAATAACAGATCCCTCTTTATTTCTAAAATAGGTGCACATCATTTTTTTTTCCAGTGAGCATAAGGCACCCTGGAATCTAAAGAGCTTGCATCAGAATTTTAGTGCACCATCCAACTATAAGATTTTCTGCATCAGCACAGCTGTTAGAATGGCTACTCTCAAAAAGTGGAATAGTAGCAATAGTGGGGGGCTGCGGAACCTGGAGGAAGGATTTCCATCGCATGAGGATCGGCTACAGGGGCTCAAACGCAAGAGATTTGTCCGCACGGAGGGACACACTACTTATTCAGCAAATCGCCCCGCGGCTAGAATCTGCAGTGCGCGCTGGGAAACGAGGAGATAGCGACGCAGGGATACAGCACCACAGTTTCCGCAGGCTTCTGCCAGCTGTGCAATTACCATACTAAGTGCTGAATTCTGGGTTTGAGACGGGGGAAGGAAGCGGTCCAATTCAGTTCTCCACACCGGTCAGACCACAGAGGAGGCCAGCGGCCACCATCTTGGAGAGATGATGTCACCATCCCTGTTTTCAACTGATCGCAGCTCATTCAGCCATAGAACAGGTGATTTCAGGCTGCCTTTCACCTGCGGCTTGCAGACAAATTACTCAGGCTCAGTGCTAAATAACCCGTGGAAACTGCTTCTTGGAGCCTGCTCTTATCAGAGCATACACCGAGCACAGAGCGGCCAAGTTCCGGCTGCCGGAACTGCTCTGGCCCAGGGCTAAGGAGCCCGCGGAAACTGCTTCCCAGTCGGGGTCCTGCTGAGTACTGTGGACGTAAATACCAACCGAGCCTTCGTGGGCAGTGGCAACAGGACTGAGACGGGGCCTGTGAGGGCCGGTCAGGACTCACCTGTTGCTTTGGTCACCCAGCAAAGGGAACGAAATGCTGCCATTCGCATAGGATACCAACATGGCAGAGATCTGATGTCATCAGAAAGCAGTGGAGGAGAGAACTTCATCAATACCAGCAGCGACATAAACAGTTGGTTTCCTGGTAGGGAGGGTGAGTCACAGACACCCGAGTCTCTCTCGCTTTGTCGTCGAGCCAGGGGGACGAGCGGGGCTGTCGCCAGCGCCCGGAGCAGGCCCAGCGGCTCACCGGCGTGGTTGTCGCGTGACCCCAATTGGAGAGGGGGCAGAGCGGAGCCGCCACCCGCGCCCACAAGGTGGGCAGACCTGCAACCAACCTGCAGATCAGGCCCAGGGGGCCGCGGGCATGGTAGGAGGGGCAGGGCAGAGCCGCAGCCCATGCCTGCAAGGTAAGCAGACCTGTGACAGACCGGCGGATCAGGCCAGGCAGCCTACCAGCATGGTACACACATCACCCCAACTAGAGTAGGGGCAGAGCAGAGCCTTTGCCCGTGCCCGGTTCAAGCCCAGGGGCCTGCCTGTGTGGTGGTCACGTGACCCCAATTGGAGTGGGGGCTGAGTGGAACCACCACCCATGCCCGCAGGGTGGGCAGACCTGCAACCAACCTGCAGATCAGGCCCAGCGGTCCGCGGGCATGGTAGGAGGGGCAGGGCAGAGCCGCCGCCTGCGCCTGCAAGATAGGCAGACCTGCGACAGACCGGCGGATCAGGCCCAGCGGCCTGCCGGTGTGGTTCACATATCACACCAATTGGAGTAGGGGCAGAGCAGAGCCGCCACCCGTGCCCGAAAAGTGGGCAGACCTGCGACCGACCAGCGGGACAGGCCCAGTGGCCTGCTGGTGCGACAGACACGTCACCCCATTTGAAGTAGAAACAGAGCAGAGCCTTCGCCCGCGCCCGGAACAGGCCCAGAAGTCCGTGCGGGTGGTAGACAAGTCACACCAATTGGAGGGGGGGCAGAGCAGAGCCACCGCCCACGCCTGCAGGGTAGGCAGACCTGCGACCGACCGGCGGATCAGGCCCGGTGACCTGCTGGTGCGATACACACTTCACCCCAATTGGAGTAGGGGCAGAGCAGAGCCACCGCCCGCACCCGGAACAGGCCCAGTGACCTGCCGGCGTGGTAGTCACATCACCCCAATTGGAGTAAGGGCAGATCAGAGCCGCCGCCCACGCCTGCAAGGTAGGCAGACCTGCGACCAACCGGCAGAACAGGCCCAGGGGTCTGCGGGCGTGGTAGACACCTCACACCAATTGGAGGAGGGGAAGAGCAGAGACGCCGCCTGCGCCTGCAAGGTAGGCAGACCGCAACCGACCCTGAAAGGGAGACTTTTCAACTATACAAGAGCAATATAAATATATAGGGGGAAAATTTTTTAAAAACACAACAGTTTCACCAAGTAGAAAGAAATGCAAGCAGTATGAAAAGACAAGGAAAGAAAGGAACACAAGCAATGCAGGTCAACTCAACTTTAGAAGAGGTAACAGCTGCAGCAGAAGGAATGTCAGATAAAGAATTCAGGATATATATGCTTCAGATGATCTGGAGTATCAAGGAAGACATTAGACAGCAAAATCAGACAATGAAAGATCACTTCGACAATGAATTACACAAACAAATCCAGGAAGCAAAGGATCAACTATACAGGGAGATAGAGGTTATAAAAACAAACAAACAGAAATCCTAGAAATGCAGGAAGCAATAAACCAACTTAAAAACTCAATTGAGAATACTACCAGCAGAGTAGAACACTTAGAAGATAGAACATCAGACAATGAAGACAAAGTATTTCAACTGGAAAAGAACATAGACAGCTCAGCAAGACTGTTAAGAAACCATGAGCAGAACATCCAAGAAATATGGGATAACATTAAGAGACCAAACTTAAGAGTCATTGGGTTACAGGAAGGTATAGAGGTCCAAACGAAAGGAATGAGCAATCTATTCAATGAAATAATACGAGAAAACTTCCCAGACTTGAAGAATGAGACAGAATCCCAAGTCCTAGAAGCCTACAGGACGCCGAATGTGCAAAATCTTAAGAGATCCACACCTAGACACATTATAATGAAGATGCCCAACATAGAGAATAAGGAGAGAATTTTAAAAGCTACAAAGAAAGGAAGCAGATTACATTTAGGGGTAAGCCAATCAGGATAACAGCTGATCTTTCAACACAGACTCTGAAAGCTAGAAGATCCTGGAATAACATATTTCAAACACTGAAAGAAAATGGGTTCCAACCAAGAATTGTGTATCCAGCGAAATTAAGCTTCAGGATGGAAGATGAAATTAAAACCTACCACGATAAACAAAAGTTAAAAGAATTTGCAGCTAGAAAACCATCTCTTCAAAACATCCTCGGCAAAACATTACAGGAAGAGGAAATGGAAAATAACAATGAAAACCAACAGTGGGAGGTAGGACAGTAAAGAGGGGGGGGAATAATCAAAGAGGAAAACAAACCATGTTTAGTAACATAAATAAACAAATATGGCTGGAACAACAACCCATATCTCAATAATAACCCTAAATGTTAATGGCTTAAACTCACCAATTAAGAGACACAGACTAGTAAAATGGATCACAAAACAAGACCCAACAATATACTGTCTACAGGAGACGCATTTGATAGGAAAAGACATACATAGGCTGAAGGTGAAAGGTTGGGAAAAATCATATCACTCATATGGACTTTGGAAACAAGCAGGAGTGCCCATACTCATATCAAATAAAATAGATTTCAAGCCAAAGTTACTCAAAAGGGATAAAGAGGGACACTACATACTGCTCAAGGGAACCATTCACCAACAAGACATAACAATCATAAATATATATGCCCCAAACAAAGGTGCAGCTATGTTCATCAAACAAACTCTTCTCAAGTTCAAGAGTCTAATAGACCACCACACAAAAAACATGGGAGACTTCAACACACCTCTCTCACCACTGGACAGATCTTCCAAACAAAAGTTGAATAAGGAAAATGTAGAACTCAATAACACAATTAATAACATAGACTTAATTGACATATATAGAATATACCACCCAACATCAAGCAGTTACACTTTTTCTCAGCAGCACATGGATCCTTCTAAAAAATAGATCATATATTATGTCACAGGGCAACTCTTAGACAATATAAAGAAGTAGAGATAATACCATGCATCTTATCTGATCATAATGGAATGAAACTGAAAATCAACAATAAAAGAAGGAAGGAAAAATCATGCATCACTTGGAGAATGAACAATAGGTTACTAAATGATCAATGGGTTATAGAAGACATCAAGGAGGAAATTAAAAAATTCTTAGAGATAAATAAAAACACAGACACAACATATCAGAATCTAAGAGGAAAATTCATTGCTTGGAGTTCATTCCTTAAAAAAAGAAAAAAAAAAACCAACAAATAAATGATCTCATACTTCATCTCAAAAACCTAGAAAAAGAAGAGCAAAACAACAGCCAAAGAAGTAGAAGGCAAGAAATAATTAAAATCAGAGCTGAAATTAATGAAATCGAAAGAAAAGAAACAATTGAAAAAATTGACAAAACTAAAAGTTGGTTCTTTGAAAAAATAAACAAAATCGACAGACCCTTAGCCATGCTAGCGAAGAGAAGAAGAGAGAGAACTCAAATTACTAGCATATGGGATGAAAAAGGCAATATCACAACAGACACTTCAGAAATACAGAAGATAATCAAAAATTATTTTGAATCCTTATACTCCAATAAATTAGAAGATAGTGAAGGCATAGATAAATTTCTTAAGTCATATGATCTGCCCAGTTTGAGTCAGGAGGATATAGACAACCTAAACAGACCAATATCAATTGAGGAAATAGAAGAAACCATCAAAAGACTAGCAACTAAGAAAAGCCGAGGACCGGATGGGTATACAGCAGAATTTTACAAAACCTTTAAAGGGGAACTAATACCAATACTTTTCAAGCTACTTCAGGAAATAGAAAAAGAGGAAGAACTTCCAAATTCATTCTACGAGGCCAACATCACCCTGATACCTAAACCAGACAAAGACACTTCAAAGAAAGAAAACTTCAGACCAATATCTCTAATGAACCTAGATGCAAAAATCCTCAATAAAATTCTGGCAAACCAGATACAAAAACATATCAAAAAAATTGTGCACCATGATCAAGTAGGATTCATCCCTGGGATGCAAGGCTGGTTCAATATACGGAAATCAATAAATGTTATTCACCACATCAATAGACTTAAAAATAAGAACCATATGATCATCTCGATAGATGCGGAAAAAGCATTCAACAAAGTACAGCATCCCTTTATGTTCAAAACTCTAGAAAAACCAGGGATAACAGGAACATACCTCAATATTGTAAAAGCAATCTATGCTAAGCCTCAGGCTAGCATCATTCTGAATGGAGAAAAATTGAAGGCATTCCCTCTAAAATCTGGAACAAGACAGGGATGCCCTCTCTCACCACTTCTGTTTAACATAGTTCTCGAAACACTGGCCAAAGCAATTAGACAGACAAAAGAAATTAAAGGCATAAAAATAGGAAAAGAACTTAAATTATCACTATTTGCAGCTGACATGATTCTATACCTAGCAGACCCAAAAGGGTCTACAAAGAAACTCTTAGAGCTAATAAATGAATTCAGCAAAGTGGCAGGATATAAAATCCACACGCATAAATCAAAGGCATTCCTGTATATCAGGGACAAATCCTCTGAAATGGAAATGAGGACAACCACTCCATTCACAACATCTTCAAAAAACTAAAATACTTGGGAATCAACCTAACAAAAGAGGTGAAAGACTTATACAATGAAAACTACAGAACCCTAAAGAGAGAAATAGAAGAAGATCTTAGAAGATGGAAAAATATACACTGTTCATGGATAAGCAGAACTAGCATCATCAAAATCACGATATTACCAAAAGTTCTCTATAGGTTTAATGCAATATCAATCAAAATCCCAACGGCATTTCTTGTAGAAATAGATAAAGCAATCATGAAATTCATATGGAAAAATAAAAGACCCAGAATTGCAAAAACAACTCTAAGCAGGAAGTTTGAACCAGGCGGTATAGCGATACCAGACTTCAAACTATACTACAGAGCAATAGTAATAAAAACAGCATGGTACTGGTACCAAAACAGGTGGGTGGACCAATGGTAAAGAATAGAGGACACAGAAATCAATCCACAAAATTACAACTATCTTATATTTGATAAAGGGGCTAAAAGCATGCAATGGTGGAAGGATAGCATCTTCAACAAATGGTGCTGGGAAAACTGGAAATCCATATGCAACAAATTGAAACTGAATCCCTTTCTCTCGCCATGCACAACAGTTAACTCAAAATGGATCAAGGAGCTTGATATCAATTCAGAGACACACCGTCTGATAGAAGAAACAGTTGGCTACATACTGTGGGGTCGGGCTCCAAATTCCTCAATAGGACACCCATAGCACAAGAGTTAATAACTAGAATCAACAAATGGGACTTACTCAAACTAAAAAGTTTTTTCTCAGCAAAAGAAACAATAAGAGAGGTAAATAGGGAGCCTACATCCTGGGAACAAATCTTTACTCCTCACACTTCAGATAGAGCCCTAATATGCAGAGTATACAAAGAACTCAAAAAATTAAACAATAAGAAAACAAACAACCCAATCAACAAATGGGCCAAGGACCTGAACAGACACTTCTCAGAGGAGGACATACAATCAATCAACAAGTACATGAAAAAATGCTCACCATCTCTAGCAGTCAGAGAAATGCAAATCAAAACCACCCTAAGATACCATCCCACTCCAGTAAGATTGGCAGCCATTATGAAGTCAAACAACAACAAGTGTTGGCGAGGATGTGTGGAAAAGAGTACACTTGTGCATTGCTGGTGGGACTGCAAATTGGTGCAGCCAATTTGGAAAGCAGTATGGAGATTTCTTGGAAAACTGGGAATGGAGCCACCATTTGACCCAGCTATTGCCCTTCTCGGTCTATTCCCTAAAGACCTAAAAAGAGCATGCTACAGGGACACTGCTACATCGATGTTCTTAGCAGCACAATTCACAATAGCAAGACTGTGGAACCAACCTAGATGCCCTTCAATAGATGAATGGATTAAAAAAATGTGGCATTTATACACAATGGAGTATTACTCAGCATTAAAAAATGACAAAATCATAGAATTTGCAGGGAAATGGATGGCATTAGAGCAGATTATGCTAAGTGAAGCTAGCCAATCCCTAAAAAAAACAAATGCCAAATGTCTTCTTTGATATAAGGAGAGTAACTAAGAACAGAGTAGGGACGAAGAGCATGAGAAGAAGATTAACATTAAACAGGGATGAGAGGTGGGAGGAAAAGGGAGAGAGAAGGGAAATTGCATGGAAATGGAAGGAGACCCTCAAGGTTATACAAAAGTACATACAAGAGGAAGTGAGGGGAAAAGGGAAAAATAATACAAGGGGGAGAAATGAATGACAGTAGAGGGGGTATAGAGAGAAGAGGGGAGGGGAGGGGAGTGGAGGGGGGATAGTAGAGGATAGGAAAGGCAGCAGAACACAACAGACACTAGTATGGCAATATGTAAATCAATGGATGTGTAACTGATGTGATTCTGCAATCTGTATATGGGGTAAAAATGGGAGTTCATAACCCACTTGATTCAAATTGTGAAATATGATATATCAAGAACTATGTAATGTTTTGAACAACCAACAATAAAAAAATTTTAAAAATTATATAAATAAACAAAGTGGAATAGTAAGTAGTACTCCAATTATATGAATATGGAAGAAAGAAACACTGTGCTAGACTATAAAATTAGTGAAGACATTTTAAAAAAATGGAAGTTGAGAGTTCTCTCAGTTACTTCTTTGAGAAACTAAGCTCTCTACATTTATACTGCTCTTGAACAAGAAAAGCCCCAAGTACTGGTCTGGACTTACGAGAGGCATTAGATTTGCCAGCTATGGGATCCTCATATTACATAGTTCTGAAATACAGTTTCCAGGAAAATACCAGAGTAGGGAATGAGAATGCTGTCATATACATTCTACAAAAGGAAATCTGAGCATAAAGACATTATTACAGGTTTCCTGCCTTTGGAGACACAAAGGAAAAATAGAAACACTTGATTTTTCCATGATCAAGGGATTCTTCTTTACTTTTCAATCATGTAAAATGCTCATAAACAACAAGAAAAAAATGTGCTTTTGATTTTTTTCTATGATACTGGGGATTTGAAACGGGAGCATGTTAATTCTGGGCTACATACCCAGCCATGTTTTAAAATTTTGAGACAGATTTTTCTAATTGTCTAATTGGTCTACCTAAGTTCCTGATATTTACCTTGAAATTGCAATCTTACTGACTTACCCACTTGAGACTCTGGAATTAATATGCATGTATCATTTCACCCAGAGAGAAAAAATACTTTAAAGTCTCATCCAGTTTTTGGTATAACAATTGAAAATACAGTGTTCATTTGAATTATAATATGGGTAAAATAACTGATAATACTGCAAAAATGTAACTGACAATAATGGGAAAAGGGGAAGTTGTCATTGAACAGGAAGCTACAATTTTATATATAAATGCAACTCACAATATTGGGGCACAAATTTAAAATCACACTCAGCAACTGTCTGAAAATAAAATGAAATAAAAAAAAGAGTACCAGGTATGTAGCTAAGTGGTACAGTACCTCTGACTCAATCCACAATACCACAATTTCCAAAAAGAAAGAGAATGAATTCAGGAGGAAAGAAAAAACTGAGATAGCTATAGATTATCTCACCCCACTCCTGGAGGAAAAAAATAGATGGATTTGTGATTGTGATGATCTCCCCACTCCAGAATCCACAACACAATCTGATAAGATTCATAAATATTGCCACAAATGTTCTCACATAGAATTTAAGGTAGGGGCTGAAGATATTCTATAGGATACTATAGGACTTCCAGGGTGTACTGTTTATATATGGTCCAGTTGATTGGCCACTGGAAATTCATGGCTGACCTTTCTCAGAAGAAGACAGAGGACTGCAGAAACCAAAGATTACACCAGAGATTCTAGCCAACCATTGCCACTTCCCCCCATAGTCAGTGCAGCCAGTTTCTACCGGACTCACCATCCAGTCTCAGGATTTCACTGCACATTAATCATTTACTGTATTTTTAGGAACCACATGTCTTCTCTGTAAATCACAAGGTATCTATACAGGAGAAAAAAATCAGGTTCACTGAACATAAGTGAGGGAACCTAGAAATGGATACCCACTCTGGCAGAATTCACACCAGATGGTCAAAACTTGCTTCTCTTTGCTGAATATGTGTAGATTGGACAATGCTTATATAAGGGCTCCTGATTGGATACAATGTATGTCTTCATATGCTCAATCTGAGCCTAGTGAGTTTTTTGAGAGACAGGAGATAATCCCAAATCCAGAAATGAATGATGTCATAATTGTAGGGTCTTGCCTGTACATTTATTTATTTATTTGTTTGTTTATTTTCTTTTGAGGCTCTGGGAATTGAAATCCAGATCCTCAGCCTGCAGCGAATTTAAGGCAAGGTATCCTCAGAGAAGTAAAATCCAGCCAATCCAGAAAGCATTTGCATTTAAACTTGCATATGAGGCCTTTTGAATTTGTATATTATACATGTAAATATATTATTTATGGATGGAAATAATACAGTGAAAATCCCGTAATACAGTGAAAAATCCCGTAAAATTTCAGTTAACTTCTCTTGTATGTAATATATACATATAATACATATGTATATGTATTATATGTATATATTATATGTATTATATATATAATTTATTATAGTATAACCCAAAATTTACATTATGTATTAGTAATTACTAATAAAGTATATGTATTTTTGGAACAGCACCCTCCAAACTATGTCAAGACTCCAGAAAATCTCAGTTCACAGAACTGTATTTGAGAGTTATGCTTGTCCTGAGTTCAGGAAGATGAAGGACATGATCACTTCTTTTTATGCTACAGGTGAAAGATAATTTTTTTTACCAATATTTCTCCAGAGACATAAAAACCTAGAGAGAAACTGCCCTGAGTGAGGGCAAGGAGATTTAAACAGAAAGTGTATGTTGTGTGTGTGTATGTGTGTGTGTGTGTGTGTGTGTGTGTGTAATATATATATATATATATATATATATATATATATATATATATATATATATATATATATTTTCCCCCAGATCCAAAGATTTGAGTCTATTATTTAAATTTATTAATTTATTTAAATTTATTTAATTTATTAAATTTATTTAATTTTTAAAATTTATTTAAATTGATTAATTAATTTCTTATTTTATGACATGGCCTTAGACCCAATGTCCTGCATATAACATTTTCTTTTTTTTCCTAGGATGAAAGTCCCTTAAGAAAGTGGGCTTGAAATGAAGATGAATTGTGTTGCTATCATGATATCATACACCTGTAATCCCAGGTAGGGGATTTGAAATTTTGCTTCTTTCAGAATACTACTAAAGCACAAGAAATAGAAACAAGAGTCACTAGATGGGATGAATTCAAACTGAAAGATTCTTCTCAGCAAATGAAACAATCAGGCGAAAAGTGATATCGGAGAACAGGAGCAAATTTTTACCACATGCACATCAAATAGAAACCTAATTTCCAGGATATATAAAGAACTTAAAAAACTTAATACCAAAAAATAAATTTTCCAATTATTAAATGAAATGGGCTAAGGAACTGAAGAGACACACTTCTTAGAAGATAAATAATCAATCAATCAATAAAAAAATGTTCAACATCTCTAGCAATTAAAAAATTGCAAATCAAAACTACTCCAAAACTTAATCTTACTCAAGTCAGAATGGCAGTTATTAAAAATACAAGTAAAAATATATGTTGGTGAGGATGTGAGGAAAAAGGCCCACTGTTACACTGTTGGTAGGACTCTAAATTGGTGACACCAACCTGGAAAAGAATAAGGAGATTCCTTAGAAAACTTGGAAAGAAACCAAAATTTAGCTATCCCACTCTGCAGTTTAGACCAACAAGAGCTAAAAACAGCATAATACAGTGGCATATCTACATCAATGTTCATAGCAAAACAATTCACAATAGGTAAACTATAGAACCAATCTATATGCTCTTCAATGGATGAATGGATAAAGAAAATATGGTCCATTTACACAGACTGCAGATGAATGGTACAGAACAGAGGTCACAGAGACTTAACCATAAAATTATAATTATTATATATGAGACAAAGGTTTCAAAACATACACTGGAGAAAAGATAGCCTCTTCAACAAAACACTATGTCTCACCATGCACAAAACTCAACTCCAAGAGTATCAAGAACCTAGGAATTAAACCAGATACTCTGTGTCTAATGGAATAAAACACAGGCTCTAATCTTCATCATGTAGGATTTGGCCCCAATTTCTTTAATAAGACACTGATAGCACAAATTTTTTTTAAAAAATCAATAAATGTGATAGAATCAAACTAAAAAGTTATTCTCAGCAAAAGAAAAAATCTGTGAGGTGAAGACTGAGCCTACATTTTAGTAGGAATATTATACCCCTCACACATCAGATAGAGCACTAATCTCTAGGGTACATAAAGAACTCAAAAAACTAAGCAAATGATGATGATGATGATGATGATGATGATGATGATGATGATAACCCAATCGAGAAATGGGCCAAGGATCTGAACAGAGAGTTCTTAGAAGAGAATATACAATCAATCAACATTTTTTTTATATATCTGATTGGTTATGGTCCTCCCTTTTCAGGACCAAGAACAGTTCTGGTTCAGTTTCTAAGGAAGGGAAACACGAGCAAGAATTATTCTCAACTCTCCTTTATAAATTATCAAATACAATTATCTATGTCATTTTCTAAACATAGCTGCATATGGGAAATATAGGTTTGGAGCAGAGAACATTTTTATTAGAAACACAGTGTAAAAGAAAGAAAAAAAAAACATAATTATTTGTACACATTGAACCACAAAAGAAATGGAACCTGGAATTCAGAAAAGAAAGATTTAAACTTTTATACTTGGGAATGTGGATGACATAGATGCCTAAAGTGAAAAAGTTATTACAAGCTTTTGAAAGAAAATTCATGTGAGTGACAGATAATTCTTAACCAATTAGTATGTGCACAGTGTCTTCCAGGGGCTTTGTCAGCTGTGCACTACAGAACATACATGTATTTATATTCTCCATGAAGAGCATTATTTATCTGTGTCCTCTAAAATTATTCCCATTGTACAAAAAAAAAAAAAAAAAAAAAAAAAAAAAAAAAAAACTTGGGTATCTGGATACTAAATGGCAATTCAGCATCCCACAGAAAACTACCCAAAGACAGAACTGTATGAAATTTCTTCAAAGACCATCAATATATTATTAGCTCCTAACACAGAGATGTCAGTCTGGGGAAATATTATTTTCTCTCCATTTTGAAGAGAGTGCATTGAGAATACATTTCAGGGGCAACACAAATACTTTTTTTTTTCTTTCATGTTAAGAAACTCTTCAGAAACAGAGCTCACAAGACAGATTTCTTAGAAGGGTAAATGTCTGGAGATTACAAAATAAAAACAAAACAAAACACATCAGTGGCCCTGAGTGACTCAGTAAGGAAATATATCTAAAGGATATTAGAAACTTAAAAGAAAAAAAAGTAACTATTTCTAAAAATAAATATGTTCATTAGTTGCTATCTCCACAACATATCATTAAATAAACAACAAATGATGTATAAATATTTTTTAGGATTGGCCAAATTTCATTCCATATGATTTTATATTAAACCCACAAATCCAGATAATAGAATTCATGATTCACTGCCAAAAATATTCCAGAAGAAAATTCTTTAAGGAGTGGATATTTAGTAAATCTGTCATTTAACAATTTAATTACCATATGATTTTAGAAATTTACTCATTTTCTTGCAGCCATAGAGATATTTCTTATTTTTTTCCTGTAGTAATTTCCAAAGATAAGCCCTAGAATCCACTTTAAATAACCTACACTTACAATCACAGAAGAAATCTATAATAAATGATAAGGAAAGAAAAAAAGGCAATTTTTAAAAATAATTTAAACCTTTTTCTTTTTTCTTGAAATTAAACTCTAGCTGCATTTTTTTGATCCATTTTCTCATATTTTAAGCCAAAAAGATATAAAGGCCAGAAGTTTGAACTGCAAATTTATACATGAGATATGTTTATTAACTATAAAAATTCAAAATCTTCCCAAATTAAAGAAATGCAAAATAAAAACCCATCATGGGAAAAATTAAGTAATATTGATTTAATTTTAAAACAAATGAATAATCATTTGAAAATAATCATTTAAACACAAAAGAAGTTTAAATTAGTATCTATTTGTGGAAACTATTTTATTGAATATACATGATACTCCGGATCACAGAGACTTACTGAATTTAGAGTGTATGGGACCATGGTAACATATAAGTATGCAATGGTACTCATCCAAACACTTGAAGCACAAGGGCATGGCTCAGTACAATACACATCTTGGAAGAGATAAATAATAATCTGTAGGAAAAATTGTCACTAGGGCCAGTCACATTTCATAAAATGTCCAGTCTAAAACACAGCATAAAACACTATGTATAAATTTTATGTAGGTGCCTTATGCAAGTGGTATTTCACATGTGTATATTTTTAGAAACAAAATATGTAAATCTTATGAGAAAATAAAAATCATGAAAAGCACATAAAAGACTAAATTATACATTGCATGTACAGATGATAAAACTCATCATTATAAAAGTGATATTTTCCCCAAAATTACCCACAATATATCTCACAAAAATTGCTATGTACAAATATGAATATATCACAGTGAAGTCTATTTTTATGTGTATTCTATAAAGCAATAATTTAAAAAAAAACTATAAATAAGTATACAATAGAAGAAAGTATGAGAATAGGGAAAGGGGAACTACTGGATACTTAAGGTGGAGCAAATTATATTCCATGTTTTATGGTTATGTCAAAATAAACCTGACTATTAAATAAAAGAATAATGCAATAATAATAATAAATCAACAAGCTTTACTTTAAATGAAATAAGAAAGTGAAGCATACATTTTTAAAATTCATCTACAAAATTATAAGTAACTTTAGCCCAAAACCTTTGCAATTATAAGAGCAAAAAAAGAACTTATCATGACCAAGTATTCATATATATTGTGAAATTATAATATTAAAATAATCATCAAAGAATCACAATATACATAAGATCCCCATATGGATATATATGTATGCAAAAACAGTATGCTTTATTGCAATAGCAAAGTATAGATAAAGCCAACCATAACAAAAATAATCTCAGCAACTTAGCTAGGACCTTTCTCAAAATAAATTTAAACCTGTTAGGAATGTTTACTGGTGAAGAGTTCTTGCTTCCCCAATGCTGAAGTATAACACCAGAGAAGTACACCAAGGCAAGTTTAGAGTGGGAAATAGAAGCTTTATTAAAGGACAGTAGAAAACACTTTTCCCCAGAGGAAAAAGGGGACTCAAGAGGTAGAATCCATGGAAGGTTTTTTTTTTTTTTTTTTAGCTAAGGTCTTTTTAGCTTTTTTATAGCTAAGGTCTTCCTTCAGCTATCCCGCATTCCTGTCACATTGCTGTCCTTTGTTCTGTTATCTTGCAGTGATGAAATGTAGGTGGGAAGGCCCAAAGTGTGGAGGACAGGTGGGCTGAAGGAGTAATCTGGGCAGGAAGGGCTTTTAAATTAGTATCTCCCAGTTTTCTGAGAGTTGCATCATTAAAATTTCCTTGGGATGGGCTCAGGGCCTTGGGGACATTTTAAATTCCCCTTTTCCTTGATTCCATTCTCAATATGGTGTTCATTCTTGATTTTACTGGATATTAGACCCAATTTACCTAACTACACTAACTACCTATCTGTAAATCTGGCTTCACTACCAAGGATATGGCTAAGTAGTACAGTATCCCTCAGCTCAACTAATTTTAACCAAATAATAATAATGAATAAAGTAAAAATAAAAGAATGTCAAAATTAAAATGAGATAGCTCAAGAGGAAATTAGGTACCCCAAAATGACAGCTCCTCTCCTTAAGGAAAATAGCCCGTGGAGATTTGATTTTGAGAATTATTCCACCTGACGATCTCCAGCATCTGGGCTGCAGGAACACACCTACCACATAGTATTTTAGGCAGATGCTGAGGATGCCCTTTGAGCATACGGAAGGCAGCAAAGAGTCTCTGCCACTGATATGTTCCCCACCTGGTTGGCCAGTAGGACTGAGGACATAGTGGCCCAGTGGAGAACTTAAGCCTGCAGACTCCAGAGACTGCAGAGAGTACCAATCTGCTAGCTCCTGTTTTCATCACAGCCAGTCTTGTGGTTCCAATAGTCATTCACCGCCAGCCTCCCTCACTAGGCCAATGCACACTCACCATTGCCTGGTTCTCAGGAGTAGGGCTACTTGGGATTCTCAGTTCCTGCACAGCAGAACAACCTGTGAATCTGAAGTGTGAGACTACAAATGGCAAAAATGGAGGACTCAGGAGATAAGAAGTGAATGCCCACCCTCCTCCTCCCGGATGACACACAGGATTAAACAGTCCCCACAAAATGCTCTTGATTGGAAGGGGTTTCAGATCATGAACATTGAATCTGAGAGAAGTGAGCCTTTTTTTTTTTTTTTTTTTTTTTTTTTTTGAGTGCCAGGGAATATTTTCCAATCCAGGAATGAATACGGGCTAGAATCTCAGGTCTTTGAGTACTGCTTTTTTTAATTTTTTTTTTTTTAATTTTTAATCTGAGAAACGTACCCCAGAGTCTCAGGCTGCTGTTATATTAAGGCAAGATTTTTTTTTCCATAAGTGGGAACTAACCCAACCAACAGAACATTTTCATTTAAACTTACATCTAAAGTTATTTCAGTTTATAGATTATATATGCTTGTATATTATTCAGGAATTAATATAAAATAATGACAATAGCAAATAATTCCATTTAATTTTTTTATCTCTGTTGTTTTCAGGCGATGGATTGAACATTGAACTGGGAAGAAACCCCCTAATGTAAAAATGCCCAATAAAAAAATCACATAAGGGGCTGGGATTGTGGCTCAGCAGTGGAGTGCTCACCTCCCATGTGCAAGACCCTGGGTTCAATCCTCAGTACCACATAAAAATAAATAAGTGAAATAAAGGAATTGTGTCCAGCTACAGCTAAAAAAAATGCATAAAAAACATAAGGTACAAAGTGTGAAACCAGCCTCTACCTCAGATCAAAGACTGTCCAAGGAAGGGGGAATGACCCTTGTGCTTGGAAAGACATACAGAGCACTCCTAGGCACATACCCATCCTGCTGAGTTGTTTTTCTACAAATAACAGGAGAGATCTGCTGTGCCTGGTGTCCCTGACTCATTCAGGCTAGGTGGGGACCCAGAGCAACCCTCTAGCAGCCACAAATCAGCTTGAGACAGGGAAAATACCTGGGATGCCAGATGACTCTCCCAGTAGTTTATGGTGGTTGATAACATTTTGGGAAACCATATAATTCAGCAGATACTCCCCTCATGGCCTAAGCCAATCAGTTCCAACAAATCCCCATCTTGTACTAACCAATCACCCTTACCCAACTTGTTCCCACCAGTGAATGTGCTAATCATGTTTTAGAGTTGTTTATGATTTTCCCAAGGTGTGTGATGATTTGCTAAGAGATGCTATGATGTATGTGGGGTACTTGCTTTCCACAAAGAGTGTACAAAACTGCTGCAAACCTTGGGCTCAGGGCCTCTAAGCCACAAGTTGCTTTGTGTGTGGAGGACTGAGCTAGCTCGCAATAAAAACTTCTTTCCTGCTTACATCGGTCTTCATCTCTGGTGGTCTTTTGGGGGTCCCACATTTGAGCATAATAGTCTCTCCTGAAACCGATGGGAAAAGCAGACAGCACTCCAGTTCTCTAGGCCTGCAGTTTTATAGCACAAAAAGTTGTAAAAGGGTGTGTCTTGAGAACTTTACACAGATAACAGGATTTTGACAAACATGATACAAAGGCAGGTAGTAGGCTAATTGTCTAAATGGTTCAGCATTTAGGGAGTCAGTTTAGATCACAAAATCAGAATTTATGAGGCACCACTAAAATTTCACAGTGTGTGTTATTTGGTCAGGGAAAGCCAGAATTTATGAGTCATCACTAAAGTTTCAGGGAGGGTTGTTATCTCATCAGGGAAAACCAGAAATGGGTGAGTTCAAGGCACTGGCAGGCATTTCAAGCAAGTTTAGAAATCACAGTAATTTATAATCAAGCAGAAATTAACTTTTCATGCCTTTGTGATGAGATGGCTCCCAATCTTAAAAGGAAATTAGGCTGGATTTTTCACTTGCTATAGCCATAGCGTTTAAAGTATATGTTTCATACTTTAACAAGTATGAGCATTAAATTATTAACATTAATTACTACTAATTTTTTAAAAGACTGAGTAAAATAGAAACTAAGATATTTGTTATTAAATGCATAAAAATTTTGATTAATATATTGATAATATAAACATGGAAAATTTTGACAATGGTAAAAAGACATTTAATATAAGGGCTTCAAAATTATAAGTCCCTCATGTTCAGTCCTTCAATGATTTTTTTTTCATTTTTTTAGGTCATTTTGAATTACACTTCTGCAAATGTTTGTTAAGTATCCAATTACAAGATTTTGTATTGTGTAAAGTAGAAAAATGGCACATTTGAGCTCCTGTCAGGATTTTAAAACTTGTAAGCCATGTGGGGCATCTTAGCACTTTTTTTTTCATATTTGCACACAGTCCAATTCTAGAGAGGAATGAGTTGGAGATATAATCTACTGTCCTGAGCCAAAGAGAAATTGCCTTAGGCTATTTCTAAAGCTTTTAACTTTTCTAACTTTTCAGAATGTTTGGTAATATGAAAAAACATTATTTATTTTAATAAATGTATTGTTTGAAATTAATTATTTATCTTTCCTGCATTATTTTTCATTTTCATTGATTTTTTAGAAGAACTAACAGAACAGAATTCCAACAGTGTTCCATGTAAATTTAAAGGTATGTTTCTAATGATCAAGATAGAAAGCAGAAGCAAAACATCATCTAGTTTTATGGTTCTGCCTCAAATTAGAGAGTTACTTATTTATTTCTGCTATTATTCACTAGGTTCCTGAGGTTGCAGAAATCACCAGTCAACAAAGAGAAAAGTCTTTTTAGTTTTTTCTCACAATGAATTCAAGCTAAAATACACAAGTATCACTGTAGTTTCAGACCAAAGTGTGTTTCTAAATAATAAAAATGACATGTATACATAAATATATAAATAAATATAAACTAAAATATAATATTAGACAGATTTTTTTCTGGATAATCATCTTGTACATATTTCCCTTTAGACACAGTTCTGGGAACAAAGTGTCACAAATAAGACATGGATCCTACATTGCTACACAGAGTAATTAAGGCACATACTAAGAGGTTGGTATAAAACTTGGCATAGAGACATAAATAACTAGAGAACACCATAGAAAATTATACCTAAATGCAAAGCAGCAAATTCATAGTCTTTAAGTACATGAAGAGACAAGTTATCATAGCAAATTTTATAAGTCAGTTTCTGCTAATATACAGAGATAGAAATATTTATTAAGAGATGTTTTTATGCAATTTTTTGGTTTAAAAAGGGAAAGAACAAATAATGTAGGTGATTTAAACATGAGAAATAACATTTTTCTGCATTCAGCACCTTTTTTTGCAGATATATAAATTATAATTAATTCCAACCAGTAAAATGCAGACATAGTGTAAAGATTATTCACTATGAGTAAAACTACTTAAAAAGACAACCAAAACTTCCATTCCTGTACAAATGTTTATCCTGACAAAAAGACTGCTTCTTTTGAACCATTTCTGTAGATATGATTTTTTTTTTTTGTAATAAATATTTTGGTGATATTTTTTGCATATTACTTAATATATTTATGCTTCACATTTTCTCTTTTGTCTTATTTTATCACCTATATTCTGAAAGAAAAAATTCTAACTCCTAAATTCCCTTGATATTTGAGCTATCTTTTAATTTTTAAGCTTAAATCATTTCTATACTGAATACTGTGCTTTCAGTAAATAATGGCTATTATTATGCACCTGGCTAATTTACAGGAGTTTTATTGTGTTCTTTGATTTTATTTACAGTGAAGTTAAAAAAAAAAGTTAATGTTGAACCAAAACACAAAGAAAAGACCACCAACTCCAATTTTAAATCAAGATTGTATTGTGTACACAAAAGCTGGCCAAGACTGTCTCTTACAAGATCCCATGCTACAGATCATCCCCCTGATCTTTAGATAAAAGTTTTACAGCACAAAAAGTTACAAAGGAGGTGGGTGACTAGGGTATGTACAGCTAACAAGATTTTGACAATCATAGTACAAAGGCAGATAGTAGGTTAAGGATCTATATGGCTAACATTTCAAGATAGGGAATATATTCAGCTCCAGACATTAGATTTTATGAGCTGCCACTGAGATTTAGAGAGAAATGTTATTTGGTCAGTGGGAGCCAGAATTTATGAGGTACCAGTAAGGTTTTAGAGAGGGTTGTTATCTGGTAAGGGATAGCCAGGCATAGGTGAATTCAAAACACAGGTAGAAATTGCAAGCAAGTTTAAAACATCAAAATATTTTCAGGCCAAGGAGAAATTTTAGTTTTATTACAGAAAACAGAAATAAAATTTTTACCTCTAAAAGCTCTTAGAGAAGATTTTATTTTTTTGTATTTTCTCACATCTAATGGCTTCTGGCATTCCTTTGTTTGTACCATAAATGCTTCTCTTCTGTGTACATGGGGCTTCCAAAACAAAAAACAAAAATATTGATAAGCCCTTCTCATAGGGAAGATGTTTCTAACATAGTAAGTAACTACCCTTTAACCCACAGGGTCTGACAACCATATTATAGGATATGAAAGACCCTCCAATATGCTTGTTCTTCCAACCATTGCTGGCAAAGATTGACAAAAGTCAGTTCATTGCACAGAATGAGTGAGGTGGGTCTCTGCTCTGCAGTCTTGAACAGGTGGTAAAAGAGCCTCCAACGTGAGTTTAGGACAGGGCTTTACATGACATAGCTGACAAAATCCTAAAAACAAAAGAAAACATAAATTCAGAGAGAATCATACCCACATAATCTCATTTGACAGAATCAAAGTCATAAGAAGAACAGAGGACAGTGGCAAATCTAAAGGGATTTAACTATGTTTTCTTTTTCTAAATTGCTATTAATGTCTCTCATAATTAGAGAGTTCTGGATCTCCTCAGTTAATACTTTATCATTACCTTCAACCTACAATGCATGAGGCACACTGAATTTACCCTCATACTCATGTACATATCACTTATTTTTTCTATAGAAATGCATATGTATATGAATATATTTTTCCCACATTTCTAAGATTCTACCCTGAAAATTTCTGTGATATCACTTCCCTGAAATGCATTTTCATTATTTCATGTCAGTTCATCTCAGTATTTGCTATCATGTGTTGGAAAAGATGAGACTACTCTAAGGTCCTTCTTATTTGACTATTTATAAACTATAATTAAAGGTCAACCTCAGTACCTTCACAGAACTTAAATCTCATTCACCTTTCTCATTCATAGTGCGTTATTTTTTAAGTAGGTAGCAGAAATTTTATTTTGAAGAAGAGTAAATGACTTAAAGCCATTCAGGGTACTTGAGAGGATCACAAAAACCTATGGTTGTGGTTTTTAAACAACTTTATCGCTGAAAGATCTGGATTACACTCCAAATTGGACACTGATACTATGCTTCCATGGGAAATAGTTTCTTGGTTGTGAATATTTTCCTTTCCCTTTTTCCTATAGTCTTGGAAATGTGTGGATTGTGTGAACTTTTAGAATCATTATTTTTAACACACTTAGCATGGACACATTTGATAATAGGAGACATCCATATTCTGAAACAAAAAAGAAGACCCTTCACCAAGCCCTAAAGAAGTGATAAAATAATATCTGGAAAAAAATAACAATCATCCATTAGATTATTTTTAAAAAATACTAAGAATAAGTTTAGTAAGTAATACATTACTGTACTAGTAATAGTGATATAAATGCAATTTTAATTTTTAAAGTTCTTTCTGATTACTACAAAGAAAGCATAAAAAGCTGGGTACATGGGCTGGAGTTGTGTCTCAGTGGTAGACTACTTTGCTAGCATGTGCAAAGCACTGAGTTTTATTCTCAGCAATACATACAAAGAAATATTTTTTGGTTTTATTTTTTAAATACACGAAGCATATTGCATCACAATTTTATTACAAATATAGAACAATTTTTCATACCTATGTTTTTATATAAAGTATGTTCACATCAATTCCTGTACTTTAGAAAATAATGTCTATCACATTCCACAATCTTTGGTAATCTTTACACAACACTCCTACACTGGGTACTTCATATAAAATTGCCTCAGGGATTTAATGCATTAATCAAATAGATTTTGTGCAGCCTATGCAGTGCTGTTGGAATGACTATTATAAAAATCTAGAATTATCATGTATGGTGGCATATGCCTGAAATTCTAGAAGCTATTAAAAATGATGCAGGAGAATTGTTAGTTCAAAGACAGCCTCCTTAACATAACAATGCTACAATCAACTTAGTGATAGCCTGTCTCAAAATATAACATAAAAAGGAATGTGGATGTGTCTCAGTGGTATGCACCCCTGGATTCAATACTCAGCACCAAACCAAATAAAACCAAGGAAATATTTCATAATTAATAGGGATTCCAGGGCACACAAATATGTAAAAATATTGGTGACAATATAAATTTAATAAATATATTTTTATAAAAGTGTTAAGGATATTTAAAAGCCCAAAATAAAAATGCCACATAATCCACTAGTAATAATTTGGGGTAGCAGTGCAAGGTTGTACATGCATGTACTCTCAGTGGCTTAGGAGGATAAGAGGTAGAAAACTAGGGGTTTATTCTCAAGGCAAAGACCAGCCTCAAGAACTTGGCAAGGTTCTAAGAATTTCAATAAAACCCTCTCTCAAAAATAAATAAATAAATAAAAGTGTTGGAGATTTGGGTATGTAGCACACTGGTAAAGTGCCCTGGGATTAATCTCCAGTATTTAAATAAATGAGAAGATATAAATAATAACTCTTGGTAAAAATAAGTTTTACAATCCACTAATAATAACTCTGGTTATATATGTAAAGGAATTGGAATCCTTTTGCTAAATATATTGCCACATGTCTATTTTTATTGTATCTTTATTCACAGTATCTAATAAAATGAAACAATTGAAGTACCTTTTAGATAGAAAGTATATCAGAAAATGCTTTCCAGTTGCATAGCATCCAATTAGTCTATCCATTCAGAAGCTACAGACTTAAAATTCAAACTGGTCCCTAAGACTCAGATAGTGGTGTTTTCTAAATACTCCAAAAAAATTGGAATCTCTGGAAACCTTGTTTCAGATATTCTAAAACTTAGAATTAAGTTCCCATTACAGTTTTTTAAATTTCTTAATTGGGACACATAAACCTCATTTAGGAGAGATTCATTCTTTTTAATGTCACCTAATTTTATTCTACTTTCTTCTCATGTGAAAATCTCAGAATGATAAATTAAAATCTTTTAAAAATGTCCTTCAGTTCTTGTAGAAAAACATAAATGATGCATCCATTTTAAATAAAACATGGGAAAATAATGATTGATAATGCTGAAAGTGGAGTTTTGATATATAATTTCTTAGTTTGCCAATTGAATCTAGGTGCTTGTTTCATAAATTTTAAAGAAAATAATCTAAAAAATAGAACTCCCACCATGTGGTATTGAAAGGGTAAAGTTTCTAAGCTGCTTCTAAACTGCAAAGCCTGAGATAAAATGTAAAAGACCCGGCATTGTAACATTCCTAAGCTGCAATGCCTGAGTTAAAAAGTGAAAGACTAGGTATTGTTAAGTTCCTCTGCTACACCCCAGAAATTCCTGAGGCAGTTAAGACAATGCCCTACTGGCCATTTAGTTGATTAATAGCCTAGGACCCTGTGAGATCTTGCACTTAGGCATAACAGGGCCTAAACCAATCAGCTTGAATGTGTACCCTGCTTAGGAGTAACCAATCACCCCCGCCCAACCTGTTCCCGCCAATGAATGAACTAATCATGTTTAGGAATTGTTGTTTGATTTTCCCGGGGTGTATGATGATTTGTTAAAGGAGACTGTGATGTATGTAAAGTCCCCGCCCTCCCCAAGAATTGTACTTAAGTAGTGCTCAGCCCCTGCTCTGGGCTCTGGGCTGCTCTCCCTTCTTGAGTGAGCATGGAGCCCCAGCACACTGGAATGGATCCCCAATAAATAAATCCCCTTCTGCAATTGCATGAGTCAGTCTCTTGGTGGTCTCTTCCTCCAACACTTCGCCAGACCCTTACAGTATGAGGAATGATATCAGAAAAAAAAAATCTCATTTTGGTGTGCCTTCTCAGAAGTTTACTAATGGTTTAGACAGAACACATAGCAAAATGCATTTAGAATAGGCTTTGGAAAAGGCATCCAGACTACCATATGGGTTCACTTTCATTCTTTGAGTGACCCATCCTTTTTTCTTCAAATTCAATCAGGAATCACCCCTGGGACAAAGGACTTTGTTGAAGGTGTTCTCACAAGTGGGCTTCAAGGTCTTTTACATTTGAAATAGACCTTAATAGTGCTCATTAACATATCTTCCAGTTAGCCTCCAGGTGTTGTTGAGTGAGGCCCATTATCCACATTACAAGGTCATTCCACTATCTATTCTATTTTATATAGTTACTCACTGTGAACAGAGAACCCTAGATTTGGATATGTGAACAGAGATCTAGAAAGCTAGGGGTTTATTCTGAGACCTATGGAGAGCTAAGATGAAGTTCTGGATTTCAGATTTTTGTTCTGATTTGAGATACTGCTTCCCCTACATTTAAAAATCTCAGGACTCATGAGGAGAATGAGTAAAAAGCCAGCATCATCAAATTTGTGAGGCCCTAAGAAACTCAAAGGGACCATGTCTCTAAATAAAAATATAAAAAAAGGTGTGGGAATGTGAATCAGTGGATGAATGCCTCTGGGTTGAATTTCTGGTACCAAAAAGAAAACAACACACACACACACACACACACACACACACACACACACACACACACACAAAATTAAACAAACAAACAAACAAACAAACCCTCATGAGTAACAAGCCCTAAAATCAACAGCCTATTTCATGCATGAGTACAACAAATGGATTTGGGGTTCTCTCTTGATATTTATCTCAGTCTTCACTACACAATCTGAAGACATGCTGGACTCATGGGACTTGGAAGCCCACAAAGGGCTTTAGAAAGAAGCTGAAAACACCATACAGTTATGGAACAAAATGCCCAGGTTTTCAACTGCTAATCTAAGCATCACTAGACTACTCAGAAGTGGGTGAAGGATAAGCTGCCCCACAGAAACCCTCTGGCCACAAGATTCTGGAGAGGACCACAAGGAGTCTCTAGCCATGACTGCCAGTTTCCACCATTGCCACTCCTGTCAGCTTTAAGCCACCTTCCTACCCAGTCTCAAGATAACAAGGCACTCTTACCATTTCCTGGCTCTCAGGGTTCTCAGCATTCTCCCTGTGCTTTGTTTTCAGATTCTGCATAGCACAGACACCTGGCCTCCAGATCCAGCACAGAAAGCCTACAAAAAGATTGAAAAAATGGGGGGTTCCAGATGCCAAGGTAACAGAAGATTGTGGAAGCCCACCCCCTCATCACTGGCTGCATAAGGATTGGACAGTTCTCACCTAAGAGACTGATTGGTCAAGGCTTCAGGCACTGCCTCCAGCCTGAGCCAACTGTGTGTAGAATCCGTCTGAATGACAGGCTGCTCCATTTTTATTGTTAAAAGACTACAGATCAGGGCACGGGATGTGGCTCAAGCAGTGGCGCACTCGCCTGGCATGCATGCGGCCTGGGTTCGATCCTCAGCACCACAAACAAACGAAGATGTTGTGTCCGCCAAAAACTAGAAAATAAATATTGAAAAATTCTCTCACTCTCTAACTCTCTCTTAAAAAAAAAAAAGACTACAGATCAGGGCTGAGGATATAGCTTAGTCAGTAGAGTGCTTGTTTTGCTTATATAAGGCCATGGATTCAATCCCCTGCACTACACGCATACACTCCTGCCAAAAAAATAAATTAAGTAAAGGACTTTGGGGACTAGGGTTATGGATCAGTGGTAGAGTGCTTCCCAAGCATGCGTGAGGTACTGGGTTGAACACCCAGCACCACATTAAAAAACCAACCAACAAACTACTAATGGTACTGTGTTCATCTAAAACAAAAAATATTCAAGAAAAAATAAAGACTGTGTATTTGACTTGTGCACCCTCACTACAGAACCCATAAACACTTTTTATATATAATTTATACATATTTGTCTTCAGACAGTGTATAAAATTCTCTCATGATGGCTTTTCAAGTAACTTATATTACAGGTATGCTTCAAAACCCTGAAATCCTCCCCAATTCACTTATTATTATTATTATTATTATTATTATTATTATTATTATTATTTGAGGGTCTGTGAATGCGGTTATTTTAAGGCAAAGTTTTCTTCCAATACTAGGATCTATCCCAGAGGGAAGTGCATTGACATTTAAAACTGTTTATAAGGTTAAAGCAATTTGTGAATAAATGTCTATATTTTTATTTATGAAAATGATATCACGATTTTTTAATTTTTTTAAACTTTTCTGTGCTTTGTCTCATAAAAAAACAGTTTGAGCTTTAAACTCATTAGCAATGTACCCATATCCCTTCCCCCAAAAAAATTGACTCACATGTATAATTCAAATTATTGAGACTCATAAATTTTGGATCCTTTATTTTAACTAGTGAAGTCTATAGATTTTCTTTTTATTTTCACCCTTAAATGAAGCCCAATTTTTATAGCTTTCTTGTTTTGTAACTGACCTCTAATATTCTGCATATTTTACCTCAAAATCTGATCACTTTGGACTCTTGATGTCTTGATGGAGGGGATCTCAAAGTGGTCATGCACAAGGCATGAAATGGATATAGTAAGATGTAAGACTGGAGATTGCTGAGTATGTAGATTTTGCATTACCAAATAAGTATTGGTGTACTATATGCAAATATAGAGAAAAAGAGCAATGAAAAAACATAGAAAAACTTGAGCAGTAGAGGGGTTCATATGCTACAAGTCTACAATGATGGTTTGAATGTAGAGGGGTAGTGTGTCTTGGAAGCAGCAATAAAATTTGGGGGGAAAGAAAAAGGTAATTTTTTCACAGTTCCCAAGTAAGAGAGCCAGGTGGATGGGTTCTGTGTTCAACTCTTCCCACCTAAGAGTAGAATTTATAGTTCATAGGGTATGTTTCAGTAAGTAGTAAACACCATTTCCATGTACCTTTACACTTTGTCATGGCTACAAGCTGACTTTGACAATTCCAGTCACATTACATCTTGTGCTGGTTAGTTATTAATTAATTAATTAATTCCATTATTTATTTGTTCCTTTATTAATTCACTTTAGTTGTCATTGTTTTTACATTACTGGTGATTACATAATTGCATAAATATTCTGAACGTTAACTTTTTCTTAAATATTGTTTTATGTGTTTATTCATACATTTACTTTTCATTTAAATGTTTTTTTCCTTGGCCAAGCCTGATTTATATTAGACCTTAATCTTTGTTTTTGAAGACTACATAAAATCACATTATTCCAAATAACTCAAGGCTCTATCATCTTGGCAGAACCCTAATCACCCATAAAGTTAACCCAGTCTGGGTCAACTAAAAGCTGAGTAAAAACTCCTTTTTTTCTTATAAAAATCTTAATAAAGAATTCCTCTCTAACTTTTATATGTTGGAGAACTGACTAACTTTCCAAAGCAGCAGTTAATAACCTAGATTTTTTTTTCCAACTAGCTCACTATTACTTTTAAATTATTTACATCCTTGACACTAAGAGTGTCACTGATTATTTTTTTATTTGTGCAAGATCTCTCTCTCTCTCTCTCTCTCTCTCTCTCTCTCTCTCATATTACAAATTGAAATCAGATATGTTTTTTTTTGCTAAGAAACACTCTCAGCCTTTAATAAAATATTCTATAAAGAAAAAGGATTTTACTGATATTCTTACAGCCTCACTAAGTTGATGAGGCTGACTGACTTTAATGTTTTAGAATAAAATGTTATAGAAATATATATATATATATATATATATATATATATATATATATATAATATGTTTATGTATATATAAAGTACTCCTCACCAAGCAGCATTTACCTAGAGAAATTATAGTATGTGTGTACCATGACAGTTTACAGTTACATAATAGCATAAGGCTAGAGCTATACTTGTCAACACAGTGGAAATCTGGGGCCTTGGAGGAAAGAGGAGGTACATTCAAAAAACTAAAAATAATAAAGTTTGAGAAAAATTGGTTTCTAGAGCCCAGAAAGATTTTTGATTTAATTAGAATACAAAATACCACATAAAAGTATTATACTGAAGTTACATCTGTTAAATACATTACATGTATAATAGCTTTCAAGGAAAATATGTAGAACTTATCACAAACTAAATAAAAATTTACAAAAACACATAAAATACCATGTGTGTAAATAAAATTAATCATTAAAAAGACAATTATTTTAACTCAATTTAATATATAATATTTTCCCATTGAAATTTTAGCATTTTTTAAATAAAAGAAGAGAGCTGGATGTGGTGGTGCACAATTGTAATCCCAGCACCGTGGGAGGCTGAGACAGGTGTATTGTGAGCTCAAAGCCAGCATCAGCAAAAGTGAGGTCCTAAGCAACTCAGTGAGACACCATCTCTAAATGTCATACAAAATAGGTCTGGGGATGTGGCTCAATGGCTAAATTCCCCTGAGTTTAATTCCCAGTACCAAATAAAAGAAAAGGGACCAAAAAAAATTTCATCTTGAAAATAAAATATGTAAAATACTTCAAAACCTTTAATAAAAAAACAAATAATATAGTTATTTTTATGTGACACATTTAATTATATTGCAGTAATACAGAAGAATAAATCATAACATGAATCAAATCTGAAACCATATGTATATCAATAGTATTGTTAAGAGCAATAGAAAGGCATATGTAAAACCAACCATATGAAAAATAACATTAGATTGAATGAATGAATCTATCCAACCTAAAGTTAGAATTGGGACCCAGTGGCAAAGTTCACGGTAAGAGTGTGTGTGCAGAATGTGCAAGGTAGTAAGTTCTAACCTTAGCAACACTATAAAAGGCAAATGTTAAGAGGGAATGATGTTGAAAATAAAGCAGAATATTAAAATGAGACACTCTGTCTCCATCTATATATACATTTAAGAAAAAACTACTATGAGTGTCTCTTTGACAAAATTATAATGAGTAGAGAGATTTAGATACAATGGATATTAGTTCTGTCTTGAGCAATGTACCACATTTGAGAAAAAATCCCCAATTAGCATCATCACCTATAGTAAACAGTATTGTGAGAGAGGGGCTGAGGATATAGCTCAGTTTTTAGAGTGTTTGCCTTGTATGCACAAGGCCCTAGATTCAATCTCTAGCACCACAGAAAGAAAGAAAGAAGAAAGAAAGAAGAAAGAAAGAAAGAAAGAAAGAAAGAAAGAAAGAAAGAAAGAAAGAAAGAAAGAAAGAAAGAAAGAAGGAAGGAAATATGGGAGAAGTGATACAAAAAATTGCGATGATATCTAGGAGCCAAAAAAGGCCTTTTCAAATGTTTCATCAGCTGTGATCAAGACACAGAAATACCCAAATATCAAAGCTGCCAATTTATCTAAAAAGAAAACCATCTGCGAGCATATTTTCCCAACTGCTGTTGCTGACAGATGAAGTTCACTCTAGCTTGTATTTTAGGGGAAATAGGGAGGAATCCAGTAATACACTCTTAGCTTGAGTGAAATTTTAGCACTTCCTGAATCCTGCCCCAACCCTAACACACTAGTAATAATGCCTGAACTACCAATTTGCTCCTAGAATTTTGTGTGTGTGTGTGTGTGTGTGTCTGTGTGTGTACTGAATGTCTCAACTTTGACATATTTTGTTTACGTTACTATGTCCTGAAGTACCAAACCCTGGAACAAAAGTTGACTGAGCTTATGTAAATCTCTATAGATTTCAAACAAATGAATTTACATCCTTTCCCAGCACTTTTATGTACTATGATACCAAACAGTAATTCAGAAAGGAGGTTAAAAACCAATGATCCCTCTTTATTCCAACAAATCTTTACAAAATAGTCCTACACTGGCTACTTCATATAAACTTTCCACAGGGATAAATTGCATCAGTAAAAGAGATTTTCTGTATCCTGAGCAGTGTTTTTTAAAAGGTTATTATAATAATCTGAAATAGCTATTTGTGGTGGCAAATATACTAGTGGCTGGAGAGGTGAGTCAGGAGGATTGTAATTTGAAAGACAGCCTTAACAACATAGCAAGGCTATAAGCAACTTAGTGAGATATTAGTGATATATCACCTGTCTCAAAAAAAAAAAAAAAAAAAAGGACTGGGGACATAACTCAGTGGTTAGCACCCCCGGAGTTTAATTCCCAGCACCAAACCACACCAAACCAAACAAATATTTGAAAGATAGTAGGGACTCCAGAGTATATGTGTGTGTGTGTATATATATATCTATATATATATCTATATATATCTATATCTATATCTATAGATAGATAGATAGATAGATAGATATAGATAGATAGATAGATATAGATATAGATATAGATAAAAATTTTGGTTAAAATATAAAGTTAATAAAGATACTTTTGAAAAAACTATCATGGTTCTTAAAAGCTCAAAATACAAATGCCATATAATCCACTAATAGTAATATTTTGAAGCAGAGTATTATTGTGAATGTCTGTACTCCCAGTGGCTGTGGAGGACGAAACAGGAGAAAATTAAGTACAAGACCAGCCTCAGAAACTTGGCAATGGTTTAAGTGACTCAATGATACACTGTCTCATTAAAAAAAGGGGTGTAACACAGTGGTAAAATGCCTAAATAAATAAAAATAAATAACAATTCTTGGTTAAAAAATGTCCTATAACCAAGTAATTATAATTCTGGATATATATCTAAAGAAATTGGAAATTTTTGTTAAAAAATTACTTTATTTCCATTTTCATTGTAGGTTTATTCACAGTATCTAATAAAAGAATACAAATGAAGTGCATTTTAGATACAAGGTATAGATGAAAAGTTTCCTTTTATCTACTTGCCTTAAATGCTGCATACTTATAATTCAAATTGCTCCCTAAAAGGCAAGACTCAGATACTGATTTTTCTGAATACTCCAAGAGATTTTGGTACCTCTGGGAAAATTGTGTAAGACTTTTCAAAAACTAAGGAATAGATAAATATTGGGTTTGGAATATGGACAAAACACAGTAAATTCCTCAATGGGGAATCTTAACTCAGACACTGTGATAAGGTGTCTGAATCTGGGGAAGAAAGAGGAAGTAAAATCAGAGTTTGAGATAAAACTAGGCTCTCAGCTTCACTGATTTGTAGGTTATTGATTTAATCCAAATAAATATTGGAAAATGGTTAAGGCTACTAATTAAAATTTATCTAAAACAATATTTAAAAAGTACCAGGAAAGAGCTGAAGGTGTGGTTCAGTGGGACAGTGTTCCCCTAGCATATATGAGGCCTTTAGTTTAATTGTCAGCACCACAGATAAATAAAAAAAAAAATAAAAAAATAAGTAAATATTAAAAAAAAATACCAGGTAAGGGTCCAATGTTGTGGCTCAGTGATAGAGTGCTTGGCTAATATGCATGAGGAAATGTGTTTCATACTGGATCCACATTAATAATAATAATAATAATAATAATAATAATAATATTGTGTTCATCTACAACTAAGAAAAAAATATTTTTAAAAAGTACAATAGTGCCATGGCCTGTGACCTTCCAATTAACTGTGTTCTACTTAAGCCTTTGTAATTGAACTTGCTTGTAATTTAAATTAAACTCCAGTTCCACTTTTATTTCCTGCCAAACCAGGACAAAGGAGTTTGCTTGAATATTAGGAACGCTTCTAAATGTCATTTTAATAGACTTGTCTTACATATTTAAAAACTCAATTGAAAGCAAACTTGGTGGCACAGGCCATAACCTCTGTCGCTAAGGAAAATTATACATGGGTATCATGAGTTCAAAGCCACCCTCAGCAAAAGCAAGGCACTAAGCAACTAACTGAACCCTTCTCTCTAAATAAATACAAAAAATAAATGGGCTGGGGTTGTGTCTCTGTGCCCCTGAGTTAAATACCTGGTATTAAAAAAATAAAAAGAAAAAGAAAAGAGAAAAAAAAACTCAATTGAGGACAAATACACATTAAAGAAGCAAACAAAAATTAAAAAAAAAAACTTAATTTTGAATAAATTCACTACACTATTGTGAGGATGGCCTTAGGCCTGGCCTAAACAACTCCATTTTAAAAACTTCAGTTTGACACCTGTAGTCTCACCAGGCATACATAAAGAAGCCCTGCAGTATTGCCCTCAGACATAAACAAATCAATTCCCCTCAAACTGAGAAACAGAGTGAGACCTCTGGCAAGTTGTCCTCACCTAGTAAGAGGGAAGGGTGAGAAGGCCAGGGTGCAGACCACCAGACCAGATCTTTCTGGCCCTATAGTAAATGACATCATGGAAAAATCTGGTGGTAACTAACAAGGATTGAAAAGGGGGTAAAAAGCCTCAAAATTTAGTATAAATAATAGAGCAAATGAACAGATGTTCAGCCATTTCAATCAAAAATGCACTTGAGCTCCAGAGGCTAATGAGGACTTACAATGACATCAGATCACTTCTCATCATTTGCATTATCCTCACCACTCTTAACCTCTACAGCAACATAATGACCTTAGTGAGAGGGGGAAGGGTAAAAGATTATGTGACGTTATTCTCATGTGATGAAAACTTAATTTCAGTGGGGAGAAACCCAATGGGGATAATAAAACCAAGAGGCAAGGTCTCTCACATTTTACCCAACATATATCTTTTTATGAATAAAAATTTTATCACAATTACTTTAAAATTTCCTTTAACTTTACTACTGTCTGGTCATATGAGAAAGCAAATTGTATTTTAAACATCTAAGCAATGTCCTAATGTAAGGGTAAAAGAAATTGAAGTTAAAGCGTAAAAGTTAAAGGGTAAAAGACCGGGTATTGTAAAGTTTCTAAGCTGCAAGGTCTGAGTTAAAATGTAAAGGATTAGGTATTGTTAGGTTTCTATGATACCTGCAAAACCTGAAATCCCTGTAGCAGTTAGGACAATACTAGAACTGCCCAGTAAATATTCCCACTGACTCCCTGGTTGTCTAATAACCTGGGACTCTGTGTAACTTGTCACGTAGTCATTTAGGCTCTAAAACCAATCAGTTTGAATTACAGACATGCATTAAAATATTGGCACTTGTTCTCAGGTTTATGAACTGGCAAAATTGAAATGCTAAGCAGAGAAACAGTTGTTATAATCACCCCTTTGCTAATTCTGGCTTATTTTCTACAGTTTAAATATTGAAACCAATATTTCAATGTATATTTAAGGTAACATTACTTATTACAGTCAACAGTGTGTTGATCTCCATTCTATCCAGATATTTTTTTACTGACTAATCTTTGATTTAATTTGAAAACGTTACTCAATATGTTTGAACTTCTGGTTTTTCTGCTGGCATTATTAGGATACTAGGTTCAAACCTTACAGCCTATGGAAAATTATGTTGTGGTTATAGCTAAAGAGAAGACTATATGATAAATAAAATTTTAAACTCACGAGGATCAGGTATTTTCTTTGTTATTTTTCTCTGTATTCTTGGTGAAGAAGATACAGAGTACACAGTCATATCTTAAATCATACAAAGCAGGCTCTATCTCTAGTTAATAAAGAAAAATATCAAATACAAAAAGTTGTGTTGCAAAATCACATGGCACTTGGTTTGTTAACAGCAGCACCTGAATGGATTTCTGGCATATTCAGTTGTATGTATATTCTAGATCACCAAAATAATATCAGTATTACTTCAATACATATTACATCTTTAGTTGCGGCCACAAAGCAGTTGATCAATGATAAGTTGAAAGAATGATGAGCTTGTCAGGATAGCATCTGGAGATGGCTTTTAGTAATCCTAGGCAAGCGGATTGTGTTCTAGTCATATCACAATTCAGTGTATTTTTTGTGGCCTGTGGATGCAGAGCTCTTACTTCCTTGCTAATAGATCATTGCAGAAGACTTCACGTATGTAGATTTTTTGATGATGAATCCTAAAATGGTGGATCATTGGAAAGGCCAAGCAAGGCTATAGCTACTCTCTTGTCGATGCTTCCAACAAGTTATTGTGATAATAATGTAAGGGTAAAAGAAATTGAAGTTAAAGTGTAAAAGACCAGGCATTGTAAAGTTTCTAAGCTGCAAGGCCTGAGTTAAAATGTAAAGAACCAGGTATTTTTAAGTTCCTATGCTACACGTAAAACCTGAAATTCCTGTAGCTGTTAAGACAATACTTGGAACCGCCTAGTAAATATTTCCCCTGATTGACTGGTCGTTTGATAACCTAGGACCCTGTGTGACTTTGCACGTAGACATCACAGGGCCTGAACCAATCAGTTTGAACGTGTACCCCACTTTAGAACTGACCTATCACCCCCGCCCAACCTGTTCCCGCCAATGAATGAACTAATCATGTTTAGGAGTTGTTGTTTGATTTTTCCCGCGGTGTATGATGATTTGTTAAAGGAGACTGTGATGTATGTAAAGTCCCTGCCCTCCCCCAAAAGTGTACTTAAGCAGTGCCCAGCCCCTGCTCGGGGCTCTGGGTTGCTCTCCCTTCTTGAGTGAGCACAGAGCCCCAGCACGCTGGATTGGATCCTCAAAAAACCCCTTTTGCTGTTGCATGAGCCTCGGTCTCTTGGTGGTCTCTTCCTCCGGCGTTCGCCGGACCCTTACAATAATAGTTATTATTATTATTATTATTATTATTATTATTATTGTTATTATTTGTATTTATTCAAGTAATAAATACCCTGATTTAGTGTATGCATTCATTTTCATAAACATTTTCTTTTGAGCATGTGTTCACTATGTAAAATATTGACCATTCACCTTTGCTTACTGGCCTATATATGAAGAGGCCTATGGAATGATGAAGAAATAAGGGTTGAAGACTGTGGGCTGTCTGGGAGCTATTTTTTTTGTTGTTGTTGTTTGCATAAGCATTACTACATTGCCAACTCTGCCTTATATCTCTCAATTTCAAGAGATCCAAATTTTACATCCTGGATCTCAACACCCACACAGCAACTGGCATAGTCTTTAGGATATTTGCAGGTGAGGGATATCTCAGTCCTGATAGATTAATAGAGGTAATAGAGGTTGTTAGGGGAGTGGTGGTACCTATGGACACCAAGAAGCATAGAACACTTAGTTGCTTCAGTCCTATTACAGTGGACTCCTATGGAGAGTTGTGATATAATGGGATTAGTTCCTTGTAAGCAGAAATAAGGATTCTGACATCACTGTGGGCAAACATGAACCCTGCAAGTTAAAGTGTCAATGAAGTGTTGAAGCCCAGGCCCCAGGCCCTGGTGTAAGAAAAAGTGGCAGCAGTGGCATAGATGATTTGCAGAAGTAGTCAAAGGGTTATGTGCACCTGCTTTGGCCATGGGATGAACAGTTTTTATAGATCTGACAGCAAAAACTGATGCTAGTGCATGAGAGACTACCAGAATGAGGAATTGCAAGATAATAAAGAGGTCTAGGAATCCAAAGTACATCCAGTAGAGTAAGATCTCTGTATTTTGAAAATACCCATCAACTTTCTTCATTGTGATGATTGAGTCTGGGGAGAAGAAGGAGGATAAAGTCCTTCAAGTCCAGTCAATGGATGATGCATAAAATGAAACAACAGCAGCTAATGGCTCCAGTGAACAACTGGCATGCCCACCAAGGTATCCAATTTTATCCCATTTTACTTGTTAAGCAGAACTGTTGGACTTAAAAAAAAGTAATTTTCCCAGGTGGCAAGAGAGCAAGATTATTATTTTTTTGTCTGTACATATTAGAGATAAACAGCATTCTGTGTTGCACCCTAAAAATGGAAAGGTTAGCATTGTTACTTACAGTAAAAGTTGTAAAATGCTCAATGCCATGAGGCATTTAGCAACAACAACAACAACAAAACAAGTATGTTAGTACCTGGCCAGGCTTCCAGAGGGCTATGTTTTTAGCAAGTAGCCAAGGTCATAAGCACTCAGATTCAATACATGTACTCAAGGTCAAAAACATTTATTTGTGAGCATGCTCTTACATCAGTCAAATGTTGTTGATATGCCTTCTTTGTCTGACCTGCATAAAAAATTTCTATTTAATAACATTGGTGGCTGAGGGATAGATACTAGAGGCTGTTTATGGGCTATGGCTGCCTTCAGAAGTAGCAAGCCTACCATCTCAAAAGGTCCTCACATCTGCTGAATAGGGAGCCTACATCCTGGGGAAAAAAATTTTACCCCTCAAAAATCAGATAAAGTTCTAATCTCTAGAGTATACAAAGAACTCAAAAAGTTAAAAAACAAAAAAGCAAATAACCCAATCAACAAATGGGCCAAGGACTTGAACAGAAACTTCTCAGAAGAGGATATACAATCAATCAACAAATACATGAAAAAATGCTCACCATCTCTAGCAATCAGAGAAATGCAAATTAAAACTACTGTAAGATACCATCTCACTGCAATAAGAATGGCAGCCATTATGAAGTCAAACAACAATGAGTGCTGGGGGGAGGGAGGGGGAAGGCACACTCATACATTGCTGGTGGGACTACAAATTGCTGCAGCCAATTTGGAAAGCAGTATGGAGATTCCTTGGAAAGCTGGGAATGAAACCACCATTTGACCCAGCTATTCCCCTTCTAGGACTATGCCCAAAAGACCTAAAAAGAGCATACTACAGGGACACAGCCACATCACTGTTTATAGCAGCACAATTCACAATAGCTAGAAAGTGGAACCAACCTAGAAGCCCTTCAATAGATGAATGGATTAAAAAATGTGGCATTTATACACAATGGAATATTACTCAGCACTAGAAAATAACAATATCATGGAATTTGCAGGCAAATGGATGGCCTTAGAGCAGATTATGCTAAGTGAAGTTAGCCAATCCCTAAAAAACAAATGCCAAATGTCTTCTCTGATATAAGGGGGTGACTCACAATGGGATAGAGAAGAAGAGCATGAGAAGAAGACTACCACTAAATAGGGAAGAGAGGTGGGAGGGGAAAAGAGGGAGAAGGGGAGTTGCACAGAAGATGGAAGGAGGACCTCATTGTTATACAGAATACATATATGATGTTGTGATGAGAAAAAGAAAAAATAGTGTGTCACATTAGATTGGATAAAGAAAAAGGATGGGAGAGGAGGGGAGGAGTAGGGAGGATAGGAAGGACAGCAGAATAAAATAGACAATATGATTGATGTATGTACATTCCATGTATGTATTATATGTCAAAATACATTCTTTTGTCATGTATGACTAAAAAATAATAAAAATAAATCACATGGTTAAAAAAAAGTTCCACACATCTTCTTTCAACTGCTTGAGCCCCAAACATTGCTTTTATGATATGACCCCCTACACAGCAGCCACAGATGTGAAACTATTTTTAATTTGAGACTATCACAAATCCTCTGCTTTATGCAAGGAGTATTGTGTTGTTTTGTAGACATGCTCGCAGATAATATTTGTATAGTGGATATTTAGTGTATTAATTATTTTAGATTACATATATTGTCTCAATGTTGTCTCTCCCTCAATTTTTTACATAGTGTTTCATGTTTCATATTCTCTATTTATAAAACTTTTGTGATACAAATACAGTGGTTTTGTTGCAGTTTCCATACCATGCTGTATTCTTATCATGACTGTAATGAAATATATCTGTTTTTAAGTTTCTCCTGATAAGAAATTTTTAAAATATTGCTTGTCCTTGATTTTTCAATTCAGTTCTCAGCCATTTCCCAAGTTTATTTTAAATCCATGCTATAAGCTTCAGAAGTTTTTCTCAAACATATTATCCCCATTGAATAAAAAGTTCACCAGATGTAACAATTTTGGTTTTTTTCTTATTCTTTTATTTGATAAGGAAAGAGGAATGAGTACTTAACCCAGGATAGTTCTCCTAAACCCCTGTATCCCCAGCCCTTTTTAATTTAATTTTATTTTATTTTTAGTTTTCAGACAAAGTGTTGCTTAGTTGATTAGGGTCCTCTCATATTATTTAGGCTGAATTAGAAATTGTGATTCTCCTGATTAAGTCTCCCAAATTATTAAGATTGCTGGCATGAGCCACCATATGTGTATCATCCCCTTTTTTGAAAAAAAAAGTCACTACTTAACTTTTAAGAGAATTTAAAATAATAATGAATCATGGCTCCTAAAGGAGATAAGATTTGCCTTTGGGTCAGGCATATTTGATCTTGATATGTACTTAAAAATTGTGGGCACACAAAAAATCATATTTGTAAGATCCTGTCTCAAAATTTAAAAAAAAGAAAAAAAAATGAAGATATAGCTCAGGAATAATATTCCCTCAGTTCAACCACCGGTACTACACTCATATAAACACACACACACACACACACACACACACACACACACACACATACACACAGTACTTGTGGGATTTTAAAAATAATTTTTGACCCTGAACAGCTGTAAAAACCTCATCTATTAAAAAAGGCAGAATTAGTGCCATAATATCAGTAGTCCTTTAGCCTTATCTGTGGACAGAAATTTGGTAATGTGATTTTACTCCTATGCTAGTCAAATCCCGAATGTATTCTCCAAACTTTGGGTAAGGGCTCTTCTTATTTTTTATGGCTTTTATAAATGTGTGGCTATGAAAGAGTACTTGTCAGGTACCTAATCAGGAAATATTTTTTAATGATTTTGCTTTTGCTTTTAGAACACTGTCTCCTTGATGAGAACAAGTCCACCTTAATTTATTTGATTCTGAGATATCATGTGAAGAAGATTCAGGGTGCTTTTTTTGGCTGCCAGATCACCCTTTGAAGTTCAGTAATCTTAACAGCTAAACACATGTAGGAAAAATATTGCAGGTGAATGCAGTTCAATCCAAATGTGAACTAGTAAGTTTTAGAGTGACTTCTTATACAGTTATAGAAAACAATATACCCACTGTATGGAAAATGTCAGGATTTAATCACATGTGGTACAGTGAATATCTGGAAAACAGCAGATACCTTATAAGTAGTTTTTAAATTTCTCTTATTTAAGTTTATATCCTCAGCCCTGATCCTTAGTCATTTAACAATGAAAATTGAACAGCCTGCCTTTTGGACTTGATTCTGGGCCCACTTGGCTTAGGTTGGAGGCAGTGCCTGAAGACTTGTCCAATCAGTCTCTTAGGGAGAACTGTCTAATCCTTATGCAGCTAATGATGAGGGGGAGGGCTTCTACCATCTTCTGTTCCCTTTTTTTATGGAGCCACCATTCTTTTAATTATTTTGTAGGCTTTCTGTCCTGGATCAGGATCCCAAATTTCCTGTGCTAAGACGAAGCTTAAAACAAATCACATGGAGAACTCTGAAAACCCTGAAAGCAAGAAATTATAAGTGTGCCTTGTTATTTTGAGACTGGACAAGTAGGTTGTTTGAAGCTGGCAAAAGTGGCAGTGGCAGAAACTGGAAATTGTGGCTAGGGACTTGCTGTGAGGGGGCAACAATCGTGACATATGCAGTACAGGAGAGAAATAAAGAATTTTCATGCACTTCTGCCCCTTTCAATGCTTTATTCACTCAATTACTCAATACAATTTCACTATATAGGTTCTTAATAAAGAAAACAACAATTCTTAATGTTAGGTATTGCAACAGACATAATCCATTCACAGCAAACACTTATAAATTAATTCTAAGCACTGCAAAACACACTTAATCATGACAGGCTAATTACAGACATTCCCTCTGCATGCTAAGTTCAAAAGTCTCAAGCCTAAGGCTTTATGTCCAGCATATGCACACTCACTCAGATCATGGTGATCAGGTCAAAAACAAAGGCAGGTGTGGAGCGGATGACTGGTTGAGGAGAGGATTATAGGGAGAAGTTACAGCTCTCACCAGTGTCCATTGAAGCTTGTGGAATTGGAAGTGGTGAGGATCATGCAGTGGCTCAGGAAATTAAGACAAGTGATGGGATGTCAGGTCCTCATCAGGCTCTCCAGCTAGAGTGCATCCTTGTTTTTTCTGGCTGAATACCTGTTCATTAGCTCTAATATTTATATTAAATGTTGTGCTTTTTGACCCTCCTTGCAATCTTCTTCAGCTACCACCAGATTTCTCCATGACATCATTTACCCTGGGGTCAGAAAAATCTGGTCTGGTGGTCTCCACCCTGATCTTTTTGCCTTTCTGCCTTAACAGGCTAGGACAGCCTGCCAAGGGCTTCAAATTATTGCGGGATGAGGGGAAGTAACTTGTTTGAGGCCATACTGGAGTTCTGTGTGTGTGTGCCTGGTGAGACTGCAGGTTTGAAACTGGAGTTTTTAAAATAGAGTTGTGTAGGCTCATGCCTAAGGCCATCTTCACAGGACTCCTCAGATGGTCTCTGTGGCAGCTCAACCTTCACCTGCCCCCCTCTTACTAGTCTATTGAAGCTCAGATCAGCACTTAAAAACCTGGGCACTTTGTTCCATAATTGTATGGTGTTTTGAGCTTTTTTTTCTGAAGCCCTTTGTGGGCATCCATGTGTCCAGCATGTCCCCAGATTGTGTGGTGAAGACTGGGATAATTATCTGGAGAGTACCCCAAATCCATTTGTTGTATTCATGCACAAGAGAGGCTGTAATTTGAGGGCATGTTACTCATGAGGTTTTTTTTTGTTTTGTTTTGTGTTTTGTTTTCTTTTTTGGTACCAGTAATCCAACCCAGGGGCATTCGTTCAGCAATTGAATCACATCTCCAGCCCTTTTTTAATATTTTTATATGGAGATAGGATCCCTTTGAGTTTCTTTGGGCCTCATTAAGTTGATGATGCTGGATTTTAACACATGTTCTTCATGATCCTGAGTTTTTAAATGTAGGTGAAGCAGTATCACAAATTCAGAAGAAAAATCTAAATTCCAGAACTTCAGCTTAGCTCGTCCTAGGTCTAAAAATAAAAACCTAGTTTTCTAGCTCTCTGTTCACATACTCAAATCTAGGGTTCTCTGTTCATAGTGAATAAGTATAAAATAGAATAAATAGTAAAATGACAGTGTAATCAGAATAATGGACCTTACCATACCACACCTGGAGGCTAACTGGTTGCTATGTTAATGAGCACCATTAAGGCATATTTCAAATGTAAAAAAACTTTAAAGGCCACCTTTGGGAACACCTTCAACAAAGTCCTTTGTTCTGTAGTGAAGTTGCAAGAGGAAAGGTGGGTCACAGAAAAGATGAAAGTGAACCCATATGGTAGTCGGGATGCCTTTTCCAAAGCCTATTTTAAATAAGTTTTTTCCATGTCTACTGAAAAAATCTGTAAACTTCTAAGATGGCACACAAAAAATGTGTTTATCTGGAATCATTCCCTATCCTACATGGTGAGAGTTCTATTTCTTCTTGCTTAAATAAAGAGATTTTATTTTTCAAAATTTGACACAAGCACCCAGATAAAATTTGCAAAGTGAGAAATTTTGTTTCATCTCAAAACTCCACTTTCAACATTATCAATGATTTTTCCCATGTTTTATTTCATTTTTCTTCAATAAATGGAGGGCATTTTAAAATGATTTTGATTTATCATCTATGTAGAAATGGCAGGAAAGCCTCCATAAACTCAACAAGCCAAGATTTTATTAGCAGGACTGTAGCGACCTGTCACAGAAGAGAAGGGGGGAAGGAGGAAGGGGAAAGGGGGAAAGGAACGGCAGAAGGAGGGGTAGGGAAAGAGGAGGAGGAGAGGGAAGGGGGAGAGAGGGGGAGAGGAGGCAGAGGGAGAGAGGAGGGGGAGAGAGAGAAAGAGAACTAACAGGGTATTGATATTTGTGGGCTCAACGCAGGATGAGGAGGAGCAGGGGGGAGTGGGCTGTTACTTCTTTATTGGCTTAGAGTTCATGCCACTTAAGTAATTTGTAGGTGCACCATTGAAAGTTCGCACCATTCACAGGGATTGGATGTGATTGTTCACATGCCATTCAAAGTGTGCGCCATTTAGTGCATCATGGACCTGAGCTCCCAGAAAAGAAATGCTCCAGGCACGATCTTTAACAACAACCTGAGCATTTCACACATGAAAAAAGCAGAATAAAATTAGGTGACATTAAAAAGAATTAATCTCTCCTAAATGAGGTAGTATACTTTATGTTTCCCAATTAAGGATTTTTCAAAACTGTAATGGAGTTACCCCTGTTTATTGGTGACGAGTCCTAGTTTCCCCACCAGAGAAGCACGCTGAGGCAAGTTTAGAGTGGAAAGTAGAATCTTTATTAAGGCAGCAGGAAGGACTTCCCCAGGAAGAAGAAGGAGACCCAAGAGATGGAGTCTCTGTGGAAGGGGGGAGGTCTCCCTCTTTTACAGCTAAGGTCTTCTTTCAGCTTTCCCACAGCATTCCTGTTCTTTGTCCTGTTATCTTGCCATGATAGAATGTAGACGGGGAGACCCAAAAGGTGAAGGGAAGATGGGCCTGAGGAGTAATCTGGTCAGGAAGGGCCTGGGGCTACTTTTGATCAGCATCTCCCTGTTTCCTGGGAGCTGTTTCACTAACATTTCTTTGGGATGGGCTCTGGGCCTTGGGAACATAAACATTTGAATTTCCCAAAGGCTGCTCTGCCTTCTCAGGCTCCATTCTCAACTTGGCCTTCATTTTCAATTTTACTGGATATTAGACCTGATTTACCTAACTACACTAACTATCTATTTTAAATCTGGCTTCAATGGGTCTTCAATTCATTTTTTTTTTTCCTATGTAAGACCATTTTATTAAAATGACCCTGACCCATAGAGACATTCCAAACATTTAAGTAAACACCTTTCTTGTGTGTGGCAGGAAAATTCAAGTGTGACTACCTTGAATTTAAACTACATTAAAGATCAATATCTCTCTCTTTCTTTCCTTTTTATATTTATTTATTTATTTATTTTGTGGTACTGGGGATAAAATCCAGGGCCTCATGATTAGAAGGCAAGCACTCTAGCAGTGGAGCTATATACCAAATCCCAATTTTTGGGGGGAGAAAAAACAGGGATTGAAGTCAGGGGTACTCTACAACTTAGCCACATCCCTACACTTATTTTTTTTTTTTTTTACTTAGAGAAAGGTTTTCACTGAGTTGCTTAGCACCTCCCCATTGCTGAGACTGGCTTCAAACTCAGGATCCTCCTATCTCATCCTCTGAAGCAGCTGAGATTACAGGCATGCACCACCATACACAGCCAAATTCAATCTTAAAGACTGAAGCACACAGCAAATGAGGTCAAAGGCTATGTCAACAAATAGGTACATTATGTAAAAAATATGTTTTTTAGTTGTTGATAGACCTTTATTCTGTAAGGGTAAAAGAAATTGAAGTTAAAGCGTAAAAGTTAAAGGGTAAAAGACCGGGTGTTGTAAAAGTTTCTAAGCTGCAAGGTCTGAGTTAAAATGTAAAGGATGTATTGTTAGGTTTCTATGCTACCTTCAAAACCTGAAATTTCTGTAGCTGTTAAGACAATGCTTAGAACCACCCAGTAAACATTTCCCCTGATTGTCTGGTTGATTAGTAACTGAAGGGGTGTGTGTGGTTGCACGTAGGCCTTGCAGGGCCTGAACCAATCAGTTTGAATGTGTACTCTCCTTAGGAATGACCTATAACTCCAGCCTGACCTGTTCCCGCCAATGAATGAACTAATCATGTTTAGCAGTTGTTGTTCAATTTTCCCACGCCTCATGATGATTTGTTCTGATGTATACAAAGCCCTCCGCCCTCCCCAAAAAGTGTACTTAAGCAGTGCTCAGCCCCTGCTCGGGGCTCTGGGCTGCTTTCCCTTCTTGAGTGGGCACGGAGCCCCAGCATGCTGGTTCAATAAATCCCCTTCTGCCAATTGCATGAGTGGTCACTTGGTGGTCTCTTTCTCCGACGTTTCAAGGGACCCTTACAATTCTATTTACTTATATGTGGTGCTGAGAATTGAACCAAGTGCCTCACACATGCCAGACAAGTAAGCTACCACTGAGCCCCAGCCCCAGCCCCCTGGTACATTTTTTTATGGGGGATACTGGAGATTAAACTCAGGAACACTCAACTACTGAGACTCAATACCAGGTTTATTTTTTACTTCATTTATAGATGAGGTTTCACTGAGTTGTTTAGCAACTCACTTTTCCTAAGGCTCTCTTTGAACTTTTGATCCTCGGCCTCTCCAACAACTGAGATTACAGGACTGCATCAAAACACCCGCCCTTGGTATATTTTTAATACCTATTTTAAATAGATTTTAACCAGTAGCCTTAAGTCTTTTCAATATATGTTTGGATTGAATCCATACTACAGAAATCAGTGAAACAGAGAATCTAGTTTTATCTCCAACACTGGTTTCATCTGTCAGATGTCTGAGTTAAGATTCCACATTGAAGAATTTACTGTGTGTTGTGTTCTCATCCTGTACCTCATTCTGAGTTTTAGAACACCCTGAGAAAAGGTGCCCACAGATACCAAATCTCTTGGAGTACTTAGAAAACACCAGTATCTGAGTCTTGCCTTCTAGGGACCAGTTTTAATTTTTAGTGTGTAGTTTCTAAAGGGACTAGTTGAATAATCTGCAGCTCAAAGGCATTTTCTGATAATATCTTTTATCTAAAAGGCATTTCATTTGTTTCCTTTTATTAGATACTGTGAATAAAGATACAATAAAAATAGAAGGGCAGCAGTATCTTCAACAAAAGGATTTCAATTGATATATATATATATATATATATATATATATATATATATATATATATATATATATATATATAATTTTTTTATTTATTTAGAATTTAAATTACATGCAAGTTCAATCTCTCTCTCTCTCTCTCTCTCTCTCTCTCTCTCTCTCTCTCTCTCTTTTATTTTATTTATTTACTTATTTGTGGTGCTGAGGATTGAATCCAGGAATTCATCCATGGGCACTTTACCAATGTGCTACATACCCAGTCTCCACCACTTTTATTTATTTATTTATTATTGAGACAGTGTTTACTGATATGCTTAGGACTGCCACAGTCTGGCTGGGCACAAAATAACTGAGCCGCCACACAGCCTTGTAGGTTCAAACAGCAACCTTTATTCCCGAACTCTCACGGGCACTCTAAACACACTTCCCGGGCACACACTGCCTCCACTTGGCTCCATGGGCCAATTCTCTCAGAACCCCCGTGAGAACTCAATGGGAACTCCAAAGTAGCGGGCAGCAGGATCCGCCCTATTCCCAGCAGGATCTTCCCTAATCCCAGAGTGGTCCTAATCCTGGAGCAGGGTCACTTTTCAACCATTCCCTCTGGCAAAAATGCCAGGCATCATTCTGACTAAACTGTGGCTCTCAACATAGTACCTTGCCAAGTTTTTGAGACTGGTCTCTAACTTGAGATCCTCCTGTCTCATCCTTCTAAGCCACTGGGAGTACAGGCATGCACAACCTTGTGCTACTACCCCAAATTATTACTAGTGGATTATGTAGCATTTTTATGTTGGGCTTTTAAAGAACCTTAACACTTTTATCAAAAATATGTTTATTAAATTTATGCTGTTGCCAACATTTTTTACATGTTTTTGTATCCTGGATCCTTATGTTTTTTTTTTTTTTTTTTTTTTTAATTTTTGTTTGGTGCTGAGTATTGAACCCAGCGGTGCTTTCCATTGAGCCACATCCACAATCCTTTTTATGTTATATTTTGAGACAAGCTCTCACTAAGTTTCTTGGAGCCTTGTTAAGTGAATGAGGCTGTCTTCAAACTACCAATTCTCCTGCCTCATTTTCCTGAACTTCTAGGATTTCAGGCATATGTTACCATACATGACAATTTTAGATTATTATAATAGCCACTCCAACAGCACTGTACAGGCTGCAGGAAATTCATTTGATTTATGAATTAAATCCCTGAGGCAAGTTTATGTAAAGTAGCCAGTGTAAGAGTGTTGTGTAAAGATTTATTGGAAATAAACAGGGATTTTTTTCTAACCTCTTTTGTGAATGAGTGTTGGAAACCATAGTCCATAAAAGTCCTATAAAAAAGAATGCAAATTTATTTGCTTGCAGTTTACAAATATTAGCACATGCCCATTCATCTTTGCATATAAAACTTTAAACTTCAGAACATAGTAACTCAAATAAAATTTGTTAAAGTTGAAACAGTGCACAAATTTCTTTTAGGAGCAATTGGTAGTTGTGGAGTTATTACTGTGGTCAGCAGAGTTGGGCCAGGGCTCTGGAAGGTCTAAAATCTCACTTAGGGTATTGGTGATTTACTTTATTCTACACCATTACACCCACAATACAATACTGCCAGCAACAGTAGTTGAGAAAATATGCTGATAATGCTATGAGCTAAACTGGCACCTTTGATATTTGGCTACTTCTCTGCATTGATCCCAGCTGAGTCATAGCATGGAACAGGAATGTGAATAGGGTATTTCCTGGGCTTATTGTTTTGGGGTCAGCTGTTCCATTAGGGTGGGGGGGTCTGAAACCAGGCAGGTGCAAATAGTTTGTGTATGATCCTTTGCTCTGGCTGAGGTCTATAATTTTAAATGACAAAAGATTTAGAGTAATGTGCTTGGACTTATTGTCCATACACTTCACAGTTTACATCAAGGACAAACAACAGCTAGAATTTATCTTAACACCCCTTTACATACAAAATATATGTTGACATTGAATATGTTGGAAGTTTAATCAAGCTTTATTAATTAGAGTTCAGGCTAATCTACAGAGATGTAAAGTACCACCGAGTCCTATGTTTTCAAAACAAAAAGAAATGTGAGCTATATAGGCATGCAGAAGATTTTTTTCTTTGTTTATTTTATTTCATTTTTTGATAGAAAGCACATAGAGGAAAAAGAGGACCAAGGTGGGAAATATAATTACTGGCAGAACTATGAAACATCAAAAAATAGAATCTAGATTTCAGAAAAGAAAGATTTGACATATTGTATTTGGAGATGTGGATGTGTCCATGATAGGAATGTTGTAAGCTTCTGAAAGAAAATTGATACGGTGAAAGAAGCTTATGTAACCCAGATCCTTACTTAAGCCATTTTCTGCCCCCATGCTAGGTGAACATCTGCTTGACTCTACTGCTGAATACTGAATAAAGTAAAGATTGCCAGTGAGAGGTTTGCTTTGTACCTTCCACCTTTGTCATGTTTGTGTCATTTATGCTAATGTAAATCAATCCAAAATTATACAAACCCTAATGACATTTCAGCCCCTTTGAAATTTGTCAATGATTTCCTGACCATTTTGATGGAGGCTCACAGCAGGCCTAGCAGGTGCCATGGAGAATACTTGGATCTCAATGGCAGCATTAGAACCTTATTTCCCTCCATCTGAAATTAATCAATATCTTGAGATGATTTTCTGGCTGGAGGCAAAAAACAGCAATCATCTCAGAAGAGTTGAGTCAGCTCAGAAATGTGTCAAACCCAGCTGGGCACTCAGGCTCAGTAGTTGACTGGTCAGAAATAACTGCATTGGCCTTATGATGGCAGCCTTGCACAAAGAAATATGGACCTTGGTGCTTGCCGGAGTTTCCAGGTATGTCACATAGATCCCAGGCATTGGGCACTCACCTGCATTCCTACAAAACCTGCAAAGCCACTACCCATGTGTTCATTCTTAATAGTAGCTGAGCACTCTGTGCTTGTCAAGGCGAATAAATAAATAAATAACAGTATTATGACTGCTCACCCCAGCCTGCTTGTTCTAAGTGGGGCTGGGATCCTGGCTCAGTGGTAGAGCACTTACCTAGCATGTGTGAGGTCCTGGTTTCCATCCTCAGCATCACATTAGATAAGTAAGTAAATGTATTGTGTTCATCCACAACAAAACTTATTTTTAAAAAAGAGGCCAAGTGTTCTGTCTTGTTCCCCAAGTGGTGCAAAAAGTCACATAATCCAGAGAAGACTTATCATTAAGAGAGACTCAAGGAAGGAGCCAGCAGGGGGCGCCAGCAGGAAGAAGTCCACAGCTGAGGAGGGTCTGACTCCTGGCGCTCAGGACATTCTAGAGGAAAGAAAAGGAACCCAGTGCCTCCCTGGGATCCGTGCCCCAGCGCCGGCTGGGTCCCCTGTCAGTCGGACTGGACGGGTTTCTGGAGGGTTTCTCCAGGTCCCCAGTCCCAGGAAGGCAGTGTCCCCCTCTCGGTCTTTCTTCTTCTTCTAGCTCGCTCAGGTCTAGGGTTGGGCACCAGGCAAGCCAGTCGCCTTGGGAGTTGGAGCTCACCCATGCCAGGAAGGGAGGACGGCCCCAGGGCAGCACAGCCTGGCAGCAGGGGAAGCTCCTGGGCCACCTCTGCGGTGAGGGCGGAAGGCCTGTGGCAACTGTGGGCTGCACTCTGGGCCCTGTGCGACGGACCTCATCCCACGTTCATTGGGCTCCTGAGGTTCCAGGGCTTGGTGGTGTCTCCAACGCTCTGTTCTAGGGCTCTTGACCGTTGCTCTCTGTCACTGTGATGGGACCAGTGCCTGAGTCCTCTTTCCTGGGGCCTGTGGGTGCCGCCTGCTGTTTGCCCAGGAGGCTGGGGCTGCCTGGCTTCCGGAAAGGACCAGAGCGCAGCATCTGCTCCACGATACTGAAAGTGCCTCATTGGGGAAACTGACTCCAATACGGACCTCCTGGGACTCTGAAGGGATCTTAGGGGACTTACAGGGCAAGGTCTTTAGAATGTGGGTTTTGGGAGGAGTTGGCAGCCTTAGGCCAGGCGACAGCAAAGAAGACCCCCAGTTTACTCTCTGGGCTGGCCGAGGTAGGGACACCTGGGGCCACCCATGGGAGATTAAAGGATGAAAACAACACCTCCAGTCCCGGAATGGCAGAGCCTAACAGAGGGGCATTTTCTAAAAGATGAAGAGATGGAAAATGGTCAAAACTAGTATATTTTAAAGTTGAAATGAAAGCTTGCAAAATTTTGGGACCATACAATTGTGTACTTTGTGCCTAAAAAAAATATTAGGTCATTGACTCCCTTCTACCCTTTTAGTTTTTGTTTTTATTTTATTTTAGCAAAGAATCGGTTTTGCCAGCATTTTCCTCAGGAACTGAGGATTACCCACAGCAGGGAAGACAAACTTACAATTCTCAGGTTGCTTTTGACTTCAAGTCTGTGCTCTAGCACTTCAAAATGTACAGGAAAATCTTTTCTTTCTGTATTTTCCATGTGTTATTCCTTCCCTTATCCTCAAGGACCAGGTGATATTTGTTTATTGGTTATATAAGCATCTATTTAAATGTAGTTTTTGTATGGAATACTCTATGAATGTAAGTCATTTCCTTTCTGTGATTTCAGGGAGTTGATATTTCACAGCATTAGAATTTTGTGGGGACAATTTTCCATAATATATCTGTCATTAAAAAGGCTTTTGGGTTTCCTTTCTAAGAGCAGTGTATAAATTTAAGCCAAGCAATGTTAAAGGATAAGAAGTTTTTCAGCATCTAGAGTATTATAAGACTACTGTAGAAATAAATTTTAACAACCAAGACCTACAAATGGTCTGCAGGATGTAGAGTGGAAGAGGAGAGAAGACCAGAACAGGGAAGGAAAACAGATGCCTTTGCTCTTGTCCTTTGTAGTATAAAACTTGTAGCACTTGTCATTTTCTTTGGGTTTAGTTTTGGGAAATAAAACGTCTATGTTTAAAAGAAAATACTTCACAATATGAGACAATTGACATTTGAATGCCTTTTGAGTATGTTTGTAAACATTGGATTCATGTTTCATATTAAAATGGACATTTGGTAGGATTATTAGATGTAAAAGGTCCCTGAGGGGATAACTCATATCAGGTTATCTGCAGGATATCTTCTTCAGAAAGCAGACTGGCTATAATATGAAGTAATCCATGCTGCATTATCCCCCTTTGAATTGTTTATAAGAATCCCTGAGATTTGACATTGAAAGGACACAGTAAGCAGCAGTTCTACAACTGCTCAAAACATTTTAGGGGACAAAAAATCTTTTTCTATATCCAGTCCCTCCTTTTGGTAGGTATCAGGGGTAAGTACACAATTTGAACTTGCAAATTTAAGATGCCACTGGTTCTACCGGAAAATGCCTGGAAACAACATGGGCTATGATACAGACACTAATTTTGAAAACAAATTACAGTGTGCTGGGTAACAGTTTTTAGCTACAAGTTTCTTAAAAACTATCATTAGACTGGGCTAGCTGAATTAGGGGTGAATTAGAGCTTTTTCTAGATTCTGGATTCTGATTCCATCTTTTACTATGTTTATAAAGCTTTTGGATTTCAGAACTTATGACATAATAGACTGTGTACCCTTTTGAGGCAGCTACTTGGAATGAGAGTTTCAAACATAATTGTTTTTGACTGAGCTGTCAGTTTTAAAGTTTAATGCAAATGAATCCTGTCTCAGAACTAACTTTTTAAATAAAGGAATTCTTTTTGTGGTTTTCAACTGGAATATTGCACATTTTAATTTCTAAAGATGTGGGCTTTTAAAATAAAACCTGGGGGCTTTTAAAATAAAACCTGCAAACAATTCTTTATTACATGGAAGCAGGTACCAAGAAAAGATTAATCCAATCTAGATGTAAAAATGTATGTGAATTTTAAATTTGGATGATCTCAACAATTTTTATTTTTGTTGATGAGGCTGCCTGGATCCCAGATGACACTCACAAATTATCTCTTAGTTTTTATTCTGAATTGATAACCAAATTTATGGGCATTCTCTAAAACCATTTTACCATGATTTTAAGTCTTTAAAAGGTAGAAAGTGGAGATTTTTTCCTATTATTTGTTAATACATACATCATAATGCTCTAGTTTGGTACATGAAGCCTTTTTATAAAGTGGGAAAATGAGTTATTTAACATTTTGTATCCCTATGGACAAAGTATAGAGACTTTCTTTTTTATTCATGCAATTTCAACTTTTTTCTTTTACAGAAAAAAAAGTTTTTAGTCTTCAAAGGAATTCTGCTGCAATACAGTCTGTAGTTTCAGGTGAAGAAATTGGTTCTTGTATGAAGGCCCTCAATCCTCTATGATGGCCTTCTTACCCCTGAAAACAAACAACAAACACAACTTATAAGAAAACTTCAGTGTATTTTTTAATCTGTGTCTCTTACATTGGAATTCTAAATGGTAGTTGTGGCATACTTACAGTTATATATTTTAGGAAGTCTTTGTATGAATATATATATAAGAGAGAGAGAGAGTTTGCTACATTGTGATTGTGTGTAAAACAGAAGGAGGAATAGGAGAAATATAGAGAAGAAATTTATAATAATTAAATTTTAGTTAAAATATATCCTTCCTAAACCTAAGCGAGAAAAATGGTATTCTGGGCCTCTGTGGTTAAACTTAAATATAGGGGGTAGTCTCTTTAAATTGTACCTTATCCTGAGGTAGAGACTTGGGAGGGGGCTATAACAATAAGTAAAAAGAAGTTAGAAAGATAATTTGAGATGAAGGAGGAAGTAGAATACTGGGCATTGGGTTGCAAGAAAAATTTAAACTCAGAAGGATAAGTATTTAAAACAAGGCTGAGGTAGGGAGAACTTTTAATTAGATGTGGGAATTAGAGATTGAGATCTTCTTTAGTTGAGGAAAAAGGACTAAATGATTGGAATTGAGCTGCCTGTAAGCATGGAATATGTCTTCTGGTTGATATTTGCCTTGGAAACATTTTCTGCCTCAGTGTTGCGTTGAATCACTAGTTTGATGTTAAATAATGTACAGGGACTTGGTGCTTATTTATGTCCCCTACTTCTACCAAAAGCCAGTATTTGTTTCAAAGATTGGCAACATATTTTGTCTAAGAGCTAATGATGAAATAAGTACAAATATTTAATTAGTCCCCCAGCATTTGGGGAAGCTGCCAATGCCTCCCTCCTAGGTTGTGGGACCAAAAGGACTCTACAGCAGTAACAGCTGAAGATATTATAAAGTTTTGAGTAAAAATGAGCAATCTGTATTTCTCATTATCTTATGTAATTTAGGGTATAGTTATTTCTGATGCAAGTTTGTATACTATGACTTTTTATGTGAATCATATTGAGCAATCGTGCAGTATACCATATTGATCAAAAAATGGACTACAGAATACTGAGAATGGCAAAGAATTTATTGATCTGACAATTGGTCATATTGCCTTATCAAGATAAAAATCTTCTAAACAAAATCCCAGATTAACCCACTATAGACCTAATGAGAAGGCAGTGCTTTTCTGGATATTTCTTTGAGTTTTATAGCATTTTCTAGAATGTCTTTCCCCACCTGTGGCCTTACCAGTAGAGTTCAATCTCTAAAGCAGGAAAATTGATAGAGATTGGGTCATTACTGAGGTCCTTGCATTAATGTGGTGATAGTTGGGATGATATTTAGACCCTTAGTATTCCAGGTATTTTCAGATGTTTTCCTGTTTTTTTTTTTTTTTTAATTTCATATAAAACAACACATTATATTAATTGATAGCCATAGTTTTATGTAAGAGAAGAATTCATTGTAAGAATGAATCCCGGACGAAGATTTTAAGAAATGAATTGAAGATGCACAGTTAGCTTTCTAGGTGGTTCTCTTTCTGGTCACATTAAATGATACATAATGAATTTTCTCCCCAAGGTAGCAGCACATTTTGTATATCATTTCAGTAGATGTCTCCTTCTCCTCCTCCTCCTCCTCCTTCTTCTTCCTCTTCTTCTTAATGAGGGTGGGTACTCCTTATTTTATTTATTCAAATTTGTTTTTGAATTATTACATATAACCAGAAAAATCCACACATCAGAAGCATACAGACAAAATGATCACATTTGGGTAATTAGCATCCAAGTCAAGGAACAAAAAACCTCATTGTATGGTCACAGTCCTTGTGCTAAGGTTAACTAATATTCTGACTGCTAATGTCATAGATTAATCTGTTGAAAATTCTAGGTAGATCAAATAGGCAAGAAAAATAAATAGAAATACATTCAAATTTGATAGGGAGAAATAAAACTCTCCCTGTTTTCAGGTGACATGATCATATACATACAATATCACAAAGAATCTGAGTGAAAAAAAAAAATATCACTACTGATCCTATATAATGAACCCTGCAAAATTATAGATTATGTGATAAATACTAAAAAGATCATCTCTTATATAACTACAACCAGTAACAAACAAATCAATATATTTTTTTAATAATTTTATTTGCATTTGCATGTAAAAATAAAATGCATAGGAATAAATTTAACCAAAGAGAACTAAGATCTTTTTTCTATGATTATTAATCAACCCCCCCCCAAAAAAAAAAAAAAATCCAAAGTTTCTTTCTTTGCAAAATTAGACATACACACAAAACATGTTTTTACCCATATGGGGCTTATTTACCATTGTCTGATGGTGGAAGAAGTAGTTTTGTTTTGTTTTGTTTTGTTTTGTTTTGTTTTGTTTTCCTTTGAGGACACCTTCTATAACTACTCCAAGACAGATACTGTCAGACTTCAGATGCATCACAAACATTACCAGTCTACTGAGACATCAGCTAAATATATGTTCCATCTTACCTCACTTTGGAAGCCTCAGCTCCAAATATGAGTAGAAGAGAAGGAAAAGGAGGCTTCTAGTTAGGGAATGAAGGAAGGAATTTTAAAATCTACCTCTTACTACATCATAACCAGGACACAGGTATTTGTTTTTAATATGCTACAGTACTTCCCTTAATATTAGCAGAGTTATTATTTACATAAAATTTCATTGTTTTTAATTATTGTAGTATTATAATTTATAATATTATAGGTATTATTATCTTACATGAGTGATTTTTCAAGTATATAAATTTTTGAAGAATAATAATTTAATAGCCAGGTATTTTTATCTTTACATAAATTTCTAGAACTTAAAATGTTTGAAATCCTTTTGTGGAAATTTATACTCTCAAATATACACCTACTATAACTTCTATACAATGTTATATTACTTTTACTACTAACTTCACATAAAATATGTAGTATATGTACATGAAGCTAATGAAATTTCATTGTTTTGAAATGTTCCAAGGTAGAATATATCCCAAATACTTTATCTTTCTCTCCATACAACATATATATATATATATATATATATATATATATATATATATATATATATATATATATATATATCTTTCTCTGCATTCATTATGTGTGTGTATGTGTATATATATTTCTCTCAATATAACATTTATATATCTAAATGTATGTGTGTGTGTGTGTGTGTGTGTGTGTGTGTGTGTGTGTACAAATTTATTCACCTTTATGCTTTTTTAAAAATGTTCCAAGGCCAGGGAATATGACACAGGCCAGACATTTTAGCAACTCTGGATAGTAAGGCAGAAGAATTAGAAGTTTGAGACCAGTCTCAAAACTTAGCCAGCCCCTAAGCAAAATAGTGGGAATTTGCATCAAAATAGAAAAAAAAAAATGGAACTGGGAATGGAGCTCAGAGTCAAATAACCCCAGAATTAAATCTCAGCTAAAAAAAAAATAGTCAAAAACCAGGGATATGGAGAAGTAGATATTAAATTATAAGGATAAATTTAAATTTATAACCAAATAAAACATATTATTTTTCTGTGCTGTGGCAGAATGACATTAATACAGAAAACTGCAGACGTCTTGCCACAGTTCATACCTCCATATATATAAGAAAACATCTTTTCATGACACTTGACAAATATCTGCAATTTCCATCTTCTCTCAGCTGTTCTTTTTATTTTAGTGAAATTTATTAGTAATGCATTATCATGAGAAAAGATATAAATTTAATACCACAATTTTGCATACCTTGTAACTCTTTAAATAATAAGGGTATTGGGCTTATATAACATTACTAAAATCTTTAGAAATAAAAACACAAATCCTTTTGCTAAAATATCACTGACTATAATGTAATAAATTTATAATAGAGAAAACATTATTTTTTTTTCCATTTTCTCTTGTCAGATTTCTCTTCCTTTCAGATGTCAAATGAACATGTTCTAAATTGAAAACCTTCTTCACAGGGCTGGGATTGTGGCTCTGAGGGAGAGCACATGACTCACATGTATAAGGCACTGGGTTCAGTCCTCAGCACCACATAAAGATAAAAAAAAGATGTTTTGTCCACCTATAACTAAAAAATAAATTTATTTTTTTAAAAAACCTCCTTTGCAAAAAAAGGTTATTTAAGTACAATTGCAATCCAGTCATGAAATAATCACAGACTTCATATTTGGGTGTTCATATAAGGAAAGCCAAGAATCTCCTTCAGGAAATAGTGTGAATTTGAAGGAATAGTAAATGGTACCTGGATTATAGAAGCGAGAGATCTTTCTCAGTGTCGTTCCCAAATATCTAAATTCAGGATTTTGTGAAAGGATGACTTAAGTTTGGGAAACAAGGAGGGTTTCCATGAAGGAGAAACGGTGGCTGTCCCTGAACACTTATGTGTCTTTCATCACCTCAGTGAATATGTTTTAAGATGTGTCTTTGAGAGTGAATATTGTAGCATCATCCAAAAAGTAGCCACAAGTTTGAAATGACTTCCAGGTTTTCTAAACCTTACTCATGGTGGACAGCCCATTTCTATCCTCAGTCATGTATGTTCCAATAGCAGTGTAAAAAGTTGAAACTTGACAGGTCCTTCTACCAAAGTCTGAATTATACATTTCCGTTGAATGAAATATTGAGTTGCATTTACAGAGTGTGGTGGAACTTATTTGCAACAGCTATCTACTCAGAGGCAAGTGAACTGATGAGTTTCTGGGTTAAAGTTCTACTTTGTTGATTTCTACACAAACATCCTGAGATTCCTCATTTGGGTTTTAAACACAGCTTCACCTGGTATTTATGATAGCAATCCTTCTAATATTTTATGTCCTAATCTTTCAGTACTCTTTGCTGTTTCATTATTTCAGAAAACACACAAACATACTGGGTAGAAGCTCAACACCAAAAAAAAACAATTTTAGCTCACTTACCATTGGATACAGCTTCAAATTCAACACTGAACTGTTAACTTAAATATCAATGTCTCCTGCTCTTTATCCTGCTCAGGTGGTACTTGTTTTTTCCAAGAAGAAACTTTGGGGCTTTCTGGGGCTGAGACCACTATGTTTCTCTGAATTACTTTCTATAGCTTTGCCCTGGTTTATAATTTTTTGTGAAAAATAGATACTCTTTTTTTTATCATATCACCTACTTTGCTATGAATTTATTTATTTATTTTTAATTTTTTATTGTTGGCTGTTCAAAACATTACATAGTTCTTGATATATCATATTTCACACTTTGATTCAAGTGGGTTATGAGCTCCCATTTTTACCCCATATAAAGATTGCAGAATCACATCAGTTACACATCCATTGATTTACATATTGCCATACTAGTGTCTGTTGTGTTCTGCTGCCTTTCCTATCCTCTACTATCCCCCCTCCCCTCCCCTCCCCTCCCCTCTTCTCTCTCTGCCCCCTCTACTGACATTCATTTGTCCCCCTTGTATTATTTTTCCCTTTCCCCTCACTTCCTCTTGTATGTACTTTTGTATAACTCTGAGGGTCTCCTTCCATTTCCATGCAATTTCCCTTCTCTCTCCCTTTCCCTCCCACCTCTCATCCCTGTTTAATGTTAATCTTCTTCTCATGCTCTTCGACCCTACTCTGTTCTTAGTTACTCTCCTTATATCAAAGAAGACATTTGGCATTTGTTTTTTAGGGATTGGCTAGCTTCACTTAGCATAATCTGCTCTAATGCCATCCATTTCCCTGCAAATTCTATGATTTTGTCATTTTTTTAATGCAGAGTAAAACTCCATTGTGTATAAATGCCACATTTTTTTTTTTTTATCCATTCATCTATTGAAGGGCATCTAGGTTGGTTCCACAGTCTTGCTATTGTGAATTGTGCTGCTATGAACATCGATGTAGCAGTGTCCCTGTAGCATGCTCTTTTTAGGTCTTTAGGGAATAGACCGAGAAGGGGAATAGCTGGGTCAAATGGTGGCTCCATTCCCAGCTTTCCAAGAAATCTCCATACTGCTTTCCAAATTGGCTGCACCAATCTGCAGTCCCACCAGCAATGTACAAGTGTACCCTTTTCCCCACATCCTTGTCAGCACTTGTTGTTGTTTGACTTCCTAATGGCTGCCAATCTTACTGGAGTGAGATGGTATCTTAGGGTGGTTTTGATTTGCATTTCTCTGACTGCTAGAGATGGTGAGCATTCTTTCATGTACTTGTTGATTGATTGTATGTCCTCCTCTGAGAAGTGTCTGTTCAGGTCCTTGGCCCATTTGTTGATTGGGTTGTTTGTTCTCTTATTGTCTAATTTTTTGAGTTCTTTGTATACTCTGGATATTAGGGCTCTATCTGAAGTGTGAGGAGTAAAGATTTGTTCCCAGGATGTAGGCTCTCTATTTACCTCTCTTATTGTTTCTTTTGCTGAGAAAAAACTTTTTAGTTTGAGTAAGTCCCATTTGTTGATTCTAGTTATTAACTTTTGTGCTATGGGTGTCCTATTGAGGAATTTGGAGCCCGACCCCACAGTATGTAGATCGTAGCCAACTATTTCTTCTATCAGACGGCGTGTCTCTGATTTGATATCAAGCTCCTTGATCCATTTTGAATTAACTTTTGTGCATGGCGAGAGAAAGGGATTCAGTTTCATTTTGTTGCATATGGATTTCCAGTAAGAATAGATACTCTTAATAACTCTTCCTTCTATTCGAAATACGTTTGAGTAAAATAAAACAGGACATCATTAAAATCATTAATTCTGTGGCTCTTACTTTCTATGTCAAAACTCTTCACAATTTTAACCACTTTTATAGTGTTTTACAAATCAAAACCTTTAGGGCACTCATTAAAGATTTAAGAAAAGTGCCTGAGTTGGAGTCACAACCCTGTTATTAAGTGTGATTTTCACCATGTACATGCAGAACTCTGAGATCTACATATAAAAGATGAAATGAAGGAGTTCTGAATATAGAAGTTCCTACCTCTAATTAGCTAAACAATTTTTAGAGCATGAGGGACAGTTTCTGTAAAGAATGTCCCAGTTCCATTTAGATGATGGAGCTATTTTATCTAATACACAGGTGAGAAATAATGAAAACATAAAATGTTCATTTTAATACTACTGATAATGGAGAAGGAGGCCATAGAATCTGTAGTCTGTTTTTCTTGAAAGAATTAAAAATACCTGAAGGTACTTCTTGATGGAAGTGAAAGACTTAAAAAAAAATCTCAAATAGATTTTGTATTCTTTGAGCAATATGTGCAAAAGATCGCAGTGTTAAAGAATTTTTTTTTTTCTGTAAGAAGTGAAATCTTCATTTTATTATAAGAATTTTCCCTAGTCAAAGTTACATACTAATAAATAACAAATAAATAATTAACAATTCTGTACTATGTTAAATTATGTCAATCATTTCTAAATTATTTCATATATTCACTTGCTTACTCCAACAATGCTATAAAAAAGGATTATCAGTATTGAATTTTATCACAATGTTCACTGAGACAAAAATAGTTTACTCACAGGGAGAAAAATGTATACTAATAAATTCCTGACAATTCTGATTTGCATCAATATACCATGAGATTCTGGGCTGCTGGTAATGTTTACCTAGGAGGTTATTATTTCCACTGGTCTAAGATGGACACCAACAGTTCTAGTTCACCAATGCTTATGTAACCAACTCTGTTCTGGAATCTGCACATCCCAATACAGATAGAACAATGTCTTCCCCTGCAGAAAGCCTACATAAAAAAAATATAAAATTAAAGGAACAATACCAATTAAATTAGATATTTTATAATATAAAATGAAGCAAATTTTGTACCTCAGGTTTGCAACTCAACTGAGATATACAAAATCATAATTCGGAGGAATGAGTGATGCTGATTGGGATTATTTTTACTTACTAATTTAATTACTTCAGTGCTGGCATGGAAGCAGGGCTTCCTGCACTCTAGGCCAGTCCTCTGCTACTAGCCATACCCCATACCTTGACTTGACATTGAAAGGGGAAATCACAGCCTGTCCAATTTAAATAAGAATATCTAAGTAAAATGCTCTAAGGACTTAAAGGGTGAGATGAAGACTGGAAACATGTCAATAAAACTGTTACTAGTGTCAAACCCTCCAGATTTATTTTCTAGAAACACATCATTTACACCAACATTCCCATGAAGATGAGCCAATGTTTCAGTTATATTGTCATAAGAAGTGGCATCTTCTATCCCCAGGTTTGTATTAGAATCTCAGCAAACATATTTCTGCTTTGCCTCCACATTCCCCATGTCCTTCTTTGTCACAAGCCCAGGCTCACGGACCTCCCCATTACCACCTTGGCTCTAAAACACATTCTCATCCTCCAAACAATGGGACTTTCGGTATCTAAAGGTATTTGGGAAGTACAGGACATTCCAGGTGATTTCAAATGCAAAGTAGTGGTCTTTCTGTGTCTTGAGTGTGCTTCACGCCATCGCAACCAGACCCACTGTCTCCTGCTTGGCCAACTTCAAATTTAAATCCACAAATACCATCCTGTGGTTAATTGTTTTCTTATTAATCCTCACCATATCCACATATAGCAACCTGCTTTTCTATATTGTAGCAACACTAAATAAGACCCAGCCTGGTCTCCTCTATTTCAATGATCACTGTTCTTTTCTCCCTGTAAGTTACATCCACAGGGGCCTCTATCTCACTATGATGTTGTTGAGAGTTGTCTTCATTGTAGGCCTTATGGTTCTTTCCAGTGGATACATGATAATTCTCTTGTATAGACATAAACAATGATCCATGTTTCTTCATAGCTCTAGGTTTTCAGCTCCCCAGGAGAAAAAAAAAAAAAAAAAAAAAAAAGAAGAAGCCACTCACACCATCCTGCTGCTCATTAGCTGTTTTGCCATCCTGTACTGTACAGATAGAATCATATCATTGTTCATAAGAATGATGTGGAGGAATGACCCCATGTTTGTGAGCATCCACAATGTTTTTGCCCTGACTATGGCATGCTCAGTCATTTAGTGCTGTTCAGTGCTGATGCTCAAATAATAAAAGCTGTTCAAACCAAATGAGGAAACAGGTAAGTTTCTGTTAAATTTGATCTAATGCAACTTTGATAATCTCATTAAAATAATTTTATCTAATATATAATTTTATATAATTATATGATATATGTTAGATAAAATTATTTTAATAAGATATATAAAATATATATACATATATCTTAGATAAAATTATTTTAATGATATATAATATATATCTAATATATATTAGATAAAATTATTTTAGTTATATATATCCCTTTGAATTAAAAATATTTTAAATGCTTCTATATGTTTCCATTTTTTTTTGTAAGTAATCTACATCACTAGTAAGGATGTGTGTACACTTTTACTATATCTGTATCAGTGTCTTGATTTACATCTATGAATTTTTACAGTTTTTTGTTATATTGTATGTTAGGCATTAATTATTTCTTTATTCCTGTGTTTTATATCTTAGAATTTATTTTTAAGTAAAGGCCTACTTCAGAGAGTACTTTTTGTCTAAAATAGTAGATGGGGTAGAGAGAGAAGAAGGGAGGGGAGGGGAGGGGAGGGGGGATAGTAGAGGATAGGAAGGGCAGGAGAATAAAACATACGCTAATATGGCAGTATGTAAAAATGTGGATGTGTAACAGATGTGATTCTGCAATCTGTATACGGGGTAAAAATAGAAGTTCATAATCCACTTGAATCAAATTTATGAAATATGATATGTCAAGAGCTTTGTACTGTTTTGAACAACTAATAATAAAAATAAAAAAATAGCTTCACTATAGTTATTTTACAACCAGGCATCTGGAGCACACCTGCAGGCCAAGCTACTTAGTAGGCTAAGGCAGGAACACTGTATGTTTGAGGTCACTCTGGGTAACTTAGCAATTTCCTGTTCCAAACGTGGGGGGAAGGAAGGCTGGAGATGTAGTTCTGTGTTCAACCCCCCCCAGGTTTATTTTCTTGTACAAAAAAATAGTGATTGTAAATTATCAAAAAATTTACATCAGATCAACATAACCTGTACCACTATGAAGGACCTTGTGTATTAATTCTCCCTATGTCTTCATTGTGTTTGTGCCTTTATTTGGCTTCTACATATTTTGTATATCACACCGTTATGCTATGGTTGTTTTTATTTTTCTGATTTCAATTTCTTGATAATTCTTTTAGTGAATTCCTATTTAAATTATACTGTCCCTTTTATCTTCAAAAAATTGTTACATAGTGCCCTCTCCTTAAAAATATTTTAGCAGCAATGTGCGCATGTTCCCCACCTATATTCCACATTAAATTGAGGAGCTAGGTCAGTAGAATTGCAAATTGGTGGCCAATCCTCAAAATTTTGAAAAGACTGTTTCTCAAGTCAAAAAATAAAAAGAAATGGGGAATAGTCAGAAGTAGAGTGTCCCTGAGTTCACATCCCAATACAATTTTTTTGGGGTGTAGGACTTGGAAACATAAGCTCCCTGGAACTTGCTAAGCAAGTATTTTGCCACTAAGCTGCAACCTCAGATTCCTATTTAGCAAATAAAGAAATTGACACAATGAGTGATATGTCATATTAATCCCCACAGGAATGCTCAACTTAATATACAAATGAAAAAACAATGAAACAAAAACAATTTCTGATAATTTAGAGAAATTGGCACTGAATAAATTGCTGGGAAATGTACTATGGCATACAGTGTATATAATATAGTATACAGTGTATACTGAAACATCAAATGTACAATTATCAAATATACAATTATCAAATATACAATTATCACATGACCTACCAACTCTACTCTCAGTCCTATAATCAAATGACATGAAAATATACACACAAACACTTGCATATGATGTTCATGGCAGCACCATTCATGCTAGCCAAAAGTGAGAACAATCCAAATCCATCTGGATCCCTGACTTAAATCTTGGCTGTTAACTTCAGGAATTTGAAGACTACTATATATCAAGACCTATTTCAGTTTTTTCATATACTTTAATCCTTACCATTCTCCAAGTTCTTACATTCTGCTTGGAGAAATTCTCAACTTTTATATTAATTTGCTATCAGTGATTGACCTAGTGTTGCTTAACTACTAAGCCAATCTGTAGCTATTTATATTTTTTACATTGAGACAGCTGTCAGGAACTAGAAGGAAATTCTCCTTCAAAGATTAGCCTGACAGCCCCCTGGGAGACATCCTGCCTGGGAGGCATCCTGCAGCTACCTATCTCCCTGGAACATCCTGCGGTTATCAGGATCATCAGACATCTTGCACCTGGCAGTTTTACCACCCACATCCAGCAGTTGTTGATTAGAGAGCTTCCCCATCCCCAGCATATAAATACCCCTGTGTGAACAACAAAAGTTTGCAGCTTGATCAGAATTTTTGTCTTGCTGTCACCTTTCGTGTCTCTTGTCCCTTCATTCCTCCCCATCTAGGTTCACTGCCCACGTTGATGTGTCCTGCCGGACGGGACATTTGGCACCCAACGTTGTGTGCCCGAGCCTTTGACTGAGGGGGAACGCCGTCCTCCGGGAAGACTTGGCCAAGCGGGAGCATGCGATCGCCTCGGCAGACACTACCGAGAGACAGATCCAGGAGGAGAGTGAGGACGACGCAAGGTGAGTGACCCACCATGGGACAAGCAGTTTCGTCACATGAGTTGTTTTTGTCAGGCCTCAAGGAGGCCCTCAAGACATGGGGGGCACGTGTTAAGAAAAAGGACTTAAAATTATTCTTTTCATACATAGGAGAATTGTGTCCGTGGTTTCCCCTTGAAGGGACCATTGATGGTAAAAGATGGCTTAGAGTAAGAGACTGATTATTATGAAGATGATGATGATGATGATGATGATTATTATTATTAAGATTATTATGAATCCTTTGGCCCAGAAAAGGTGCCTGTTCCCACCTTTTCTTACTGGAACCTAATTAATTAAAAAAAAAAAAGCTTAAAAAAAAAGATATTTTTTGGCCTTTATGTTCTAGAAGTTTGCACTAGGAGAGTGAGAAAAAGGGAGAGAAAATGTGATGTTTACCTGGAGAGAAATAAGTTTCAATTTTCTATTGTTTTTGTCAATACTCAGAAAGTATGTACGGACCTTTTTACTACATGATTGTCCTATGAATCAGAATGTGGCTGTAACTCAGCCGCTGGGGACAAGAGACTTTAGCCGCTGCTGCTCGCTATGGGGTCCTAGCCCCTGCGGCCAACAGTGCTTTTAACCCTTGAATTACTTGACCTAAATGCCAAACACAGACTAACGTAAGATCTGATGGTAATGCTAGCGTTTGCTGCTAAAAAACCTTTGGAGCACCCACGTGCCACAGAAAAAAGTGCAGGATGTACACGAGCTGCAACCGCAGGTTGCAGAGACAGAACAAGCTGCTACCACAGTAGGATCTTGGCCAGGCGAGGGAAAAGGCAGACAAAATCAATCAAAATGCAATTGGCTAGGAAAACTTTTGCCCCAAAAATGGGCAGCAGACTCCATGTTGTTTGCATCACCATGGTAACCATGGGGTGCCTGGCCGGAAGAGCAGGCTTCCTGGTCCCACCTCCCACACTTCCGATTGGTTCTTCCACAGTCACTCAGACAGGACTTCTAGTTCCGCCTTCCAGCCACTAATCTGTACTACTGTTTTTCAGATTTCTACCGGAGCTGTTCAGAGCCTGTATTTTTAAGAATGCCTACCTGTAAATGCTAACAAAAGATATCTTTTTCAGACAAAATTTAATTCCACAGCTTTCTATGTTGCAGCCCTAAATTTAAGTTAGATCTGAGTTAAATAACCTGACTTTTCTCTATAGTTGTGTTACTAAATAATGTTCTATTGATGAGAGATATCAAACATGCTTCTTTATATTTTACTTTTAATTTTGGAGGTTATGAGGATGCATTTGCTCACCACAGGAACAAAGCCGGCAATGTTCCTGTGATGACCAAAAAATCCTTATTCTCATTCCTAACTATAAAAAATAAATATGTATACTCAACAAGGATTTTATTTCAGTTACATCAAGTGACGTCACATAGAAGAGTGCACTCCTAGTTAAAAATAAATTAAAATGGATCCAAATATTTTAAGACCACGTGGTTACATAAAATTAATACAATTATAAGTTATGTTCTTATTCTTAATATATATATTTTTAAGATATTTAGATAATCTATATTTGTTAATCTATAAAATAATTAACACATGCCTAATTGATTAGTTAATATATATTTGCCTAATTGTTTTTCTTCAACAGAAAACCCATAATTTATGTTTTATATTTACATTTATCAGATACTCTGCCTTTTCAGTTTCAGATATTTGAGATAAATGTGTTTACTATAAATTTGCTTTTAAGTGAAAATACAATCTTCAAGTAGTTTCTAATTCTCAAAGTTACTGTTCAAACTCATAAGATGATAAATAATTATAATTATGTCTACAAAATATCTAAGGATTTTAACTATATTTTCATTGATATCTCTCAAAGCTCTCCAAAATTGTTCTGCAACTTATATGCATACCCAGGCGATGCATGTTTCTTGTTATGTGTCAGCCTCAATTTGTGTTAACAAGCAGGGAGAACAATTTTTTGAAGCCACCCTAAATAAAACTCATGCAGCAGAGGGGACCACTATTCATTATACCCCCCCCCCCGTTCTCTTTGACCAGGGAGGAGAAGGCATATACACCAAGTTACAGTCAGCTGGGTGCCAAGGCACTGTTGGTAAACCCTCCTGCTGGCCCATTAAGGCCCCTACAGGGGTCTCTGATGGTGGAGGACCCACTGATGCTGTCAAGCATCTTCAGATAATCAAACTTTTGAAACCCCAAATCCCTGAGCTCACATATCATCCCTTAATGCTGCCTAAATCTCAGCTCCCAGATTTAGATACCAATACATTAGATATTTTGGAAACTACCTTCTCCTTGCTTAATAATTCCAACCCCACCCTTGCTGGTGATTGCTGGCTTTGCATGACAACAGGGGCAATCATGCCTATGGCAGTTCCTATTAATTCTATCATAGACAATGATAATACATGCCAACCTGGATTTCCTTTTAAAGTACAGCCTATAGGCACTTTTACATCATGTCTTTTAGGCGCGATGCAGAATAATACCTATGATATTGATGTTGGAGTTAATTCCTTTGGAAATTGCTCAACAGTAAAAAATTATTCCTCACCCACCCCATCTCTTTGTCCCCCCAATGGCACAGTTTTTATGTGTGGAGGAAACTCAGCCTTCCCCAGGCTTCCAGCGAATTGGACCGGTGGCTGTGTTCTTGCCTTATTACTCCCTGATATAACTATTGTCCCAGGAGATGAACCTCTACCCATTCCTAGCCTAGACACCTTAGTCAAAAGACACAGGCGGGCAATACAGGCCTTACCACTCCATGCCAGCCTTGGAATAACAGCTGCTATGGGCACAGGTACAGCTGGCTTAGGCACGGCTATACACTCTTACCGTCGCCTATCTCAACAACTTATAGATGATGTACAAACTCTATCAGGAACTATTAAAGATTTACAGGACCAAATAGACAACCTGGCAGAAGTGGTCCTTCAAAACAGATGAGGCTTAGATTTGCTGACAGCTAACCAGGGAGGTATTTGCTTGGCCTTAGGGGAAAGATGCTGCTTTTATGCCAATAAATCAGGCATAGTACGCACTAAAATTAAGCAACTTCAAGAAGATCTAGAAAAGAGACGAAGGGAACTATTTGAAAATCCCCTCTGGACTGGGCTTAATGGATTTTTACCCTACCTTCTTCCCTTATTAGGCCCTTTGTTGGGTTTGCTTTTAATGGTGTCCATAGGACCCTGCATTATAAACAGGCTGCTACAATTTATTAAAGAACAGATTAATATTTTGGCCTCTAAGCCCATACAGGTTCACTATCATCATCTGGAGATGGAAGACCGCACTGCCAACATTTAAAAGGATGTTCTACCCTTCTCTCAGGCTTATTTCTTAAGTTTACATCCCCACAGATCTCTCTTTCTTATATAAAAGTATAAGTAACAGCTCTGACCAATCATCTTCTGCCCTTGCCATAAGGGTTCCCTCCTCCATGGGCCCCTCCGCTTGGGGGAGGACTCACCCATGGAGTGAGGACTTTAGGCCATAATGACGGAGGGTGCAGGAAGGACTGCAGGAGGATGGATCCACGGATCCCAAAACCCAAGACCTCTGAGTGACACGCTCTGGTGCATGGCGGTTGGCATGCTCCCCGCTCAAAGCTGTCTCCTCCAAAAACATGCCAAGGCCACCACGAAATCTCCTAGTGAAGACGCTCACTCAGATCAGGAGATATTCTAAGGCCTCCTAGAGGAACAGAGCCTCTATCACCCCCTAAAAACATGGCCGGTAAAGTATGGTCAAATATTTTATATAAGAAAGGGGGAGATGTCAGGAACTAGAAGGAAATTCTCCTTCAAAGATTAGCCTGACAGCCCCCTGGGAGACATCCTGCCTGGGAGGCATCCTGCAGCTACCTATCTCCCTAGAACATCCTGCGGTTATCAGGATCATCAGACATCTTGCACCTGGCAGTTTTACCACCCACATCCAGCAGTTGTTGATTAGAGAGCTTCCCCATCCCCAGCATATAAATACCCCTGTGTGAACAATAAAAGTTTGCAGCTTGATCAGAATTTTTGTCTTGCTGTCACCTTTCGTGTCTCTTGTCCCTTCATTCCTCCCCATCTAGGTTCACTGCCCACGTTGATGTGTCCTGCTGGACGGGACAGACAGCCTCTTGATAAGTTGCTCAGGAACTCACAAAGCTGCCAAAGTTGGCCTTGAACGTATCATCCTCCTGGGCCACCTAATTTACAGTCCTGTGCCACCATGCCAGGCAGAGTCATGCTTTCACAGATGACTAAATAAGGAAGATTTTTTCAAAGTTCACCTGCTGTGCAGACCAGGGATATGGCTACTTATATAAATGTTAAAATATTCTTTCATCTATCATAATAAAATTTTTGTTCTGGGCTGTTTCTATATGAAGGAGGAGGGAAGAGGCAGAATTCCCAAAGGGACACAAGGAACTTGTTGGATGTGATATCAATGCGCACTGTCTTGAGTGTGGTGATGGTTTTATGTAGACATAAATATATAAAAACTCAATGTATTGATAATTCAATGTGTATAGTTTATTATATGTCAGTTTTACCTATTGTTTAATTATTTAAAGATCTTAGGACACATACCAACAAATATAAGTGACAAACAAGGACAGGAAAACATGTTAAACATCATGGATCACACTGTATTTCATGTCATGCACCCATAAGCATGGCTGAAATTCCAAAATCTGACAATACAAACTGCTGGGCAAAGGAAGAGGAACAAGAGCAACTCTTGTTTATGGCTAAAGGGATCGCAAAATCGTACAGCCCATCTGGAAGAGAGTTTGACAATTTTTTTTTAAAGATGCAATCTTACCATATATCTACAGACCACATATTAGGTGTTTATTTATTGGAGTTAAAAGGTGGAGTCCACATAAAATTCTGCATACAAAGGTTGATTATTTTTTGATTGGGGATGTGGCTCATTGGTAGAGCACTTGCCTAGCAAGCATGAGAATTCAGGTTTCCTCCCCCAACATCTCTCTCTCTCTCTCTCTCTCTCTCTCTCTCTCTCTCTCTCACACACACACACACACACACACACACACACACACACACAATGTAATTTATTTATTCATATTTTGCAAGATCAGAAAGCAATAAATTTATCCTTCAATAAGTATTTACATATTATTAATCAAAAAAAGAATTTATCAATATATTGTAACATGACTCAGCCAAAAAAACATTTATTAACAAACAAATATGGAGAGATGAGGAGGCATCATAAATACACCTTGATTAGGAAAAACAGCTGTGATAAAATGACACATCTATGTTATTTTGAGTATATGGCACTCTGGATTAGGATAAACAACAGACAATAACAAGATTAATGATTGCCAAAACTCAGGGAAACTAGGAAAGGGTAAAAATTGGAGGTCTTTGGGGAACTGAATCTATTCTGGAGCAAACCCATAATGTTGGCTACTCTAGATTAGGGTTTTACCAATACTTAAACCACTGCATAGCCTGGAATCTTTGTGCATAAATGTAATTACAGCAGATTGGGAAGCTGAGAGGAGACAGAAAGATCACATGTTCAAGGCCAGACTCAGCAAATTAGCAAGGCCCTAAGCAAGTTGGAGAAACCCTACCTCCAAATCAACCACAACAATCCCATTTGTCATGAGTTGTTTTTTTTTTTTCTTCTTCTTCATTTTTTCTTCTGCTTTTTTTCCTAACTCCCATCATTGCTACCTTCCTGGCTTTGTTTCTAGGACAAGATATCCCACAATACTTCTCATATTTCCTTCTCACAACCAAACTATTTAGACATCAAAACTCATTGTTATTGGTGTGTCATTACTTGGAGCTGCTTCATCAGACAGATCTGAAAAATTTATATTTCCATGTACAAATAACATCACTTTGGTTATTTATTTTATGTAAGACCCTACCTATTTGGGATACATGTAAGAACCTTTAGATTTTTTTTTGTGATGAATGCTGTGCAAACAGCAGTCCTGGTTCCTCTGACCTTAGACAATGAGAGCTAGAAACACAAAAAGTTTTCATATAGATGCTGATTGTTTACGATTGTTTTGAGAATGGAAGTATTAGTCTTTCCTTTAGGTATGCCCTCTGAACAAGAGAGGTTCTATCAGACTTTATATACAACATCAAAATTATCAGTGACCTAAGAAATGAGCTAAAGCTCTTTGTCCCATATAACCTCATCTTTGAAGTCTCAGCTCCAAATCTGAGTGGAAGAGAAGCAATGGAGGCTCTGATGTAGGCACTGGAGGAATGCATTTTTGACGTCTGACTTTTACTGCTTCATATCCAAGACACAAGTATTTATTCCTAATGTGCTATAGGACTTCTTTGAACTTCCATACCACAATAATTTATGTGAGTTTCTCATTATGTCATTTTAAAATAATAGTATTATTATAATTTATAATATCACAAATGTTATTGTCTGACATGAATGATTTTTCCAGCATAAAGATTCAAAATGTATAATAATTTAAAAGGTTGGCATTTTCTAGATTTACATTACTTTTTAGAAGTAAAAATATTTAAAAAACGTCTTTTTTTTTTTTTGGTCAATTTCTAAGCTCACAGACTCATCTGCTAAAACTTTTATGTAATATTACCTTATTTTGAGTAGTAACTTCATATAAAATGTGTAATATGCATTTACATGAAATAAGAGACATTGCATTCTTTAAAATGGTTCTTGGTACACTATATTAGAATTACTTTATCTTTCACTTTACTGCAGCTTAGATATTCAATGTAGGTTCATTTAAATGTTTGAAAATATTCTAGTGATGCAGGGAGACAGCAAAATAGTAGAATAAACTTAAGTTTGTAATAAAATCAAATATACTATTTTTTCATGGTTTGGAATACTGATATTAGAATACACAACCATAGGCCCAAAATTCTGGTTACAATTCATTATTTCATATATCAGATAACATTGTTTCTTTATATCTAACATGGATATATAATGCAAATATTTTAGTTGATCTTGTAGCTTCAGAGTTCTTCCTTATGAAGGCACAATCCTTGAGAAAGAACACAGAATTTGAAAATAGAATTTTCCATTACTAGTCTTTGCTTTTATGTAGATACACTGAATTTTGTAATTTGTAATTTTCAAAATAGCAAATATATGAATACACTCTCAAACAAAATAAATTTAAGATTTTTATCAAATAAAAACATGCTACTTTTTCATGACATGGCAGAGTGCTATTATTACAGACAACCATAGGCTCATTTAAATTCATACTGCTAACTTCCCCCTCTATTAACAACTATTTTTCCTTGATACTGACAGGTTTTTAGAATTCTCTTCTTCTACCAGCTGTTTTATAGCTTTAGAGTTATTCTTTACTAATGTATAAACATTTAAATAGTTCATAAAATTATGAGAATTTTCAATAAGCAGAATTAACTGGACATAACTTTACTAGGTACATATATGAATCTACCACAGGGAATAAAATCATCAAGTAAATTTAAAAAAAAAAGTGGGGTTGCAATTAGAATTAGATATATTCCATACTTCTATAATTATACCAAAGTACATCCTACTGTCATGTATAGGACACCGAATAATAAAGAAAATGTTTATTTTATTTTTTTAAGTATTTTTAATTTGTTTAATGTTGTACCATGGATTGAACTCAGAGCCTCACAAGTGCTAGGCAAGCATGCTAAGACTGAGTGACAACACCAGCACCTTCCTTATTTTAAATATATAAATGCTACTTATTAAATGAAAAATTGATTTATTATAATTTCAATATTTTTTTGCAGTTAAGAATAGCAATTTACAATAACCTAGAAAAAACATATTTTCTTTTTTCATGAGAACTATTTTCTCTCTATTTTCCATCAAATCTTGACTGATGGTGTTCTGATTTAATTTTTTTTTTTTTACAAAAATACTTTCCAAGTGCAGTTTCAATTCAGTCACATTTGCCTATTCATGAAGGTACCTAAATCAAAACCTTCAGGAATTTGTTTAATTTAGATGAAGAAAGAAATGGTAATTAGATCCTAGGAGTGAAGATGTTTTTCACACTGGTTTGCAACTATCTAAATACAGCCATTGGTAGGAGAATGACTTTAAAGTTGAAAACATGGACAGATTTTTTTAAAGAAAAAACAATACCCTGGATGTTTCAGTGCCTCAATAAATATGATGTAAGAGAAGTCACATAAGAAATGTCATATACAAATATTTAAGTATTATACAAACACAAGTTTTCAAATTTTTTTAAACTTTTTTTCCCCATTAGTCATGGATATTCTGACTGCAATGTGACAGCTTGAATTTGATAGGTTCTGAATTTGATAGGATCTAATTTAAATGAAGATCATGTGGATGAAAAAAAAATACCGTAAACTCTTACAATTCACCACTTGAATTAAAAAAAAATGGAAATGGGTATGTTGAGATCATTTCCTTAGAAGATTCCTATATATTTTTTAAAAATATTTTTATTTGTAGTTGGACACAATACCTTTATTTTATTTTTATGTGGTTCTGAGGATTGAACCCAGTATTTCACGCTTGCTAGGCAAGCACTTTACCACTGAGTACAACCCCAGCCCAATATTTCTATTTTTGCTTATCCAAACATGAAATCCGCAGTTTGTGGTAAATAATTTTTATGTAAGCAAAAATATTTCAGATACTGTAGATCTAAGCAAAATAAGACACCATCTTTAATTTTAAGAAATCTGCAGGGAATATTGAATATCAAACACAAACTGACCATTAAATAATATAACTTATGATATACAGGAAAATATAATGTATACAGGCTCAAAGACAAGGGTAAGATCTGAGCAATTTCATGAGATAAACTGGAGTAAACAAAAATATTCCTCCGAAGAATGAGGTATGTTTGAGTTAAAATTTATTTTTTACTTACTTTTTTCTTTCATTTTTTGGGATGCAACAAGGGCTTTCTTGGTGGTAGGCCAGTGAAGAAAGAGCCCCACACCAGCTCTTGACTTGAAATTAAGATCAAGAATAAGACCCTGCTTTGTATACAAATTTTTCTGTTTTTTTTTTTTTTTTTTTTTTTGGTAAATAATAATTATAGAGATTATGGAGGGTAATAGATAATAGATTGACTGAAAGCTTTCAATAAAAATCTGCTGCGATCAAATACTACTATTTTTCTTCCAAGAATCCCCATATAGATGAACAAATATTTCAGTTGTATTTCCATAAGAAATACCTTCTATCCTCAAGCTGACATTGGAATCTCAGCAGACACATTTCTGCTTTTTCTTTACATTGCCACTGTCTTTGTGGGCCCCAAGCCCAGGCTTACTGAATTCCCCATCACCCACATGGATCTAACACATATCCTTATGTTTCTCACCATGGGAATTTTGGTATCTTCAGACTTTGGGGAAGTGTAGGAGAGTTCATGTGAGTTCAAATGCAAAGTGCTTGCCTTCCTGGCCAAGGTTATGAGGGGACCCTCCAACTGCATCACCCACATGCTGGGTGTGCTTTAGGCCATCAACATCAGCCTCAGTGGCTCCTAGTTGGTCTGCTTCAAATTAAAAAGCACAAAAACCATCTTTTGGCTAATTGTTTTCTTATTGATCTTCACCATGTCCACCTATACCAACCTACTTTTTTATACTGTGGCCAGACAAATAAAATCTAGCCTGGTTTTCTATTTCTTACTGACCAATGTTCCTTTCTGCTCATGAGCTACAAACACAGGAGCCTCTTCCTTGCACTTATGGCTTTTAGTGATCTCTATTTTTGAGACCGTATGGTTCTTTCAAGCAGATACATAATAATTCTCTTTCATCGACTTAAACGACAATCATGTTTCCTCAAACTCCAGATTTTCTCCATGAAGCTCCCCAGAATAAAAGAGCAACTCACACCATTCTCCTGCTAATCATGTGCTTTGACATCCAGTATTATTTAGACTCCATAATTTCACTATTAATAGGCATAGTGTGGACAAGTTATCTCATCCTGACATTTCTTCAAAGACTTGGGATCAATGGTGATTGCGTGTTCGGTCCTTTGTTGCTGATCAATGCTGACACTCAAATAATAAAACTATGGAAATTAAATAGAGGAAAACAGGTCTGCTTCTGACAAAATTTATCAAAAGCAACATTGTCACTCTTATTAAAATAATATTCTCTATTTTAGAAACTTTTACCTCTGATGAAAATCAATAAAATAAAATTAAAATTTTCTATTAGAACAAAGTTATCTAAATAGCTAGCAAATAGCTTGTGGATTTTTTTTTTCTTTATCTGGATCAGTTTTCCAACATTTGCATTGATTTTCACTACATCTGACAGCATTTGCATATCATAAGTTTTTATAATTTTTATGCACTTTGTATCTTAGACATTTATATTGGGTCTCTTTTTTTGTCTTCCTGCGTTACACTTCCTGATATTTCTTTCAGTGAAATTATATTAGAGGAATATTTTTTATTTCCTTTGTCTATTAATATGTGCATGCTCATATCAAAACTACTCAGGAGTCTGCAGGAGTATTGCAAGTTTGTGGGAACCTTTGGTAATTTAATGAGACTCTGTGAACAAAACAGGTTGAAGATGTATCTCATTGATAGACCACCTTAGGCTTCACTTCCTTATACTAAAATGACTATAACAACAATCTGAATAACAGAAATACAACAAATACCATGAAAGAGTTCTCTATGAACAAGAGATTGACTGCATTATTTTAAAAACCAAAGTATTGGGCACCATGTGAGTCAATTGGAAGCCACACACACTTCTGTTAAGAATATAAAATGGCATAGTAAGTATAGGAAAGAATTTGATTATTGCTAAAATTTTAAACATAGAATTACCACATGACCTACCAATTTTATTTCTAGCTATATTTTAAAATGAACTGAAAACAGATATCCAAACACTTCAACGTGAATATCAATGACATCACTATTTCCTCTAGGAGATATATGAAAATCCAAATTTCCATCAAGATTGATAAACAAATGTATCTACATATCTATATGTATCCATGTCTAAGTAAGCACATGTAAAAAAAGATATATGCATATAAACAAATATATATCTATATATAGCATCCATATATATGCTTCAATATTATTCTGCAATGAAAATGAAGTACTGATACAAGCGACCATGTTGACAAATCTCAAAACTATTAAGAAAAGTCAACAAAATCAGACATGGAATTTCACCTGTGCTATAATTATACTTATATTAAATATCCAAAATTAGGAAATCATAGATTTAGAAAGGAGAGAGTTTGTTGCCAGGGACTTGGAAGGCATTTAAGTGGTTAATTAACAGATTACATTATTTAAATATTATTATTTAATTATTATTACATTATTTACATATTATTTGAATTATTTAAATTTATTTATTATTTAAATCAGTAATTAAAAGGTTTAAAACAAGGGAATTATGGTAATTATACCACAATATTATAACTGTCACTACTTATTTTTTGATGGGCACTCTTATGAGAATTCAACCTCAATAACACCAATAAGAAAAAAATACTAAAAACACTGAAGTCTATACAATTATAGCCAGAGGTGACAGAAATGAAATATGGAATTGGACATAACTTTCTTATCTTTGCATTTGAACAGATGACCAGAGTAACTGTATTATGTAGAACCACAAATATAGAATTCTGGGTATAATGAGTTATACTCTATGTATGCATAATATTTAAAAATATTTCCTATTATCATGAATATTTTAAAAGAACAAATAAAATAAAATAAAAAGAAAGAAAATATGGCATTATAGTCACCCACATGTACTCTGCATCACCAGACTAAATCTTGAATGATAACACTGGATACCAGAATTTAATAGCCTTCTCTCTGTCAGACAGTATTCTTGATTCATTATTTACTTTGTCCTTATCTTTCTAGTATTTTGAGTACTGATTGAAAGACTTCTGATCTTTCAGATGAGTACACTAAGTTTGAGGGATGGCTGGTTGTTCCAAGGTCACCATCTATGCAGACTATGGCTCTGATGATTAATTTGTGTGATTTCCAATTTACTGTATCATGTATCACAATACAAAGTCAGTCAGTGTTTTTTATTTGTTTGTTTGTTTTGGTTTGTTCCCTTCCCCATAGGAGGAGGAAAAATTACAACAAAAGGTAGAAATTACAACAGGGCACTAAGAAATATCTGCATAACTATTAATGTTAAAAACTTTATTGGGTCACTGTTACACTGGTAAATACGTATGTCCAAACAAGCCAAAATATGAATTATATATGTATAGTTTATTGTATTTTGGTATTACCCTAATACAATTGTTATAATTTGAATGATAGAAATAAATATATTCCTCAGAAAATAAACTATATATTTGGAAAGCATAGGAAAAGATGCTGAATATTATATGTCATTAATAAATTACAAATTAAACACACCTATAAAAATATACTGGCAAAGATGGGGAACAAGAAGAACTTTCATACACTACTGTAGGGAATCACAAAATTGGACAGACACTCTGGAAGACAGTTTGGTAGCTTATTAAAAAATCATAATATACACTTAATATGGCCCACTAATTGTATTTCTCAGTATTACTTTAATGGAATTGAAAACTATGTCAACACACAACCCACAAAAAAGGTCCACAGCTTCTTCATTCATGATTGCCAAAAACAGGAAGCAGCTAAGAGAGACTTCAGTTCTATTTACCTGTTATTAATGTAAACACACTGTGATACATCCATACACTGGAGGGTAATTCAAAAGGTAAAAAAAAATGAAATTTACCATCAAACCTAAAAACAATGATCAATACATTGAGTTTTTATATATTTATATCTACATAAAACCATCACCACATCAAGACAGTTAGCATTGATATCACACCCAACAAGTTACTTGTGTCCCCTTGGGAATTCTGCCTCTTCCCTCCTCCTTCATATAGAAACAGCCCAGAACAAAATTTTATTATGATAGATGAAAGAATATTTTGAAATTTATAAAAGTAGTCATATCCCTGGTCTGCATAGCAGGTGAACTTTGAAAAAATCTTCCTTACTTTAGTCATCTGTGAAAGCATGACTCTGCCTGGCATGGTGGCACAGGACTGTAAATTAGGTGGCTCAGGAGGCTGAGGCAGGAGGATTATAAGGTCAAGGACAGCCTCAGCAGCTTTGTGAGTCCCTGAACAACTTATCAAGAGGCTGTCTCAATGTGAAAAATATAAATAGCTAGAGATTGGCTTAGTAGTTAAGCAACACTAGGTCAATCAGTGACAGCAAATTAATATAAAAGTTGAGAATTTCTCCAAGCAGAATGTAAGAACTTGGAGAATGGTAAGGATTAATGTATATAAAAAAAAAAACTGAAATAGGTCTTGATATATAGTTGGCTTCAAATTCCTGAAGTTAACAGCCAAGATTTAAGTCAGAGATCCAGATGGATTTGGATTGTTCTCACTTTTGACTAGCATAAATGGTGCTGCCATGAACATCATATGCAAGTGTTTGTGTGTATATTTTCAGGTAATTTGGGTATTGGACTGAGAATAGAGTTGGTAGGTCATGTGATAATTCTATATTGAATTACTAAAACATCAAATATTTCAGTATACACTGTGTACTGTATACACTGTATGCCATCTATACATAAGGGAATGTATAGATCCCCAGTGCCTTTTTTACCAACAGCTGGTATTCCCTACAATTAATTAGACTTTAAGGGTTTTTGTCATTTTTATGGGGTTTGTTTGTTTGTTTTTTGTTTGTTTGTTTGATTTTGTGTTTAAAGTCTGATAATAATGATTCATATTACTGCTGTTGAATACTTTTATTTTTTTTCTAATCTTTTAATCACAACAACAAAACCATGTATCCATTAAATAAAAGCTCTTCCCCCTGCCCTCCCAGGGCCTGGCAACCAGCACTTCATTTGGGTCTGTGAGTTGACATATCCCTGATACTTTACTTAAATAGAATTATGCCATATATAATTTTTTACACTACTTTGTTTATTTAGTTTAACATTTTTGAGATTTATCTATGTTGTAGCTTGCACATATGCAGAGCATATTTTGACTATCCACTCTTTAGTTCATGGATTTCCATTGTTCTCACTTTTGGCTAGCATGAATGGTGCTGCCATGAACATCATATACAAGTATTTGTGTGTATATTTTCACATCATTTGAGTATAGGACTGAGAGTAGAGTTGGTAGGTCATGTGATAATTGTATATTGAATTACTGAAACATTTGATATATACTATATACACTGTATGCCATACTACATTTCCCAGCAATTTATTGAGTGCCAATTTCTGTAAGTTATCAGAAATTGTTTTTGTTTCATTGTTTTTTCATTTGTATATTAAGTTGAGCATTTCTGAGGGGATTAATGTGACATATCACTCATTGTGTCAATTTCTTTATTTGCTAAATAGGAATCTGAGGTTGCAGCTTAGTAGCAAAGTACTTGCTTAGCAAGTTCCAGGCAGTTTATATTTCCAAGTCCTACACTCAGACAAAAAACTGTATTGGGATGTGAACTCAGGGACACTCTACTTCTGACTATTCCCCATTCCTTTTTATTTTTTGATGAGAAACAGTCTTTTCAAAATTTTGAGGATTGGCCACCAATTTGCAATTCTGCTGACCTAGCTCCTCAATTTAATGTGGAATATAGGTAAGGAACATGCTCACATTGCTGCTAAAATATTTTTAAGGAGAGGGCACTATGTAACAATTTTTTGAAGATAGAAGTGACAGTATAATTTAAATAGGAAATCACTAAAAAATTATCAAGAAATTGAAATCAGAAAAATAAAAACAACCATAGCATAACGGTGTGATATACAAAATAAGTAGAAGCCAAATAAAGGCACAAACAAAATGAAGACATAGGGAGTAATAATACACAAGGTCCTTCATAGTGGTACAGGTTATTTTGATCTGATGTAAATTTTTTTGATAATTTACAATCATTATTTTTTTGTACAAGAAAATAAACCTAGGGTGGGTTGAACACAGAACTATATCTCCAGCCTTCCTTCCCCCCACCTTTGGAACAGGAAATTGCTAAGTTACCCAGAGTGACCTCAAACTTACAGTGTTACTGCCTTAGCCTACTAAGTAGCTTGGCCTGCAGGTGTGCTCCAGATGCCTGGTTGTAAAATAACTATAGTGAAGCTATTTTATTATTATTATTATTATTATTATTATTATTATTAGTTGTTCAAAACATTTCAAAGCTCTTGACATATCATATTTAGTACATTTGATTCAAGTAGATTATGAACTTCCATTATTACCCCGTATACAGATTGCAGAATCACATCTGTTACACATCCACGGTTTTACATACTGCCATACTAGTGTATGTTTTATTCTGCTGCCCTTCCTATCCTCTACTATCCCCCCTCCTCTCCCCTCCCTCCCATCTTCTCTCTCTACCCCATCTACTATTTTAGACAAAAGTACTGCCTGAAGTAGGCCTTTATTTAAAAATAAATTCTAAGATATAAAACACAGGATATATGCCTAACATAGAAAATAACAAAAAACTGTAAAAATTCATAGATGTAAATCCAGACACTCATATAGATATATGGTAAAAGTGTACACATATTCTTACTAGTGATGTAGATTACTTACAAAAAAATGGAAACCTATAAAAGCATTTAAAATATTTTTAGTTCAAAGGGATGTATTATATAACTAAAAAAATTTTATCTAATATTAGATATATATTATATATCTCATTAAAATAATTTTATCTAAGATATATATATATATATATATATATATATATATATATATGTTTTATATATCTTATTAAAATAATTTTATCTAATATATATTATATAATTATATAAAATTATATATTAGATAAAATCATTTTAATGAGATTATCAAAGTTGCATTAGATCAATTTTAACAGAAACTTACCTGTTTCCTCATTTGGTTTGAACAGCTTTTATTATTTGAGCATCAGCACTGAACAGCACTAAATGACTGAGCATGCCATAGTCAGGGCAAAAACATTGTGGATGCTCACAAACATGGGGTCATTTCTCCACATCATTCTTATGAACAATGATATGATTCTATCTGTACAGTACAGGATGACAAAACAGCTAATGAGCAGCAGGATGGTGTGAGTGGCTTCTTTTTTTTTTTCCTCCTGGGGAGCTGCTTAGCGAAAACCTAGAGCTATGAAGAAACATGGATCATTGTTTATGTCTATACAAGAGAATTATCATGTGTCCACTGGAAAGAACCATAAGGCCTACAATGAAGACAACTCTCAACAACATCATAGTGAGATAGAGGCCCCTGTGGATGTAACTTACAGGGAGAAAAGAACAGTGATCATTGAAATAGAGGAGACCAGGCTGGGTCTTATTTAGTGTTGCTATAATATAGAAAAACAGGTTGCTATAAGTGGACATGGTGAGGATTAATAAGAAAACAATTAACCACAGGATGGTATTTGTGGATTTAAATTTGAAGTTGGCCAAGCAGGAGATAGTGGGTCTGGTGGCAATGGCCTGAAGCACACTCAAGACACAGAAAGACCACTACGTTGCATTTGAAGTCACCTGGAATGTCCTGTTCTCCCCAAATATCTTTAGATACCAAAAGTCCCATTGTTTGGAGGATGAGAATGTGTGTTAGAGCCAAGGTGGTAATGGGGAGGCCCATGAGCCTGGGCTTGTGACAAAGAAGGACACGGGGAATGTAGAGGCAAAGCAGAAATGTGTTTGTTGAGATTCCAATGCAAGCCTGGTGATAGAAGGTGCCACTTCTTATGGTAATATAACTGAAACATTGGCTCATCTTCATGGGAATGTTGGTGTAAATGATGTGTTTCTAGAAAATAAATCTGGAGGGTTTGACATTAGTAACATTTTTATTGACATGATTCCAGTCTTCATCTCACCCTTTAAGTTCTTAGAGCATTTTACTTAGATATTCTTATTTAAATTGGACAGGCTGCAATTTCCCCTTTCAATGTCAAGTCAAGGTATGGGGTATGGCTAGTAGCAGAGAACTGGCCTAGAGTGCAGCCACACCTGCTTCTATGCCAGCACTGAAGTAATTAAATTAGTAAGTAAAAATAATCCCAATCAGCATCACTCATTCCTCCAATTTATGATTTTGTATATCGCATTTGAGTTGCAAACCTGTAGTACAAACTTTGCTATATTTTATATTATAAATTATCTAATTTAATTGGTATTGTTCCTTTAATTTTATCTTTTTTTACATAGGCTTTCTACAGGGGAAGACATTGTTCTATCTGTATTTGGATGTGCAGATTCCAGAACAGAGTTGGTTACATAAGCATTGGTGAACTAGAACTGTTGGTGTCCATCTTAGACCAGTGGAAATAATAACCTCCTAGGTAAACAATACCAGCAGCCCAAAATCTCATGATATATTGATGCAAATCAGAATTGTCAGGAATTTATTAGTATACATTTTTCTCCCTGTGAGTAAACAATTTTTGTCTCAGTGAACACTGTGATAAAATTGAATACTGATAATCCTTTTTTACAGCATTGTTGGAGTAAGCAAGTGAATATATGAAATAATTTAGAAAATGATTGATATAATTTAACATAGTACAGAATTGTTAATTATTTATTTGTCATTTATTAGTATGTAACTTTCACTAGGGAAAATTGTTGTAATAAAATGAAGATTTCACATCTTACAATAAAATCTTTAACACTGAGATCTTTTGCACATATTGTTCATTGAATACAAAATCTATTTGAGATTTTTTTTTAAGTGTTTCACTTACAATTACTTTTTTTAAGTACCTTCAGGTGTTTTTAATACTTTCAAGAGAAACAGACTACAGATTCTATGGCCTCCTTCTCCATTATCAGTAGTATTAAAATGAACATTTTATGTTTTCATTATTTCTCACCTGTGTATTAGATAAAATAGCTCCATCATCTAAATGGAACTGGGACATTCTTTACAGAAACTGTCCCTCATGCTCTAAAAATTGTTTAGCTAATTAGAGGTAGGAACTTCTATATTCAGACCTCCTCCAGTTCATCTTTTATATCTAGATCTCAGAGTTCTGCTTATACATGGTGAAAATCACACTTAATAATAGGGTTATGACTCCAAATCAGGCACTTTTCTTAAATTTTTAATGAATGCCCTAAAGGTTTTGATTTGTAAAACACTATAAAAGTGGTTAAAATTGTGAAGAGTTTTGACATAGAAATTAAGAGCCACAGAATTAATGATTTTAATGATCTCCTGTTTTATTTTACCCAAACATATTTTTAATAGAAGGAAGGTTATTAAGAGTATCTATTCTTCACAAAAATTCATAAACCAGGGCAAAGCTATAGAAAGAAATACAAAGAAACATAGTGGTCTCAGCCCCAGAAAGCCCCAAAGTTTCTTCATGGAAAAAACAAGTACCACCTGAGCAGGATAAAGAGCAGGAGACGTTGATATTTAAGTTAACAGTTCAGTGTTGAATTTGAAGCTGTATCCAATGGTAAGTGAGCTAAAATTGTTTTTTTGGTGTTGAGCTTCTACCCAGTATGTTTGTGTGTTTTCTGAAATAATGAAACAGCAAAGAGTACTGAAAGATTAGGACATAAAATATTAGAAGGATTGCTATCATAAATACCAGGTGAAGCTGTGTTTAAAACCCAAATGAGGAATCTCAGGATGTTTGTGTAGAAATCAACAAAGTAGAACTTTAACCCAGAAACTCATCAGTTCACTTGCCTCTGAGTAGATAGCTGTTGCAAATAAGTTCCACCACACTCTGTAAATGCAACTCAATATTTCATTCAACGGAAATGTATAATTCAGACTTTGGTAGAAGGACCTGTCAAGTTTCAACTTTTTACACTGCTATTGGAACATACATGACTGAGGATAGAAATGGGCTGTCCACCATGAGTAAGGTTTAGAAAACCTGGAAGTCATTTCAAACTTGTGGCTACTTTTTGGATGATGCTACAATATTCACTCTCAAAGACACATCTTAAAACATATTCACTGAGGTGATGAAAGACACATAAGTGTTCAGGGACAGCCACCGTTTCTCCTTCATGGAAACCCTCCTTGTTTCCCAAACTTAAGTCATCCTTTCACAAAATCCTGAATTTAGATATTTGGGAACGACACTGAGAAAGATCTCTCACTTCTATAATCCAGGTACCATTTACTATTCCTTCAAATTCACACTATTTCCTGAAGGAGATTCTTGACTTTCCTTATATGAACACCCAAATATGAAGTCTGTGATTATTTCATGACTGGATTGGAATTGTACTTAAATAACATTTTTGCAAAGGAGGTTTTTTTAAAAAAAAATTAAATTTATTTTTTAGTTATAGGTGGACAAAACATCTTTTTTTTATCTTTATGTGGTGCTGAGGACTTAACCCAGTGCCTTATACATGTGAGTCATCTGCTCTCCCTCAGAGCCACAATCCCAGCCCTGTGAAGGTTTTCAATTTAGCACATTTTCATTTGACATTTGAAATGAAGAGAAATCTGACAAGAAAAATGAAAAAAAAAATACTGTTTTCTCTATTATAAATATTTCATATTTATTACAATATACTCAGTGATATTTTAGCAAAAGGATTTGTGTTTTTATTTCTAAAGATTTTAGTAATGTTATATAAGCCCAATACCCTTATTATTTAAAGAGTTACAAGGTATGCAAAATTGTGGTATTAAATTTATATCTTTTCCCATGATAATGCATTAGTAATAAATTTCTCTAAAATAAAAGAATAGCTGAGAGAAGATGAAAATTGCAGATGTTTGTCAAGTGTCATGAAAAGATGTTTTCTTATATATATGGAGGTAGGAACTGTGGAAAAACATGTCTGCAGTTTTCCGCATTAATGTCATTCTGCCACAGCACAGAAAAATAATATGTTTTATTTGGTTATAAATTTAAATTTATCTTTATAATTTACTATCTACTTCTCCACATCCCTGGTTTTTGAATTTTTTTTTTTTTTTTTTTTTTAGCTGAGATTTAATTCTGGGGTTATTTGGCTCTGAGCTCCATTCCCAGTTCCTTTGTTTATTTTCTATTTTGATGCAAATTCCCACTATGTTGCTTTGGAGCTGGCTGTTTTGAGACTGGTCTCGAACTTCTAATTCTTCTGCCTTACTATCCAGAGTGGCTAAAATGTCTGGTCTGTGTCATTTTTTTAGACACAAAGTACACAACTGTACGGTCCCAAAATTTTGCAAGCTTTCCTTTCAACTTTAAAATATACTAGTTTTGACCATTTTCCATCTCTTCTTGTTTTAGAAAATGCCCCTCAGTTAGGCTCTGCCATCCCGGGACTGGAGGTGTGGTTTTCATCCTATTTATCTCCCATGGGTGGCCCCACGTGTCCCTACTTGACAGTGCCTGGCAGCCAGCCCAGAGAGTAAACTGGGAGTCTTCTTTGCTGGCGCCTGGCCTAAAGCTGCCAACTCCTCCCAAAACCCACATTATGCAGGCCTTGCTCCATAAGTCCCCTGAGATTCCTTCAGGAGCCCAGGAGCTCCATACTGGAGTCAGTTTCCCCATTGAGGCATTTTCAGAGTCTTGGAGCAGACACTGCCCTCTGGTCCTTTCTGGAAGCCAGGCGGCTGGGCACACAGCAGACGGTACCCACAGCCCCCAGGAAAGTGGACTCAGTGTGCCCAGCCATACTGCGGCAGCCCTAAGCATATCAGTAAACCCTGTCTCAATAATAAATGAATAAATAAAAGGGGTGGAGACTGGGTATGTAGCACATTGGTAAAGTGCCCATGGGTTAATCCCTGCATTCAATCCTCAGTACCACAAATAAGTAAATAAATAAAATAAAAGACAGAAATAGAGAGATTGAACTTGCATGTAATTTAAATTCTAAATAAATAAAAAATTATAGGTATATATGTAAAGGATTTGAAATCCTTTTGTTGAAGATACTGCTGCCCTTCTATTTTTATTGTATCTTTATTCACAGTATCTAATAAAAGGAAACAAATGAAATGCCTTTTAGATAAAAGATATTATCAGAAAATGTCTTTGAGCTGCAGATTATTCAACTAGTCCCTTTAGAAACTACACACTAAAAATTAAAACTGGTCCCTAGAAGGCAAGACTCAGATACTGGTGTTTTCTAAGTACTCCAAGTGATTTGGTATCCATGGGCACCTTTTCTCAGGGTGTTCTAAAACTCAGAATGAGGTACATATGGGAAGTCAGGATGAGAACACAACACACAGTAAGTTCTTCAATGGGGAATCTTAACTCAGACATCTGATAGATGAAACCAGTGTTGGAGATAAAACTAGATTCTCTGTTTCACTGATTTCTGTAGTATGGATTCAATCCAAACATATATTGAAAAGACTTAATGCTACTGGTTAAAATCTATTTAAAATAGGTATTAAAAATATACCAATGTCTGGGTGTTTTGATGCAGTCCTGTAATCTCAGTTGCTGGAGAGGCCGAGGATCAAAAGTTCAAAGAGAGCCTTAGGAAAAATGAGTTGCTAAACAACTCAGTAAAACCTCATCTCTAAATTGTAAGGGTCCGGTTAACGTCAGAGGAAGAGACCACCAAGAGACCGCGGCTCATGCAACAGCAAAAGGGGTTTATTGAGGATCCAATCCAGCGTGCTGGGGCTCAGTGCTCACTCAAAAAGGGAGAGCAGCCCAGAGCCCTGAGCAGGGGCTGAGCACTGCTTAAGTACACTTTTTGGGGAGGGCGGGGACTTTACATACATCACAGTCTCCTTTAACAAATCATCATACACCAAGGGAAAATCAAACAACAATTCTGAGACATGATTAGTACATTCATTGGCGGGAACAGGTTGGGCAGGAGTGATAGGTCAGTTCTAAAGTGGGGTACACATTCAAACTGATTGGTTTAGGCCCTGTGATGTCTATGTGCAAAGTCACACAGGGTCCTAGGTTATCAAACAACCAGGCGGTCAGGGGAAATATTTACTGGGCAGTTCCAAGTATTGTCTTAACAGCTACAGGAATTTCAGGTTTTGTGTGTAGCATAGGAACTTAACAATACCTGGTCCTTTACATTTTAACTCAGGCCTTGCATCTTAGAAACTTTACAATGCCTGGTCTTTTACACTTTAACTTCAATTTCTTTTACCCTGACAAAATGAAGTAAAAAATAACCCTGAGATTGAGTCTCCGTAGTTGAGTGTTCCTGAGTTTAATCTCCAGTATCCCCCATTAAAAAAAAAAAAGTACCAGGGGGCTGGGGCTGGGGCTCAGTTGTAGCTTACTTGTCTGGCATGTGTGAGGCATTGGGTTCAATTCTCAGCACCACATATAAGTAAATAGAATAAAGGTCTATCAACAACTAAAAAACATAGTTTTTTATGTAATGTACCTATTTGTTGACATAGCTTTTGACCTCATTTGCTGTATACTTCAGTCTTTGAGATTGAATTTGGCTGTGCATGGTGGTGCATGCCTGTAATCTCAGCTGCTTCTGAGGATGAGATAGGAGGATACTGAGTTTGAAGCCAGTCTCAGCAATTGGGAGGAGCTAAACCACTCAGTGAAAACCTTTTTCTAAGTAAAAATTAAAAAAAAAATAAAAAAAAATAAGTGTAGGGATGTGGCTAAGTTGTAGAGTACACCTGACTTCAATCCCTGGTTTTTCTCCCAAAAAAAATGGGATTGGGTATATAGCTCAGCTGCTAGAGTGCTTGCCTTCTATTCATGAGGCCCTAGATTTTATGCCCAGTACCACAAAAAACAAAAACAAAAAATAAATAAATAAATAAATAAAAATAAAAAGGAAAGAAACGGAGAGAGATTTATCTTTAATATAGATTAAATTCAAGGTAGTCACACTTGTATTTTCCTGCCACACACAAGAAAGGTGTTTACTTAAATGTTTGGAATGTTTCTATGAGTCAGGGTCATTTTAATAAAATGGTCTTGAAAAACCAGCCTCTATCTCAGAGCAAAGCCTGTCCAAGGAAGGGACATGGCCTTTGTCCTTGGAAAAACCCACAGAGCACTCCTAAGCACATTCCCATCCTGCTAAGTTGTTTATCTACAAATAACAGGTGAGATCTGCTGAACCAGGTGTCCCTGACTCAGTCAGGCTAGGTGGGGATCCATAGCAGGCCCCTAGAAGCCACCAATCAGCATGAGACAGGGAAATACCTGGGATGCCAGATGACCCTCCCAGTGGTTTATGGTGGTTGATACCAAGTTGGGAAACCATGTAGTTCAGCACGTACACCCCTCTTGTCTCAAACCAATCAGTTCAAATGAATACCCCTTTTTTACTGACCAATCACCCCTACCCAACTTGTTCCCGCCAGTGAAAATTGTTATTTGAATTTCCCACGGTGTGTGATGATTTGCTAAAAGAGGCTATGATGTATGTGAAGTCCCTGCCCTCCCCGAAAAATGTATAAAAATGCTGCAAACCCTGGGCTTGGGGCCTCTCAGGGTCACCAGTTGCTTTGTGTGCATGCGGAGGACCCAGCTAGCTTGCAATAAACACCTCTTTGCTGTTTGCATGGATCTTGTGTCTCTGGTGGTCTTTGGGGGTCCCGAATTTGAGCATAACAGTCTTACATAGGGAAAAAAAATGAATGAGGACCCATTGAAGCCAGATTTAAAATAGGTAGTTAGTGTAGTTAGGTAAATCAGGTCTAATATCCAGTAAAATTGAAAATGAAGGCCAAGTTGAGAATGGAGCCTGGGAAGGCAGAGCAGCCCTTGGGAAATTGAAATGTTAATGTTCCAAAGGCCCAGAGCCCATCCCAAAGAAATGTTAGTGAAACAGCTCCCAGGAAACAGGGAGATGCTAATCAAAAGTAGCCCCAGGCCCTTCCTGCCCAGATTACTCCACAGGCCCATCTGCCCTTCACCTTTTGGGTCTCCCCACCTACATTCTATCATGGCAAGATAACAGGACAAAGGACAGGAATGCTGTGGGAAAGCTGAAAGAAGACCTTAGCTGTAAAATAGGGAGACCTCCCCCCTTCCACTGACTCCATCTCTTGGGTCCCTTTTTTCCTCCTGGGGAAGTCCTTTCTGCTGTCCTTAATAAAGATTCTACTTTCCACTCTAAACTTGCCTCAGCGTGCTTCTCTGGTGGGGAAACTAGGACTCGTCACCAATAAACAGTGGTAACACAATTACAGTTTTGAAAAATCCTTAATTGGGAAACATAAAGTATACTACCTCATTTAGGAGAGATTAATTCTTTTTAATGTCACCTAATTTTATTCTGCTTTTTTCATATGTGAAAAGCTCAGATTGTTTTTAAAGATGGTGCCTGGAGCATTTCTCTTCCAGGAGCTCAGGTCCAGGATGCACTAAATGGCGCACACTTTGAATGGTATGTGAACAATCACATCCAATCCCTGTGAATGGTGCAAACTTTCAATGGTGCACCTCCAAATTCCTTAAGTGGCATGAACTCTCAGCCTATAAAGAAGTAAAAGCCCACTCCCCCCTGCTCCTCCTCATCCTGCATTGAGCCCATAAATATCAACACCATGTTAGTTCTCTTTCTCTCTTTCCCCCTCTTCTCTCCCTCTGCCTCCTCTCCCCCTCTCTACACCCCTCTCCTCCTCCTCTCTCCCTACCCCTCTTTCTGCTCCTTCCTTTCCCCCTTTCCGCTTCCTCCTTTCCCCCTTCTCTTCTGTGACAGGTCGCTACAGTCCTGCTAATAAAATATCAGCTTTTTGAATTTATGGAGGTTTTCTGCCATTCCTACACAGATGATAAATCAAAATCTTTTTAAAATGTACTCCATTTCTTGAAGAAAAATGAAATAAAACTTGGGAAAAAATCATTGATAATGTTGAAAGTGGAGTTTTGAGATGAAACAAAATTTCTCACTTTGCAAATTTTATCTTGGTGCTTGTGTCAAATTTTGAAGAATAAAATCTCTTTATTTAAGCAAGAAGAAATAGACCTCTCACCATGTGGGATAGGGAATGATACCAGATAAACACATTTTTGTGTGCCATCTTAGAAGTTTACAGATTTTTTTCAGTAGACATGGAAAAACCTTATTTAAAATAGGCTTTGGAAAAGGCATCCTGACTACCATATGGGTTCATTTTCATCTTTTCTGTGACCCATCTTTTCTCTTGCAACTTCACTACAGGACAAAGAACTTTGTTGAAGGTGTTCCCAAAGGTGGCCTTTAAAGTTTTTTACATTTGAAATAGGCCTTAAAGGTGCTCATTAACATATCTTCCAGTTAGCCTCCAGGTGTGGTATGATAAGGTCCATTATTCTGATTACACTGTCATTTTATTATTTATTCTATTTTTTACGTGTTCACCATGAACAGAGAACCCTAGAATTGAATATGTGAACAGAGAGCTAGAAAACTAGGGTTTTATTTTCAGACCTAGAACAAGCTAAGCTGAAGATTTTTCTTCTGAATTTGTGATACTGCTTCACCTACATTTAAAAACTCAGGATCATGAAGAACATGGGTTAAAATCCAGCATCAGCAACTTAATGAGGCCCAAAGAAATTCAAAGGGACCCTATCTCCATATAAAAATATTAAAAAGGGGCTAGAGATGTGATTCAATTGCTGAACGAATGCCCCTGCGTTGAATTACTGGTACCAAAAAGAAAACAAAACGCAAAACAAAACAAAAAAACCTCATGAGAAACATGCCCTCAAATTACAGCCTCTCTCGTGCATGAATACAACAAATGGAGTTGGGGTACTCCCCAGATAATTATCCCAGTCTTAACCACACAATCTGGGGACATGCTGGACTCAAGGCACAGGGATTCCCACAAAGGGCTTCAGAAAATAATGTAAGGGTCCCGCGAAACGTCGGAGAAAGAGACCACCAAGTGACCACTCATGCAATTGGCAGAAGGGGATTTATTGAACCAGCATGCTGGGGCTCCATGCCCACTCAAGAAGGGAAAGCAGCCCAGAGCCCCGAGTACGGGCTGAGCACTGCTTAAGTACACTTTTTGGGGAGGGCGGAGGTCTTTGTATACATCAGAACAAATCATCATTAGGCGCGGGAAAATTGAACAACAACTCCTAAACCTGATTAGTTCATTCATTGGCGGGAACAGGTCAGGCTGGAGTGATAGGTCATTCCTAAGGAGGGGGTTACATTTAAACTGATTGGTCCAGGCCCTGCAATGCCTGCGTGCAACCACACAGACCCCTTCAGTTATTAAACAACCAGACAATCAGGGGAAATGTTTACTGGGCGGTTCTAAGCATTGTCTTAACAGCTAACTCAGACCTTGCAGCTTAGAAACTTTTACAACACCTGGTCTTTTACCCTTTAACTTTTATGCTTTAACTTCCATTTCTTTTACCCTTACAATAAAAGCTCAAAACACCATACAATTTTGGAACAAAATGCCCAGGTTTTTAACTGCTGATCTGAGCTTCAATAGACTAGTAAGAGGGGGGCGGGTGAAGGTGGAGCTGCCACAGAGACCATCTGAGGAGTCCTGTGAAGATGGTCTTAGGCATGAGCCTACACAACTCTATTTTAAAAACTCCAGTTTCAAACCTGCAGTCTCACCAGGGACACCCACAGAGAACTCCAGTATGGCCTCAAACAAGTTACTTCCCCCACCCTGCAATATTTTGAAGCCCTTGGCAGGCTGTCCTAGCCTGATAAGGCAGAAAGGCAAAAAGATCAGAGTGGAGACCACCAGACCAGATTTTTCTGACCCCAGGGTAAATGATGTCATGGAGAAATCTGGTGGTAGCTGAAGAAGATTGCAAGGAGGGTCAAAAAGCACAACATTTAATATAAATATTAGAGCTAATGAACAGGTATTCAGCCAGCCAAAACAAGGGTGCACTCGAGCTGGAGAGTCTGAGGAGTACCTGACATCCCATCACTTGTCTTAATTTCCTGAGCCTCTGCATGATCCTCACCACTCTCAAATTCCACCAGCTTGTATGGACTCTGGTGAGAGCTGTGACTTCTCTCCTCAACCAGTCATCCGCTCCACACCTGCCTTTGTTTTTGACCTGATCACCATGGTCTGAGTGAGTGTGCATATGCTGGACATAAAGCCTAAGGCTTGAGACTTTTGAACTTAGCATGCAGAGGGAATGTCTGTAATTAGCCTGTCATGATTAAGTGTGTTTGCAGTGCTTAGAATTAATTTATAATTTTTTGCTGTGAATGGATTATGTCTATTGCAGTAGCTAGCATTAAGAATTGTTGTTTTCTTTATTGAGAACCTATATAGTGAATTTGTATTGAGTAATTGAGTGAATAAAGCATTGAAAGTGGCAGAAGTGCATGGACTTTCTTTATTTCTCTCCTGTACTGAATATGTCACAATTGTTGCCCCCTCACAACAAGTCCCTAGCCACAATTTCCAGTTTCTGCCACTGCCACTCTTCCCAGCTTCAAACAACCTACTTATCCAGTCTCAAGATAACAAGGCACACTGATAATTTTTTTGCTTTCAGGGTTTTCAGAGTTCTCCCTGTGATTTGTTTTAAGCTTCTTCTTAGCACAGAAAATTTGGGCTCCTGATCCAGGACAGAAAGCCTACAAAATAATTAAAAGAATGGTGGCTCCATACAAAAAGGAAACAGAAGATGGTAGAAGCCCTCCCCCTCATCATTAGCTGCATGAGGATTAGACAGTTCTCCCTAAGAGACTGATTGGTCAAGGCTTCAGGCACTGCCTCCAACCTAAGCCAAGTGGGCCCAGAATCAAGTCCAAAAGGCAGGCTGTTCAATTTTCATTGTTAAATGACTAAGGATCAGGGCTGAGGATATAAACTTAAATAAGAGAAATTAAAAAACTACTTATAAGGTATCTGCTCTTTTCCAGATATTCACTGTACCACATGTGATTAAATCCTGACATTTTCCCTACAGTGGGTATATTGTTGTCTATAACTGTATAAGAAGTCACTCTAAAACTTACTAGTTCACATTTGGATTGAACTACATTCATCTGCAATATTTTTGTTGCATGTGTTTAGCTGTTAAGATTACTGAACTTCAAAGGGTGATCTGGCAGCCAAAAAAAGCACCCTGAATATTCTTCACATGATATCTCAGAATCAAATAAATTAAGGTGGACTTGTTCTCATCAAGGAGACAGTGTTCTATAAGCAAAAGCAAAATCATTAAAAAATATTTACTGATTAGGTACCTGACAAGTACTCTTTCATAGCCACGCATTTATATAAGCCATAAAAAATAAGGAGAGTCCTGACCCAAAGTTTGGAGAACACATTCGGCATTTGACTAGCATAGGAGTAAAATCGCATTACCAAATTTCTGTACACAGATAAGGCTAAAGGACTACTGATATTATGGCACTAATTCTGCCTTTTGTAACAGATGAGATTTTTACAGCTGTTGAGTGTCAAAAAATAATATTTTTAAAATCCAACAAGTACTGTGTGTGTGTGTGTGTGTGTGTGTGTGTGTGTTTATATGAGTGAAGTACTGGTGATTGAACTGAGGGAATATTATTCCTGAGCTATATCTTCAATTTTTTTCTTTTTTTTTTTTTTAATTTTGAGACAGGATCTTACAAATATGATTCCTTGTGTGCCCACAATTTTTAAGTACATATCAAGATCAAATATGCCTGACCCAAATACAAATCCTATCTCCTTTAGGAGCCATGATTCATCATTATTTTTAAATTCTCTTAAAAGTTAAGAAGTGACATTTTTTTCAAAAAAGGGGGTTACACACATATGGTGGCTCATGTCAGTGAAGCCAGATTTAAAGTTAGGTAGTCAGTGTAGTTAGATAAATTGGGTCTAATATCGAGTGAAATCTAAAATGGAGACCATGCGGAGAATGACTCAGGGAAAACACAGGACAACTCATGGAAGTCCCGAAAAGGCCCTAGGCCAAAGTCCACCTCAAAGAAATGTTAATGAACAGCCCCCAGCAAAAAGGTGCTGACTCAGAAGTCCTTCCTGACCAGATTACTTCTTTGGCCCACCTGTGTCCCACCCCTCGGTCCTTCCCACCTATATTCCATCACTGAAAGAACTATAAAAAAGGGGAGACAACATCTCTTCCACGGATTCCACCTCTTGGGTCCCCTTCTTCCTCCAGGAGAAGTCTTTTCTGCTGTCCTTTAATAAACTTCTAATTTCTACTCTGACCTTGCCTCGGCGTGCTTCTTTGGTGTTATTCTTCAACATTGGGGAAGCAAGAACTCGTCACCGGTCAACATTAGTGCAGCCGCCACTCTTCAAGACTTGGGTGAGAGGTTTCCCAGCCTAGACAGCTCTCAATCACCTGTTCTATACAGAGCAGGCATGTTGGGTTCTGCCAAAGCCGCTTCCAACTTTTCTGTCTGGGCCTGGAGAGCAATTGGCGTGAGTACACAGTGTCCCGAATCCCGATCTGCCTCTGATGCGTGGAGGTGGAGGAAGGAGTTTGGAACAACTGCGGAATTCTGGTCTGGGCTACACTCAGATGATTCCTAAGGTTCCTTTCTCTTGAGCCCCCTCCCGACAGCCCTCAGGGGTATCTAGGGTGATCAGTACATGGATGGCACTGAGGGAAAGCCCCAATCACATTTGCCTCCGTATGGGCCATGCAACACTCCCAACCTCGCATCCATTCCTCCTGGATGCTCCCCTTCCTTAGCAGGTCAGAAATGTTAGCAATTCAGGTTGTAGGACTGAGAGAAAGGCATGGGATAATTAGCAAAATCTGCCCAGGTTCCCTAAGATGCATAGGTAAATTTCACTAGTCTGTTTTACTGCCCCAATGTTTAAAATGTGTTGTGTTCCTTAAGCTGCTAGAGAGGCATTTTTAGAATCAACTCCTCTGGTAATCTGCTACCTTACAACCAGTAGATACCCCTTAACACTTAGGCGGCTCCTTTAGTCTACAGAGCAAAGGCAACAAAGAGCGCATGTTTCTCTTTTGCAATGGGTTTTTTAGTGGCCGGGAGGATAAGTAGTAATGCCCTTAAGTCTGAATCCTCCCAGGGTCTCTGGCACAGGGCAAACTGAGACCCTAGCACTTTGCTAAAGGGGACCAGAAACCCCTTGGCAAAGCAAGGTGAGAGACGGGTTTTCTGGACCGTTTAGGAAGCTCAAACTTAGGGAGACGTCCCTAATGAGAACAGTTTTCTCTGGCACGGCGTGGGCGCCTGAGTCCTGTTTTCTTCTCACTCAGACGGGAGCTTCTCTCTCTCTCCAATATGCCAGGTGTACCACTAGCCTGCGTATTGAAAAATTGGGATAAATTTGAACCTCAGACACTCAAGAAAAAGTGCCTCATTTTCTTGGCCTGGCCTCAATACAAACTCTCTGATGAAGAAACCTGGCCACCAGAGGGAAATATCAATTTTAATAAAATTTTACAGTTTGATAAAATTTACAAAAAAGGAAATGGTGTGAGGTGCTGTATGTTCAGATTTTCTTTGTGCTAAGGGAAAATCCTAAATTATGCCAACAGTGTAAAGTAGACTTAGCTATGATATCTGCCATGAAGAGAAAAAATCTTGGACTCACTGAGGAAAAAGAATCAAGAGAAAAATTTGGGCCGATCAAAGTACATACCCACTTCCCCCTTCAAAACCTAAGGCAGATAAAAACTGACTCTACTGGAAAGTTAGGAGATATGCCAGATTGCCTGGGATTGGATCTATCCAAAGGAGCTAATCCTGTAAGTAAAAGGGAAACTGAGGATTCCCAGCAGCTGCCAGAGCCATTTTCGCCTTGGGGAATTTCCTCATTCTTCCCTGCACTGTAAGGATTGCTCCATCTCTGTCCACTTAAAAAGAAGGGACACTGAATGCAGTAAAGTCAGTCACACTGAGACCCTTGATTTTACACCTATAGTTGCCCCTCTGTGAAAACATCTGGTCCACTCATGGGGAAATCTATGGTGCCACTGATAGGAGTCATAATTAAATGGAAGTTAAAAACCTGGAGAGATTTTTCTCTTATCTGGTCTCTCTATTTTAAAGGTTATTATAGATTGTTTCTTGGGGATGATCTTGGCTAAATGTGTGTCTAAAAGATTATTTTTTTTATTGTAACATCTGGTATCTAAATGAGTTTGAAGCATTGCATAATCTTGCAGTTAAAAGTTGGGGTTAGGTAATTGTTTAGTTTGTGATTCCAGATAATTCATGCCGAAGAACTTAAATACTTAGGATAGAAAATTAAAAGAACTCTACTTCTAAGTTGGCAAGTAACTCCCAATCATTTAGTTTTATTTTGAACTAGGTAGCCTGAGAAGATTTCACTAGGTATACCAGTGCATTAACTTGGGCAAGGATAGTAAATTATGATATGGTATCTTTCTCCTCAGTGTGTAAGATTTAGGAAAAAATGTTGAAGTGGAACGTTGGTCTGGCTTATTGAAATAACATTGAATAGCAACAGTCTTAAATTTTTAAAGCTTAATTTTGGATATACATGGTAGTGTGTGGTTCTCTTTTAAGATTTTTTTCAGGTGATTTAATGTAACTTAATACTATAGAAACTTCAGAACAAAGGAAGTGACTTAATGATCCTAAAGAAATTTCTTCTGATGGTAGAGATCCTATTTTCAGTTTTGTGTGAGCAAGTTTTTCTAGTGTAGGAAAATGTAAAGGTATGAAATTTTGTAAATTGTATCTTAAACTTGTATCATAATTTTCAACATCCAAACCTGAAAATTGTGACTTATGGTTAAGATGCCTTAGGCATGAGGTTTCTGCTCAGAATTCCAGTTTTCCCAGTTCCTTTCAGACCTCAGCCAGGACTTAAGCTGATATGCAAATAGAAGAAGCCTGGGGCTCAACAGAGGGCAGATTTCAGGCCCAAGAAAAAAAAAAGAGTAAAAGTGTCTTTTTATGGGAACTCAAACTAGATTAAACCAAAGAGTAAATTGTATGGCATTTACTAATTACTGGCCGGTCAATTTTTTCTAGGACTTTTGCTTTTTTCTTAGATTCTGTATTTTTTTTTTCAGCTCATGATTTTGATCCTACAGACAAGTTAATGTTTTTCTGATAAGTTCTATTTTTGATCAACTGGAGTTTTTTTTTAAAACATTGCAATGAGATTTCACCTGAAAAAGCTACAAGGCCTTTACTATTGTGTTGTGTTACACTTGTGTTACGTGTTGTATGTCTGTATGTCTGTGTGTATGTCTATATCATGCAGGGATATGACAATTGACAGATGAGGAGTGCTCATGAAAAATTTTTAAAAAATTGATCCAAATATCTTTTGATTCACGTGATTCAAATGGTTCAATTTAAATTGGGTAAACAGATGAAAGTAAAGATGTCTTTAAAATTAAGCTTATAAGTTTTTCTAGATGTTTAAAAAGGCCCTAATAAAATGTTAAATCTGCTTAAATTCAAAAAATTTACAAGTATTCTTTCAAAATGTGAACAGAAGGAGGTTAACAGATAAAAAAGAGAAACTAGAAGGTTCTAGATATGGATTTAATAGAGGGAAAATGTGTTTCTGGATAAGAGTCTATATGATTAAGTAATTAAGAGGGTTTAAGTAAATGATATAAAAAAGGTCTGTGTAAGTTGCTTATAAGTGTAGGTTTTTGAACAAGTAATCTTAAAGAAATTAAACAGCTGGTCAAACAAGTGCTGTTGTTTTAGAGAATTGTGCTATGTTATTTCTTTAAAAAGCTAAACTTGATTAATATAAAAACATCAATGTAATTGTGGTGTTAATGAGTCCATATCTTCCAGGTATACAAGTCTGTAAGGTAGAAGTTTTAAAAGAGCATTATATCAAGCTGGTGGTTCTAAAGTTGTATGGTAATTTTAGGCTTAAAAAGAAAAACATGTTGGAGATTTATATCATTTGTGTACTATAACTGGACTTGTTATCCATAAGATATGTAAAGTTCTATGTTACTTTTTACACTGAGATACAATTTAAATGTATTTTTAAGTTAATGAGAGCCTAATCTGTGTGAAGGTTTTATTGCAAAACACAAAAGTACATTACTACTTTTCTACAAAAGGTTAAAAGCTTTCAGCTTTTCTTTAATTCATGTTTTAGGTGTGATATTATATTGTGCTAGCTAATATTCATGTGAACTTGAGCAACAATTTATGTAGGCTTTGTAAAATGATGTTTGAAAAACAAAGATCAGTTTCAGAACTACAGTACTTAAGATTTATGAAGAGCCCTGCCTTACATGAGATAAGGCTCTGTCCCATCTCACTACATGTGAAAGTGACTATGAAAGAAGTAGGCCAGATTTCAGTACATTTAAAGTTGTGTCCAAAAGTAGTTTTTTGCCAAGATTACTAGGATCTCAAACAGGGAATTATGATGTATAATCCTGCCAGAATTCAAGGTAGCTATTACATGAACTAAATATGTTTTTACTCTTGATAATTTTATTTTGTAGTTTACTTATAAATGATTTAAGATTGCCTGTTAATGTTTTGCAGAGGTACTGCTTTAAGAACACACAACCTGGGTTAATTTAAGATAAGGAGTTATCACCTACAGAATAGAGAGATAGACATTAAAGCCCAGTACTCTTAGTATAAGGCTGTTGAAACTTATTTGCTGGATGTTTAAGATTAAGTTTTAAATTAAAGTTAAATTAAAAGGGCCAAGAAAACCAAAATTTGGCTCTTGCCCTCTGAGTCAGTCTGAATCAGGGAATAGGGGACTTCTCCAAAGAGCTATGCAACTCTAGGCCACATAACCTCCTGATCAGGGAGATTAATGAGACCAGTGGAGGACAGAAAGCCAATCAGTGCATTTGCTGTGAAGAGGAGGGTCATCAGAAAAGGGAGACATCCCTGATGCTTCCAAGGGAAGCCACATGGTCAAGCAAGGCCTGGACCCATCCTAGGGCAATGGCACTAGCAGAACTGAGAAGCTGCTGTGAAGTTCCCGAGGACTCCCAGGGAAGCTCAGCTGACTGTTAACAATAGATAAAAACAAAAGTCAGTTTGACTTGCTTCATCTTAAACACTTAGCAAAGACAGTCAAAGCCAAAGCACAGCTGTTCCTGGGCATTTAAAATAATAATAATAGTTAAATGTAATTTCCAAAAATAAGTAAACTGGAGGCTGCAAAAGAGATTCTCAGACAGGAAAGCCTGATAACTATCAAAAGGAACTGCCAGAGTAGTTTTTAGTTTAAGGCCTTTATTTCTAACCTACACAGGTAGGCTTAGTGTTTGCAAGTATGGTTATCCAGCCCTAAGTAACAGAATTAAAGATTTCTCTATTAGACACAGAGGTCATACTAGTAAAAGGATTTTGCAAGATCAGATGACATTAAATTATTAAACTGTATCTTAAGGGAAAGAACGTCTGTAACCCTAAAAGTTAAATGTTGTGTTTACATCCCTGACATTTCTGGCAATGTGACAAATATCCTTAAAGATTTACATGCTCAGATAGAAGCCATGTCCTCAGCAACTTTGTCATGGAAACAATATCTTATCTCCTAGTTCTTGGTACTTCCTGGTGGAAAACATTGTTAGTCTTTGTCTTTGCCATCATACTTATTGGCATATTCCTGTGCTATGGCATTTATCGCTGCATGGTTCCAGTACTAATGAATTCTTGTTTCTCTTATAGACCATCCATCACTCAAATGGCCCTCCAGACTATTACTTCTCAATTGTACTTCTATCATAGACCACTCGATAGACCCGATTTTTAAAGGGGGACTCCAAACTGCTTGCCCCACACCGTCCCTTTTCAGCCTGAAGAAGCCAGAAAGATCTTCTTCGCCCCCCTTCCTTACAGCAGTAAGGAGTTCCCAACTTAGAGGGGGGAATGAAGCCAGATTTAAAGTTAGGTAGTCAGTGTAGTTAGATAAATTGGGTCTAATATCGAGTGAAATCTAAAATGGAGATCATGCGGAGAATGACTCAGGGAAAACACAGGACAACTCATGGAAGTCCCGAAAAGGCCCTAGGCCAAAGTCCACCTCAAAGAAATGTTAATGAACAGCCCCCAGCAAAAAGGTGCTGACTCAGAAGTCCTTCCTGACCAGATTACTTCTTTGGCCCACCTGTGTCCCACCCCTCGGTCCTTCCCACCTATATTCCATCACTGAAAGAACTATAAAAAAGGGGAGACAACATCTCTTCCACGGATTCCACCTCTTGGGTCCCCTTCTTCCTCCAGGAGAAGTCTTTTCTGCTGTCCTTTAATAAACTTCTAATTTCTACTCTGACCTTGCCTCGGCGTGCTTCTTTGGTGTTATTCTTCAACATTGGGGAAACAAGAACAGTGGTAACATCAGCAATCTTAATAATTTGGGAGACTTAATCAGGAGAATCACAATTTCTAATTCAGCCTAAATAATATGACAGGGCCCTAAGCAAACAAGCAACACTTTGTCTGAAAACTAAAAATAAAATAAAATACAACTAAAAAGGGCTGGTGATACAGGGGTTTAGGAGAATTATCCTGGGTTAAGTACTCATTCCTCTCCCCATAAAAAAGAAAAGAATAAGAAAAAAAAAAACAAAATTTTTACATCTGGTGAACTTTTTATTCAATGGGGACAATATGTTTGAGGAAAAAATTCTGAAGATTATAGCACGGATTTAAAATAAACTTGGGAAATGGCTGAGAACTGAATTGAAAAATAAAGGACAAGCAATATTTTAAAAATTTCTTATCAGGAGAAACTTAAAAACAGATATATTTCATTACAGTCATGATAAGAATGCAGCATGGTATGGAAACTGCAACAAAACCACTGTATTTGTATCACAAAAGTTTTATAAATAGAGAATATGAAACATGAAACACTATGTAAAAAATTGAGGGAGAGACAACATTGAGACAATATATGTAATCTAAAATGAATAATACACTAAATATCCACTATACGAATATTATCTGGGAGCATGTCTACAAAACAACACAATACCCCTTGTATAAAGCAGAGGATTTGTGATAGTCTCAAATTAAAAATAGTTTCACATCTGTGGGCTGCTGTGTCGGGGCTCATATCAAAAAAGCAATGTTTGGGGCTCAAGCAGTTGAAAGACGGTGTGAGGAACTTTTTTTTAACCATGTGATTTATTTTTTTTTTTATTATTTTTTACTCATACATGACAGGAGAATGTATTTTGACATATAATACATACATGGAATGTACATACATCAATCATATTGTCTATTCTATTCTGCTGCCCTTCCTATCCTCCCTACTCCTCCCCTTCTCTCCCATCCTTTTTCTTTATCCAATCTAATGTGACACACTTTTTTTTTCTTTTTCTCATTACAACATCATATATGTATTCTGTATAACAATGAGGTCCTCCTTCAATCTTCTGTGCAACTCCCCTTCTCCCTCTTTTTCCCTCCCACCTCTCTTCCCTATTTAGTGGTAGTCTTCTTCTCATGCCCTTCCTCCCTATCCCATTGTGAGTCACCCCCTTATATCAGAGAAGATATTCGGCATTTGTTTTTTAGGGATTGACTAACTTCACTTAGAATAATCTGCTCTAAGGCCATCCATTTGCCTGCAAATTCCATGATCTTATTATTTTTTTAGTGCTGATTAATATTCCATTCTGTATAAATGCCACATTTTTTAATCCATTCATCTATTGACAGGCATCTAGGTTGGTTCCACTTTGTAGCTATTGTGAATTGTGCTGCTATAAACATTGATGTGGCTGTGTCCCTGTAGTCTTCTCTTTTTAGGTCTTTTGGGTATAGTCCTAGAAGGGGAATAGCTGGGTCAAATGGTGGTTTCATTCCCAGCTTTCCAAGGAATCTCCATACTGCTTTCCAAATTGGCTGCAGCAATTTGTAGTCCCACCAGCAATGTATGAGTGTGCCTTCCCCCTCCCTCCCCCCCATCCTCGCCAGCACTCATTGTTGTTTGACTTCATAATGGCTGCCATTCTTATTGCAGTGAGATGGTATCTTACAGTAGTTTTAATTTGCATTTCTCTGATTGCTAGAGATGATGAGCATTTTTTCATATGTCTGTTGATTGATTGTATATCCTCTTCTGAGAAGTTTCTGTTCAAGTCCTTGGCCCATTTGTTGATTGGGTTATTTGCTTTTTTGTTGTTTAACTTTTTGACTTCTTTGTATATTCTAGAGAATAGAGCTTTATCTGATTTTTGAGGGGTAATTTTTTTTCCCAGGATGTAGGCTCCCTATTCACCAGATGTGAGGAACTTTTGAGATGGTAGGCTTGCTACTTCTGAAGGCAGCCATAGCCCATAAACAGCCTCTAGCTTCTATCCCTCAGCCATCAATGTTATTAAATAGAATTTTTTTATGCAGGTCAGACAAAGAAGGCACATCAACAAAATTTGTGTGATGTAAGAGCATGCTCACAAACAAATGTTTTTGACCTTGAGTACATGTATTGAATTGAGTGCTTATGACCTTGGCTACTTGCTAAAAACATAGCCCTCTGGAAGCCTGGCCAGGTACTAACATACTTGGTCTTTTTGTTGTTGTTTTTGCTAAATGCCTCATGGCATTGAGCATTTTATAACTTTTACTGTAAGGAACAATGCTAACCTCTCCATTTTTAGGGTGCAACACAGAATTCTTTTTATTACTAATTTTTACAGACAAAAATAATAATAATCTTTCTCTCTTGCCACCTGGGAAAATTACTTTTTTTAAGTCCACCAGTTCTGCTTAATAAGTAAAATGGGGTAAACTTGGATACCTGGGCTGGGCATGCCAGTTGTTCACTGGAGCCATTAGCTGATGTTTTATTTTATGCATCATTCATTGACTGGACTTGAAGGCCTTTATCCTCCTTCTTATCCCCAGACTCAATCATCACAATGAAGAAGGTTGATGGGTATTTTCAAAATACAGAGATCTTACTCTACTAGATGCACTTTGGAATCCTAGACCTCTTGATTATCTTGCAATTCCTCATTCTGGTAGTCTCTCATACACTAGCATAAGTTTTTGCTGTCAGATCTATAGAAACTGTTCATCCCATATCCAGAGCAGCTGCACATGACCCTTTGACTACTTCTCCAAATCATCTATGCCACTGCTGCCACTTTTTCTTATGCTAGGGCCTGGGGCCTGGGCTTCAGCACTTCATTGACACTTCAACTTGCAGGGTTCATGTCTGCCCACAGTGCAGTCAGAATCCTTATTTCTGCTTACAAGGAACTAATCCCATTTTATCACAACTCTCAATAGGAGTCCACTGTAATAGGACTGAGGCAACTAAGTGTTGTATCCTTCTTGGTGTCTATAGGTGCCATCACTCCCCTAACAACCTCTACTAATCTATCAGGACTGAGATATCTCTCACATGCAAATATCCAAAGGACTACTCCAATTGCTGTGTGGGTGTTGAGACCCAGGATGTAAAATTTGGATCTCTAGCAATTGAGAAATATGAGGCAGAGTTGGCAGTGTAGTAATGCTTATGCAAACAACAACCACAACTACAACAACAACAACAACAACAAAAACAATAGCTCCCAGACAGCCCAGAGCTTTCAACCCTTATTCCTGCATCATTCCATAGGACTCTTCATATATAGGCCAGAAAACAAAGGTGAATGGTCAATATTTTACATAGTGAACACATGCTCAAAAGAAAATGTTTATGCAATGAATGCATACACTAAATCAGGGTATTTATTACTTGAATTAATAATAATAATAATAATTAATATTATTATCATAATAACCTGTGGAAGCATCAACAAGAGAGTAGCTATAGCTATGTTTGGCCTTTCCAATGATCCACCCTTTTAGGATTCATCATCAAAAAATCTACACACTTGAAGTCTTCTGCAATGATTTATTAGCAAGGAAGTAAGAGCTCTGCATCCACAGGCCACAAAAAATACACTGTATTGTGATATGACTAGAACACAATCCCCTTGCCTAGGATTACTAAAAGCCATCTCCAGATGCTATCCTGACAAGCTCATCATTCTTTCAACTTATCATTGACCAACTGCTTTGTGGCTTCAACTAAAGATGTAATATGTATTGAAGAAATACTGATATTATTTTGGTGATCTAGAATATAAATACAACTGAATTTGGCAGAAATCCATTCAGGTGATACTGTTAACAAACCAAGTGCCATATGATTTTGCAACGCAACTTTTGGTATTTGATGTTTTTCTTTATTAACTAGAGATAGCGCCTACTTTGTATGATTTAAGATTTGACTGTGTACTCTGTATCTTATTCACCAACAATACATAGAAAAATAAAAAAAGAAAAAACCTGATCCTCGTGAGTTTAAAATTTTATTTATCATATAGTCTTCTCTTTAGCTATAACCACAACATAATTTTCTATAGGCTGTAAGGTTTGATCCTAGTATCCTAATAATGCCAGCAGAAAAACCAGAAGTTCAAACATATTGAGTAACATTTGCAAATTAAATCAAAGTTTAGTCAGTAAAAAATTATCTGGATAGAATGGAGATTAACAAACTTTTGTATAGTAGATAATGTTACCTTAAATATACATTGAAATATTGGTTTCAATATTTAAACCTTAGAAAATAAGCCAGAATTAACAAAGGGGTGATTATAACAACTGTTTCTCTGCTTAGCATTTCAATTTTGCCTGTTCATAAACCTGAGGACAAGAGCCAATATTTTAAGGCATGTCTGTGTCAGGGACTAGAAGGAAATTCTCCTTCAAAAAATAGCCTGACAGCCCCCTGGGAGACATCCTGCCTGGGAGGCATCCTGCAGCCACCTATCTCCCTGGAACATCCTGCGGTTATCTGCATCATCAAACATCTTTATCAGGATCATCAGACATCTTGCAGCTGGCAGTTTTACCACCCACATCCAGCAATCCTGATTAGAGAGCTTCCCCATCCCCAGCATATAAATATGCCTGTGTGAACAATAAAAGTTTGCAGCTTGATCAGAATTCCTGTCTTGCTGTCATCCTTCTGTGTCTCTTGTCCCTTCATTCCTGCCCACCTAGGTTCGCTGCCCATGTTGATGTGTCCTGCCGGACGGGACATTTGGTGCCCAACGATTGGGGCTCGAGCCTTTGACTGAGGGGGAACACCGTCCTCTGGGAAGACTTGGCCAAGTGCAGCTCGAGATCGCCTCGGCAGACACGACCGAGAGACAGATCCAGGAGGAGAGTGAGGACGACGCAAGGTGAGTGACCCACCATGGGACAAGCAGTTTCGTCACTTGATTTGTTTTTGTCAGGCCTCAAGGAGGCCCTCAAGACATGGGGGGCGTGTGTTAAGAAAAAGGACTTAAAATTATTATTTTCATACATAGGAGAATTGTGACTATTGTTTTCCCTTGAAGGGACCATTGATGGTAAAAGATGGCTTAGAGTAGGAGACTGTTTAAAAGATTATTATGAATCCTTTGGCCCAGAAAAGGTGCCTGTTCCCACTTTTTCTTACTGGAATTTAATTAATGAAATTCTTAAAAGTTCACCCTTTGACAATGGTACCTTTGTAAGGGTCCGGCGCACGTCGGAGGAAGAGACCACCAAGAGACCACGGCTCATGCAACAGCAAAAGGGGTTTATTGAGGATCCAATCCAGTGTGCTGGGGCTCCGTGCTCACTCAAGAAGGGAGAGCAGCCCAGAGCCCTGAGCAGGGGCTGAGCACTGCTTAAGTACACTTTTTGGGGAGGGCGGGGACTTTACATACATCACAGTCTCCTTTAACAAATCATCATACACCACGGGGAAATCAAACAACAACTCCTAAACATGATTAGTTCATTCATTGGAGGGAACAGGTCGGGCGGGAGTTATAGATGAGTTCTAAGGGGGGAGGTACATTCAAACTGATTGGTTTAGGCCCTGGGATGTCTACGTGCAAGGTCACACAGAGTCCTAGGTTATCAAACAACCAGGCGGTCAGAAGGTATTGTCTTAACAGCTATAGGAATTTCAGGTTTTGGGTGTAGCATAGGAACTTAACAATACCTGGTCCTTTACATTTTAACTCAGGCCTTGCAGCTTAGAATCTTTACAATGCCTGGTCTTTTACACTTTAACTTCAATTTCTTTTACCCTTACACCTTAAAACTTGTCAGGATTGGGGAAGAGGCTATGCAAAAGACCTCTCGTCCCCCCTTGGCATGCCCTTCAGTTAGTATAGACATAGATACTTCTCAGTCTCCCCAGGACCCTGGGAACCTTCCAGGTCCCCCTCAAAATCCCACCCTAATAAATAAGGCTCCAACAGTTACCAACTGCCTTTATCCAGTTTTAAATCCCAGAGACACATTGACCCCTGGGGAGGAGGCTACCTTGGAGAAGGAAGCAGCTTGCTACCATTCACAAGACCTGCCACCTCTCAGGACCCTGCCACAGTCTATAGGACTTACACATCCACCTCCCTCCTATATCCCTCCTGCCTTTTGTGCTCCAGCCCTTCAGGGGCCAACTGACCCCTCAGATATTTTTTCCTCACTTCCCTTGCCTAACATGGCTCCCTTGCAAGAGTCTCTCCAACATAAAGGGGAACAGATCCAACTTTTAAAAGAATTAAGATCCCTTGACTCTGAGCTCTGCTCATTAGCCTTAGGCACTGAGTCAATGCAAGTTGGCCCAAGGCAGTCTAATACAAAGGCTAAGCCATGCCATGGGCCTGTTCTTGCCTTCCCAGTCACCCGGAGTCAGACAGATAAGCCCGCCCAGGCTGAAGACTCAGAGGAGGATCATGAGGAGGAAGCCTGGGAAACGGATCAAGAAGCAGGGGAATGGCAAGAGGAAGATCTGGACTCAGAGGATAAGGAGTTCACCCCTAGGCAGGAAGGAACCCAGAGTGTTTAAAAATATTAAGCCTGTCATCCTTCTGTGTCTCTTCTCCCTTTATTCCTGCCCATCTAGGTTCGCTGCCCACGTTTGTTTATGTGTTCTGCCAGACGGGACATGTCTGTAATTTTTGTGACTCAAGAGGCTGAGGAAGAAAGATTTTAAATTCAAGCTAGACTCAACAACACAGTGGGGCCTTAAACATCTTAGTGAGAACATGGCTTGTCTTAAAATCATGGGCTGGAGATGTGATTTGTGATAAAGTGCCCTGAGTCTAGTCCTTGGTACAAAAAATCCTGCTTTTTTGTGCCACCATCTAACTTATAAGACAATAATGAATGATTGATAACTCATGTAATCTAGAGTGTCACATAGAGTTAATCCTGAATTCCAGGAAAGTTGCTTAATATTTGTGAGACCCTTCAAATATTCTTTCACACTGAACAGCTATGTAAATCTCATCTATCACAATATGCAAAATGATACTGAGTGTCAATATATTAGCAATTCTATAGCCTTATCTGTACACATAAAGTTGACAATGTGTTCTTACTCCTATTCTAGCCAAAGTGCAGAGTATGTTTCCCAAATTTTGGATCTGAGCTCTATTTTTTTGCGTGTGTGACTTATGTAAAACTGTGACTATGAAAGTGTATTAGTCAGGAAACATTTTGAATACTTTGTTTTTGCTTTCACAACACTGTGACCTCCATGAGAATGAGCCCACCTAATTTATTTGATTCTGAGATGAAGGATGCTTTTTTTTTTGGCAACCATATCTCCCTCTGAAGTTCAGTAACCTTATCAACTATCACCTAATTACATGCAGTAAAAAGTTCCCATATGAAACCAGCCTTAATTGATGATAATTCCAAACATGAGACAATAGTGTTTATATAGTTTCTTCTTATTCAGTGATAGATAACTAATCCACTAACTGAGTGCCAGGATTCAATCACACATGGAACTGAAGTTATGTGAAAAACACATCATGTCTTACAGGGAGTGGTTAAATTTTTATTAATTTCAATTTAACTTTAATCTCTTGACAGAATTTATTGAATTATATAGAAATGTATGTAGACTTCTATGCTTTAATATTTGATGATATTCTTACAGTACCCCATACCAAAAAAGAAAATTGAAACCACAAACCTGCATGAGGCTAAAGACAAAACTACAAAATAAATTTTTATTTAAAATGTTTAGACTCTAGTTTCTAGGTTAATGATTACCTGATGACCTAGAATTTTCTCTCCAGTGATGCCCATCTCTTTTGGTTACAGTATGATATCTAAAATGGAAATAGATCTGTGCCCAGAATCCTGTGAGAAACAGGGTCCACTTTTGTATACTTCTGAGTTGTAGATGGCAGCTCTCTCAAAGTTCACAGTCTCTCCTTTTCTTTAGCCCTGAGAGAATGTTGTTTGGTATGTTTATTTCATAACCTATGACACAGAACTAAGTTGTCCAGTTTTTTTCACCTTGCTGAGGTCACAGTATTCATAGATCTCAAACACAAAATATAGCTGTGGTGAACATAGATATCTCTGAGAGATCAAGAGTGAAGTTCAGGTTGAAGCTTGAAAAATACATTTATTTGTTAGTCAATTTATATTGTCATAATAATAATATTTTGGATATAGTGGTTTAAGTTATTGCAATTGATTTAAGCTGTCCTTATTAATTTTTAATAGAAATTTTTAAATTATACTCGTGCATTATAGTTATAATGTTTTTCTCTCTGGAGAAATATTACTGCCTTAGGACATTGCTTAGATGTTTAAAATACAATTTGCTTTCTCATAAGACCAGACAGCAGTAAAGTTAAAGGAAATTTTAAATTAATTGTGATAAAATTTTTATTCATAAAAATATATATGTTGGGTGTGTGAGAGACCTTGCCTCTTGGTTTTATTCTCCCCATTGGGTTTCTCCCCACTGAAATTAAGTTTTCATCGCATGAGAAGAACATCACGTAATCTTTTACCCTTCCCACTTTCACTAAGGTCATTATGTGGCTATAGAGTTTAAAAGTGGTGAGGATAATGCAAATGATGAGAAGTAATGAGATGTCATTGCAAGTCCTCATTAGCCTCTGGAGCTCAAGTGCCTTTTTGATTGAGCTGGTTGAACATCTGTTCATTTGCTCTATTATTTATACTGAATTTTGAGGTTTTTTTTACCCCCTTTTCAATCCTTGTTAGTTACCACCAGATTTTTCCATGACGTCATTTACTATAGGGCCAGAAACATCTGATCTGGTGGTCTGCACCCTGGCCTTCTCACCCTTCCCTCTTACTAGGTGAGGACAACTTGCCAGAGGCCTCACTCTGTTTCTCAGGTTGAGGGGAATTTATTTGTTTATGTCTGAGGGCAATACTGCAGGGATTCTTTAGGCATGCCTAAAGAAGTGAGACTGCAGGTTTCAAACTGAAGTTTTTAAAATGGAGTTGTTTAGGCCAGGCCTAAGGCCATCCTCACAATAGTGTAGTGAATGTGTACAAAATTAAGGTTTTTGTTTTGTTTTATTTTGTTTGTTTATTTGTTTGTTCTTTATTGTATTTGTCCTCAATTGAGTTTTTTTTCTCTTTTCTTTTTCTTTTTTCTTTTTTTTTTTAATACCAGTTATTTAACTCAGGGCCACAGAGACACAACCCCAGCCCATTTATTTTGTGTATTTATTTAGAGAGAAGGTTTCAGTTAGTTGCTTAGTACCTTGCTTTTGCTGAGGGTGGCTTTGAATTCATGATACCCATGTATAATTTTCCTGAGCCACAGAGGTTATGGCCTGTGCCACTAAGTTTGCTTTCAAGTGAGTTTTTAAATATGTAAGACAAGTCTATTAAAATAACATTTAGAAGCATTCTTAATATTCAAGCAAACTCCTTTGTTCTGGTGTGGCAAGAAATAAATGTGGAACTGGAGTTTAACTTAAATTACAAGCAAGTTCAATTGCAAAGGCTTAATTAGAACATAGTTAATTAGAAGGTCACATGCCATAGCACTATTGTAATTTTTAAAAATAATTTTTTCTTAGTTGTAGATGAACACAATATCTTTATTATTATTATTATTATTATTATTATTATTATTATCAGTATTATTATTTTTAATGTGGATTCAGTATCAAACACACTGCCTCATGCATACTAGCCAAGCACTCTACCACTGAGCCACAACCCTGGACCCTTACTTGGTATTTTTTTTAATATTTACTTATATTTTATTTATTTTTATGTGGTACTGAGAATTCAGCTAAAGGCCTCATATATGCTAGGTGAGCACTGGCCCACTGAGCCACACCTTTAGCTCTTTCCTGGTACTTTTTATATACCTGTTTTAGATAAATTTTAATTAGTAGCCTTAACCCTTTTTCAATATCTGTTTGGATTAAATCAATAATCTCTAAATCAGTGAAGCAGAGAGTCTAGTTTTATCTCAAACTCTGATTTTACTTCCTGTTTCTTCCCCAGACTCAGACACCTTATCACAGTGTCTAAGATTCCTCCTTGAGTAATTTACTGTGTGTTGTCCACATTCTAAACCCAATATTTACCTACTCCTTACTTTTAGAAAAGTCTTACACAATTTTTCCCAGAGGTACCAAAATATCTTGGAGTATTCAGAAAAATCAGTATCTCAGTCTTGCCTTTTTGGGAGCAGTTTGAATTATAAGTATGCTGCCTTTAAGGCAAGTAGACACAAGGAACATTTTAATCAATACCTTGTATCTAAAATGCACTTCATTTGTATTCTTTTATTAGATACTGTGAATAGACCTACAATGAAAATGGAAATGAAGTAATTTCTCTAACAAAGGTGTTCCAATTTCTTTAGATATATATCCAGAATTATAATTACTTGGTTACAGGGCATTTTTTAACCAAGAATTGTTATTTATTTTTATTTATTAAGGCACTTTACCCCTATGTTACATCCCTATTTTTTTTTAAATGAGACAGTGTATCATTGAGTCACTTAAGCCATTTCAATTTTCTGAGGCTGGTCTTGCACTTAAGTTCCTCCTGTTTCATCCTCCAAAGTCACTGGGAGTACAGACATTCACAATAACACTCTGCTTCAAAAAAATTACTATGAGTGGATTTGTTAGGCCAGGACACTGACTCCAATTGAAATCAAATAAAAGCAAGCTTACTATTTCAACTGGCTGGGCTGCCTCTCCATCCTAAAACCGCGGGAACAAGACAGAAACCTCAGCTTTCCTGCAGCCCAGCTTTATAGCCCAGAAAGTTACACAAAGGGGGGTTACAGATAACAGAACTCCTACGAGCATAACACAAATGGTAGTTTACATTTTTTGCTGGCCCCAACATTAGAATTTATGAGGACCATTAGAGCCATAGAGAGGGTCATTGTCTGGCCAGGGAAGGCCAATATTTATGAGGTGTCACTAAAGTTTCAGAGAGGGCTGCTATCTTGTCAGAGAGCCAGGCATGGGTGAGTTCAAGGCACGGGCAGGCATTCCAAGCAGGCTCAGAATTTGCAGTAATTTACAGTAAAGCCAAAATTATCTTTTCATGGCTTTGTGCCAAGATGGCTCCCAATTTTAAGAAAAGATCAGGTTGGGTCTATCAGATTATGTGGCATTTTTATTTGAGCTTTTAAGAATCATGATAGGTTTTTTCAAAAGTATCTTTATTAACTTTATATTGTAACCAAAATTTTTATCTATACATATACACATATACTCTGGAGTCCCTACTATCTTTCAGATATTTGTTTGGTTTGGTGTGGTTTGGTGCTAGGAATTGAACTCCAGGGGTGTTAACCACTGAGTTATGTCCCCAGTCCTTTTTTTTATTTGATACAGGTGATATATCACTAATATCTCACTAAGTTGCTTATAGCATTGCTATGTTGTTAAGGCTGTCTTTCAAATTGCAATCCTCCTGACTCAGCCTCTCCAGCCACTAGTATATTTGCCACCATCTAGCTGTTTCAGATTATTATAATAACCTTTTCAACAACACTGCTCAGGCTACAGAAAATCTCTTTGACTGATGCAATTTATCCCTGAGGAAAGTTTATATGAAGTAGCCAATGTAGGACTATTCTGTAAAGATTTGTTGGAATAAACAGGAATCATTGGTTTTCAACCTCCTTTCTGAACTACTGTTTGGTATCATAGTTCATAAATGTGCTGGGAAAGGATGTAAATTCATTTGTTTGAAATCTACAGAGATTTACATAAGCTCAGTCACCTTTTGTTCCAGAGCTTAGGACTTCAGGACATAGTAACGTAAACAAAATATGTTAAAGTTGAGACATTCAGTACACACACACACACACACACACACACACACATTCCAAAAAACCCCACCTTTTTCTAGGAGCAATTGGTAATTCTGGAATTATTACTAGTGTATCAGGGACATAGTAACATAAACAATATGTTAAAGTTGAGACATTCAGTACACACATACACACACATAGACACACACAACTTTTTCTAGGAGCAATTGGTAGTTCTGGCATTATTACTAGTGTGTCAGGGTTGGGACAGGATTCAGAAAGTGCTAAAATCTCACTCAAGCTAAGAGTAGATTACTGGATTCCTCCCTATTTCCCCTAAAATACAAGCTAGTGTGAACTTCATCTGTCAGCATCAGCAGTTGGTAAAATATGCTGACAAATGTTTTTTTTGAGATAAGTTGACAGCTTTGATATTTGGGTATTTATGTGTCTTGATCACAGCTGATGAAACACTTGAAAAGGATTTTATGGCTCCTAGATATCCCCACAATTTTTTTGTATCAGTTCTCCAATATTTCCTTCTTTTTTTTTTTTTTCTTTCTTTTATTTTTTTTTATTTTTTATTATTTTTTTTTTGTGTGTGTGGTGGAAGAGATTGAACCTAGGGCCTTGTGCATAGAAGGCAAGCACTCTAAAAATTGAGCCACATCCTCAGCCCCTCTCTCACATTTCTGTTTACTCTAGGTGATGATGGTAATTGGGTATTTTGTCTCAAATGTGGTACATTGCTCAAGACAGGACTAACATCCACTGTATCTAAATCTCTCTATAATAATTTTGCCAAAGAGACACTCATAGTAGTTTTTTTCTTAAATATATCTATAGATGGAGAGAGAGAGTGTGTCTCATTTTAATATTCTGCTTTATTTTCAACATCATTCCCTCTTAACATTTGCCTTTTATAGTGTGGCTAAGGTTGGAACTGACTACCTTGCACATTCAGCACACACATTCTAACAGTGAACTTTTCCACTAGGTCCCAATTCTAACTTTAGGTTGGATAGATTCATTCATTCAATCTAATGTTATTTTTCATATGGTCAGTTTTACATATGCCTTTCTATTACTCTTAACAATACTATTGGTATATATATATAGTTTCAGACTTGATTCATCATATGATTTATTCTTCTGTGTTATTGCAATATAGTTAAATGTGTCACATAACAATAAATATATTATTTGTTTTTTAATTAAAGGTTTTGCAGTATTTTACATATTTTATTTCCAAGATAATTTTTTGATCCCTTACTTTCTTTTCTTTTATTTGGTTCTGGGAATTAAACTCAGGGGAACATAGCCATTGAGCCACATCCCCAGACCTATTTTGCATGACATTTAGAGATAGTGTCTCAAGTGAGTTGCTTAGGGCCTCACTTTTGCTGATGCTGGCTTTGAGCTCACAATACACCTGTCTCAGCCTCCCAAGGTGCTGGGATTACAATTGTGCACCAGCACATCCAGCTCTTTTCTTGTATTTAAAGAAAAACATGCTAAATTTTTGATGAAAAATATTATATATTAAATTTATTTAAAATAGTTGTCTTTGTAATGATTAGTTTTATTTACACACATGGTATTTTATGTGTTTTTGTAAATTTTTATTTAGTTTTTGATAAGTTCTATATAATTTCCTTGAAAGCCATTATACATGTAATGTATTTAACAGATGTAAGTTCAGTATAAAACTTATCGGGTATTTTGTACACTAATTAAACCAAAAATCTTTCTGGGCTCTAGAAACCAATTTTTCACAAACTTCATTTTTTTTTAATGTACCTCCTCTTTCCTCCTAGGCCATAGATTTCCACTGTGTTGACAAGTATAGCTCTAGCCTTATGCTATCATGTAACTGTACACTGTCATGGTACACACATACTATAATTTCTACAGGTCTATGATGCTTGGTAAGGAGTACTTCATATATACATAAACACTTTTCATGACGAAATAACAGCAATTTCTACTCCATCTTTACTTCAAGAGAATTTGTTTTGTGTCCTCATCAATACTATGTATTCTTTTGGTTGTTGTTGTTTCTTACTTGAAATTTAAATCAAGGGCACACAGAGACGGGTCACACATAGAAGCTTAGGGCTTTGCTAAGTTTTTGAGGCTGGTTTTGAACTCAGGATTTTCTTGCCTTAGCCTCTAAATCAAATGGGATTAGAGGTGTGTGCCATGGAACCTTGTTCTATTTATTTTTATATGGAAATATATATTACTTCTGAAAATAATTTATTCTTGATATTAAGAAAGCATAGAATATCACTTTTTCCCACAAATACCCCCCCCCCCTTTTTGGAAAATATGTCATTTTTGAAGGGAAAAGATGTCAGTAGTACCAGATGTATACTTTATTGTTTTCTAAATGCAAAGTTTATTATTATTATTATTATTATTAGTAGTAGTAGTAGTAGTAGTAGTAGTATGCTATGTATTAGTTACAAAAGTTTATCTGTTCATATTATCATAAGGCATATACTCTTTACTATAACTTCATACCATACTTTAGTGTGTATCAAAATGACCTGTTGGGGGTTGGGAGGGAAGGGAAGGGTTCATAGGGTTAGAAATGATAGTGGAGGGCTGGGATTGTGGCTTAGTGGTAGATTTCTCACTTAGCATGGGTGGGACTTGGGTTCAGTTCTCAGCACCACATAAAAATAAAGGCATTGTGTTGTGTCCTTCTACAAAAAAAGATTCTCTCTCTCTCTTTCTCTCTCTCTCTCTCTTTAAAAAAAACTTTATTATAAAATAAATGATGGTGGAATATGATATGTATTATTATTTAAAGTACATGTATAAAGAAGTGAATTTGTGTAAATATACTTTGTATAAAAACAGACAAATAAAAAATTGTGCTCTATATGTTTAATAAGAATTATAATGAATTCTGATGTCATATATAATTAAAAATTAATTAAAAATAAAAGATGGCATTATGTTCTAATTGGAAATAAATACTACTCCTTTTAGGAATTGAACAAAAAGGTCTATTGGTCAGTGATAAATTTTATAAAGTATAAAATGTATCCTGAATATTTGGTAATACATAAACCCAGATTTAGATATTTATAGTGTTTCAGCAAAATTTAAAAAAAAAATACTGTAGAGTTCATTTCTTGCAACATATACTCATAATTATATGAGATGCATTTGGTACATATACATATATACTACAATTATACATAATTAATAAATGATTACTACATCTCACATTAACCACAGTGATTTCAAATTAACTTGTCTTTTGAAAGCACCAATATATGACACTCTTTGGAGATATATATATATATATATATATATATATATATATATATATATACATACATACTTGGTGTGTCTTCAAATTTGTCACTTTATGTATTATGTTCTTTTTCTTTACTCTCCTTTTTATAGAATTTCTTTTTCCAAAGTATTGAGATTAGATTTTAGGCACTTCAGTTTAACAGTGCAGTCTGTAGATTTTCTTTTTAACCTCAGCTAAAATACATCCCATTTTTATAGGCTTATTGTTATGTGAATGACTTCTAAAATCCTGCATATATAACACCCTAAGCTGACCTTACTCTGGACTATTGATATCTGAGTGGAGGGGATCTCAAAGTGATCCATGGAAAAGGCAGGATCAGGATGGGTCAGGATGTGAGATTGGTGTATGCTGAGTATGTAGTAGTGAGTATTCATGAAAAAGTATTTGTGGAGTAGATAGGGGAAGAGAAAAAAAGTGCTGTGAAGGAAAGAGGGAAAAAATGACAAGCTCAAGGGTTCAGATCTAAAAAGTCTAGTGTTGGCTCAATAGTAGCATGAGGTTAAGGGGTAATTTCTTTGGAGGCAGAAATAAGGTAGAAGCAAAAGAAGAAGGTAACTCTGTCACAGTCTCCAAAAGAAAGAGTCAGATGAATGGATTATGTGTTTACTTCTTCCCACCTTGGAGTGGAATTGATAATTCACAGAGTATGTTTAAGGAGGTAGTATAAAACCATTTCCAAGTAGCTTTAATTTGTGTGGCCACAATCAACATTTGACAATTCCAGTCACATAAAATCTTTGTACTTTTTCATCATTTTTATTTATTTATTTATTTATTTATTTATTTTTAACTTTATTTCAACATAACTATGCTTACAGAAACACACTCACATTGGTTAATAGAATGCAATTTAAGTTTTAACTTATCCTACACAATTTCAACCAAAAACTTGGTACATGGTTTAAGATTTTAAAAAGAATTTGCAATCTGGTTTATTTTTATCTATTACAAATGTATATAAAAGATCCACCATCAAATGCTGCTAAAGAAAGCAGCAAGAACCTTGAGAAATATACCTTTGGTTTGCCTCAGAAAAATAACACGTATTGCACTGTAAAAGTTTATAAAATTGGTGCAACAAAACATTGTTGTTATGTTACAATGCCAGTTCAGAAAGTTCAGTAACTAATGGATGCAGAAGGGGATGGGAGGGTGCCTATGTACACATGTGGTACTGTAAAAGCTATCTGATTTAATTAATATAGTATGTAGATTATAAATCTACACAAACCAAGATTCAGATAATTTCTTAAATCTGAATTAACACTATCAGCTCACTTCATCTGCTGAGGTCAACAATTGAACTTGACACACTGGCTTTAAGTTTTTTTGATATATGCAAAGTAAATTTCCTCCCCCAGCTTTTCAGTCCAGAAGTGACAGTATACTACAGGCAAGGTATTCCTTCCATCTTCAACATTCATGGGGTGACATGTGATGAGGTTAACTGGGGTTTTAATTTGCATCAGCATGCAATGCAAAAGGCCCCCAGAGTCGATGACCACATGCCGTTATAAGTGACTACTCTAAAAAATAAAATGGCCCTTCTTGGAAGACTAGAGCAAAACATCCAGCTACAGTTATAAGAAGCCTTATCAAAACAATTTTAGCTCCTTATGAATGACACCTCAATAAAAATAAAAGTAGCCCCCGAATAAGAAGCAGCTCTGATAAAGAGGAAAATATAACTTAAATATATTGGAAACCAATGGGAATACAGGTTCAAAAATAATTAGATTTTCATGACTACCTAGGATTAGGCTTATAATGCCTTCCAGTACTCCAAGTTTACCACTAGTTACTAAATACCAATTTACAAATAACATGTTTATTGTTCCTTTATCAAAAGAGAAAGTTCTAGCTTCAATTCTATTGTGGGGAGGGCACTAGAAAATACAAAGATTCAAACAGTTCCATGCAAATATCACATTTTTCAAATGGAAGAACTCCCAACTGGACCAGAAGTTCCAATTACTAATATATTTTTCATTGAAACAATTTTTAAAAAGTACAAATACATGGCATTAAGGTTCAGGACCTAATATAGGCCTGATAATAAAGTCCTTGTTTTCTGGAAGAAAGGCCTCAAGTCCCAATCAATTTCCAGTAACAATGTTTTACACATCAACTTAATAAGGGGTTTTAATTTCCTTCATATTTTTGTCTTCAGCATTCTAGTCTTAAAGGCTAGATTAGAAATTAGTTCAATTCCCCAGAAGGCAAATTTCTTTCCTTTACAGTATGAAAGAATCCAGAAAGACCTCTTCCCCAAGCAGATTCCCAATCTCTAATCTGTGCTTAAAATGAATCTTTTTCAATATAATGTAAAACGTAACTTAGGTAAAATGTGCTCATTAACATTAAAAACTAGTTGTTAGGAAGACTTAACTAGCTGTATAATTTAAGGTTTAAAACATAAATATTTGCAGCTTGATCTCCTGCTGACAATGATTGTCGGAGCCTATAATTCAACATTTATAAATTCCCATTCATACACGCCAAACACACCATTATCACACAACTTACTCATGTCTTGAGAGAATCTTCTTAAAATTCTTTGGCCTCCCAGTCAATTCCAAGTTTGAGCAACTTTTAACTCAAACTTCACTCTCAGATTAACAAGTTTTCCACCCATACATTAATGCTTGTCCTAATCTTTCATGTTGTACTGCCAAAATCTGAAACCTACCTCAAAGAGATAACCAGGTAAAAGAAAATTATCAAAATATTCATGAAGGGGGTTATTTCAAAAATAGAACATGGGAGGCTAGAATTCAAGATTCCCTATTGGGATCACACTTTATTTTACTGAAATGAGCTCCTAACGTTAATACAAATCCTATGTTGGATTCTTTCATACTCTCTGGCAAATGGCCAAAGAACCTACAGAACAGTTTTGGAGTACACACCCTTTTTCATACAAAGTGCCCCTATAGGCACATCAGGATAGCTGCAATTCACTTGAGGCCTCACCTGTAGAAGAGGCTGTCATAGGGACAGCCAGGACACCCACTAGTTTGTGGAGATCCCTGAGAAAGTATGATTTTTAAAATCTGGACTGTACTGAAGTTCACCAGCTTTCTTCACTGTATTCACAGGAAGCTGCAGCTGACTTGCCAGAACTCATGCCATCTCTCATTCTAGATTTGCTGTATAATAGCTATGGCTTTGGAATCTCACAAGTGATGTCCCATACAACTTGAAGGAATGATTGTGTCTCCTAATTCTAGGTTTGCAATTTCCAAATCTCAGTTACAATTCTTTATTCAGCTAAGTAGCCACATGGACACCAACCATTTAAGAGAAAAGGTTCTCCCCAAAGATAACATTACAGTTAAGAAGTAACTGTACCATAACAGGCAAAAAAAAATAAAAAATAATGTAACTGATGGTTGGTATTTGAGATTAAAATGTGTTTTAAAAATAAAAACCTCTTGGTTTATTTATTGCAAAATCAAGAAAGAGAGCTGTGAATTTACTATATTCATTCAAAATAAATAACTTAATGTGAAATACAGATTCTGGCATAGGTATAAGATATGAAAATCATAATGAATGGATTGAACCTGCATGTTTCATTTGCTCACAAACTTGCACACACTATTATTCTGCAAAAAAGACAATTGCAGCAAAGAAAATAAAAACTGCCCTTTTGCAAACAAGCCTAAAAATATTCCTCTGACGAGGCCAAAATAAACATGCATATATATGTATAAAGTGTTACTGCTCAACACAAATGCTATTTCTAGAAAAATATAACTGCATAGGTTAAAAAAAAAACAACAAAAAACAAAAACAATGTGCAACATCTTAAGCCATTAAAGCACCAAAATAAAAAAAAATTAAAAATCACTGTTTTTATGACAATCAACACAAAATATTGATCAAAACTCAGCAAGTAAATACCTGGACTGATACAATGTCCACTGTTGGGCTAATTTTTCTTCAATTTAAATGTCTTTTTTTCATCTCTAAAGAAATCTTAAAGTGCTAACTTTATATAAAGCAGGCAAATTGTTCAAGTAATTTGCTATTAAGCCAATTTTTATAGAGCTAAATAAAAAAGGAAAAGTAAACTAAAGTGATAGAAGACAGACACGGAGGAAAACAATGTCAAGTTGTAAATGGACAAAGCAATAGAATGCTATTATATCATCATGGCCTTCTCATTTCAATTGAACATATAAGCTAAATAGATTTAAGTATCTGCTGTTTTTTTTTAGTACACTAAACTCCCTTGGATTTGCTAAAATTTATACAACAATCAACAGGTATATATGAAGTCCTAAGGAAAAGGATGCCTCTTAAAAATCAATACTGAACACTAATTAAAGCAATCTTAAAAGGTTTTTCTACTATTATAAATGAATATAAAAATTAATAGCTCTTACAAACCAAGAACTGGAACCTTGTCCCAATCTTTAATTACTCCTGCCCTTTAGCTGCTTTTTCAAGGAAATACACATTAACCAAATGGCGATTGAGGTGTTTGCTGTAATCTTTTTCTTTCCTAAAAGAACGATCACAGAAGATGCAAACAAAATCTCCCTCAGTCCTTTTGCCTGCCAAGGCTTCTTTTGCATCTTTTGTACTAGCTTCTTGTGGAACTGGACGAGCCCCATGCAATCCAGAATCATCACTACCCTCTGACATGTTGTCACTTAGGTCACTTCCGTCATGACTGTGGATACCTTCATCTTCGTCAATTTCCTGAGACTCATTTACTGCCACAGTAACAGGAGGTGAAGCCAGCACAGTTTGGGACACTGCTTCGTGTTTGCCTATTGGTGGGGGAAGAAGCAATGGTGAAACTGGTTCTCCAACTGCTGAGACTTTATCAGGGAGATTCTCTGCTGGGTTATGATCAGTATCCATTTCCACTTCACAAAGCATAGCTGAGTCAGTCTGATGCTTATCAGCTAAAGTTTCACCACCTGGCATATTCAACTTTTGTCCAGAAGATGAAACACTAGTACTAGATTCCTTGGTACAGGAATCGGCTACACTCTTCTCTGCTTCTTCTGTTCCTACTTTCAGAAAAGGGTCTTCTTTGTTTCTTTCACCTTCTGAGAGTAATTTTTGGTCTTCTGACTCCTCCTCTCTTAAGTCTTCCTTTGGCAGTGGTGTTGATGATGCCAAAAGTTCCTGTGTGCTTTTATTTTCCTTTAGAATCTGGCTATCTTTAACAGGCACTAAGCCTACTTCAATAAGGACTTGCTCCTTACGTGTCATTTCACTCTGCATATTGGACCTTTCCTTTCTGTTATCTTTTCGGGGAGAAGTCTTTTGGGGAATTGGCTCATTGTGAACAGGAGGATCTATGGGAGGAGACAGCTCCATCTGAGCAGGCTCCTTCTGAACAACTTCCATCTGAACAGACTCCATGTTAACAGGCCCCATCTGAACAGGTTTCATGGGTAGAGGCAACTCTATCTGCAGAGGCCCCTTCTGAACATCCTCTGTAAGAGGAGATTCCATAGAAGAGGGCAGCTCCATCTCAGCAGGCTCCTTCTGAACCTCTTCCATATGAGAAGACTCCACAGGAGGGGGCAGCTCCACGTGAGAAGGCCCCTTGTGAACAACCTCCTCCATGTGGACAGTCTCCATAGGAGGGATCAGCTCCATGTGAGCAGACTTCTGGTGAACCACTTCCACCTGAGCAGGCTCTACTTGAACAAGCCCCTTCTGAACCACCTCCATGTGAGCAGGCTCTACTTGAACAGGCCCCTTCTGAACCACCTCCATGTGAGCAGACTCTACTTGAACAGGTTCCATGGGTAGAGGCAACTCTATCTGCAGGGGCCCCTTCTGAACATCTTGAACAGGCCCCTTCTGACTAGTCTCCTTTTGAACAGGTTCCTTCTGAGAGGTGTCTTTCTGAGAAGGCTTGCTGCTTTTTTTACTTTGTTTATTTTTTAGGGTTTTCTTCTTTGTATTTTTTTTCACGCAGGTATTTTGTTTTTTATTCTCCTCCACTTTGTTATCACCCTTTGGTACTTCCTGACTATTTTTGGATTTACCTTCTATCTTCCTTTTCTTTTTTGTCATAGATTCCTCATCATTCACAGGATCATGCATGGAATGGGCTTCAATTTCCATCTTCCTTTTGCTTTTCTTGGCTTTACAGGATTTTTCTGAATTATTTCTTGTGTGCACATCCATGTCTTTAGCTTCTGTTGCTGACTTGCGAGTTCTGGTAGTGACCTGAATCATTGAAACATTGCTACAAGGTTTTTTCTCTTTTGAAACATTATCTTTTTTCTCCACTTTCACAGACCTCTCATTTTTCTTTCCAGCTACATCCCCTTTTATTTTCGTTTGCTCTGTTTCTGTTTTTTCATTGGTAGTACTGTTATCAAGTAAGTCAGCCTCTCGCTTTTTGGTTTTCTTTAATTTCACTTTTGACACATCCATTGTTTTATTAGGACAAGTAGGATGCTTAGATTTGAAATGATACTGTAGATTACACTTTTTGGAAGCTGCATAGTCGCATACAGGGCAATTAAACTGCCGTGGGCTCACATGTAGCTCTACATGTTTTTTGAAGTTGCTTCTATCTGCTGTTTTGTAGTCACAGTGGGGGCAATTAAGAGGTTTAGGCCCATTGTGAACCTGTCTTGCATGGCGAGTTACTTCATGTTGATTAGAGGCCACATAACTGCACTGATCACATTTAAATGGCTTCTCACCTGAATGAGTACGCATATGTCTAGTTAGATGAGTCTTCTGAGAACTTGAATAAGGACAAAGTTCACATTTATATGGGCGTTCTCCTGTATGAGTTCGAACGTGCTGAACGTAATTGTTTTTTCTGTCTGAAAAATAGTTGCATTTACCACATGTGTATACTTTCCTTGGAAAATGGTTTCTTAAGTGTTTCCTCCAGTGATACTCGCTTACTGTTGTGTAAGTGCAAATGATGCACTTGTAGACTCACTCGTTATCTCCAGCTCTTGTGTGGTGTTTCAGGTGTGCAGTATAGTGATCATATCTATTGGTATTGTAGCCACAGCGGTCACAGCGAATGGGGCCCTTAGAGAAATCTCCCTCTTCAGCAGTGGAAGAGCCAGATTCTCTGGCTTTTGCTTGCTTCTCTGCACTTTCTTCCACAAAAAACTTCTTGGCACTATGAACTCTGATATGATGCACAAATTGTTCTTCAGATTCTGCTTCATATTGGCATGGCTTACAGCAAAAGGGTTTGGTCTTCAAGTTCTTGCATTTGTCCTCTGCTCCAGGTGTTTCATTAGGAAGATCTTTATTTGAGCTGTAAATTTCTGGAGCAGCTGATGCCTCAAATACAGGCTGTGGTTCTACAACACTGGCTTCCAAACTTCTCAGTTCCATGTTTTCGAGTCCATTAGGTTCACCTTTTATTTCAGGAGATTCCTCAAGTCCTTCTCCATCACTATCTGAAAAGTTGTTATCCCCAACAGGCATCAATTCTGCCATCTGTCTTTCTTCACCAACCAGGTAATCACAGCAGCTGCCATTCACTTCCCCAGTTAAGGCCACGTTTGCTAGCATGATAAGCTGAGAAGCAGCCAGTTCAGCTTTGGAGAGGTCATGCAAGTCATACATGTCGTTGGGCAAGGCCATGCCAATGTTGCCACTGCCAGTGAATAGCCCTCCTCCTCCAGAAGACTGCCCCATCACCTGGGTAGCCATAACTGTATTCGGTCTTCCTCGGAGAGGGGGAACTGGCGACCCGGCGTGGCCACCCCTCCGCCAACTACTTTTCTTTGTTGTTGGAGTTTTAGGGGAGGGGTGGAAAAAGTTGGGCGCTTGGGCTGTCGAGGCCCTTAAAGGCCAGGAGCGGGGCTGCAGAAAGTGCTCAGGCCGCCAGCCCTCGCCCAGCCGTCCGGGCTGCCGACGGGGTGTGGGGCCAGGGGCCTCGGTGGCGCTTGGCCTGCTGCTGCGTCGGGAGCTCGCGGGAGCCGCACATTCCAGCACAGGACGCTGTGCCGCGCACCAGCCCGCGCCGCCCATATTTATTTATTTATTTATTTATTTATTTATTTATTTATTTATTCATTCCATTTTTTTCATTCACTTTTGCTTTACTGTGATTTTGTATATACTCCTGGTGAGTATTCAATGATACACACACACACACACACACACACAATGGTATATATATATATCTTCTATAACATTATATTCTAAAACATTAAAGTCAGCCAGCCTCAGCAACTTAGTAAAGCTGTAAGAAAATCAACAAAACCATTTTCTTTATAGAATATTTTATTAAAGACTGAGAGTGTTTCTTAGTAAAAAGCATATCTGATTTCAATTTGTAATATGAGAGAGAGAGAGATCTTGCAAAAATAAAAAAATAATCAGTGACACTCTTAGTGTCAAGGATGTAAATAATTTAAAAGTAATAGTGAGCTAGTTGGAAAACACATCTAGGTTATTAACTGCTGCTTTGGAAAGTTAGTCTGCTCTCCAACGTATAAAATGAGAGAGGAATTCTTTATTAAGGTGTGTATAAGAAAAAAGTGGAGTTTTGTCACAGCTTTTAGTTGACAGAGAATGGGTCAACTTTATTGGGTGATTAGGGTTCTACCAAGATGATAAATCCTTGAGTTATTTGAAATAATGTGATTTTATCTAGTCTTCATAAACAAAGGTTGAGGTCTAAGATAAATCAGGCTTGGCTAAGGAAAAACATTTCAATGAAAAGTAAATGTATGAATAAACACATAAAACAATATTTAACAAAAAGTTAACATTCAGAATATTTATGCAATTATGTAATCACAAGTAATGTAAGAACAATGACAACTAAAGAAAAATGAATTTATAAAAAAACAAATAAATAATGTAATGGATTAATTATTAATGAATAACTAACAAGTACAAAGATGTAATGTGACTGGAATTGTCAAAATCAGCTCCTAGCCATGAAAAACTGTAAAGGTACATAGAAATGGTGTTTTACTACTTACTGAGACATACCCTATGAACTATAAATTCCACTCCTAGGTGGGAAGAGTTGAACACAGAACCCATTCATCTAGCTCTCCCACTTGGGAACTGTGCAAAAATTACCTTATTCTTTCCCCTCAAATTTTATTGCTGCTTCCAAGAACACTACCCTCTATATTCATGCTATCATTGTAGACTTGTAGCATCTGAACCCCTCTACTGTTCAAGTTTTTCTTCTTTTTTTTTTTCATTGCTCTTTTTCTCCATACCCCCTATATTGTCCACCAATACTTATTTTGTATAGCAAAATCTACATACTCAGCAATCACCAGTCTTATGTCTTACTATATCCGTCTCTTACCTTGTGCATGACCACTTTGAGATCCCCTCCATCCAAACGTCAATAGTCCAAAGTGATCAGAATTGGGGGTAAAATTTGCAGAATATTAAAGGTCAGTTACACAACAAGAAAGCTATAAAAAGTCGGCTTCATTTAAAGATGAAAATAAAAAGATAATCTTTAGACTTCACTAGTTAAAATAAAGGATCCAAAATTTATGAGTCTCAATAATCTGAATTATACCTGTGAGTCACTTTTTTATGGGGAAGGGATATAAGGACATTGCTAATGAGTTTAAAGTTCAAACTATTTTTTTATGGGACACAGAACAGAAAAGTTAAAAAAATATTAAAGTAATTGTGATATCATTTTAATAAATAAAAATATATACATATTTATTCACAAATTGCTTTAACCTTATAAACAGTTATACATGTCAATGCACTCTGGGCTAGGTCCTATTATTGGAAAAAAACTTTGCCTTAAAATAACCCCATACAGAGGCATTTAATGCAATTAACAGGCCATCAATAATAATAATAATAATAATAATAATAATAATAATAATAATAATAATAAATGAGGTGTGGAGGATTTCAGGGTTGTAAAGTATACCTGTAATATAAGTTACTTGAAAAGCCATCACAGGAGAATTGTATACACTGTCTGAAGACATATATGTAAATATTATTTGTAAAAAGTGTTTATGGGTTCTGTAGTCAGGGTGCATAAGTCCAATACACAGTCTTTTTTTTTTCTTGAATATTTTTTGTTGTAGATGGACACAATACCATTAGTAGTTTGTTTGTTGGTTGGCTTTTTAATGTGGTGCTGGGTGTTCAACCCAGTATCTCACGTATGCTAGGGAAGCACTCTACCACTGAACCATAACCCTAGTCCCCAAAGTTCTTTACTTAATTTATTTTTTTGGAGGGAGTGTGTGCCTGTAGTGCAGGGGGTTGAATCCATGGCCTTATGGATTCAAAAGTGCAAAACAAGCACTCTACTGACTAAGCTATATCCTCAGCCCTGATCTGTAGTCTTTTTTTTTTAAATCAAGAGAGAGAGAGAGAGAGAGAGAGAGAGAGAATTTCGGCAGACTCAACACCTTTGTTTGTATGTGGTGCTGAGGATCCAAGCTGGGGTGCATGCATGCCAGGCGAGCCGCCCTATCCCTTGAGCCACATCCCCAGCCCCTGATCTGTAGTCTTTTTAAAGTGACAATGGAGCAGCCTGTCATTCAGCCTTTGATTCTGCTCCAAATTGGCTCAGGTTGGAGGCAGTGCCTGAAGCCTTGACCAATCAGTCTCTTAGGTGAGAACTGCCCAATCCTCAGGCAGCCGGTGATGAGGGGGTGGGCTTCCACAATCTTCTGTTCCCTTTGTACCTGGAGCCCGCCATTTTTTCAATCTTTTTGTAGGCTTTCTGTGCTGGATCTGGAGGCCAGGTGTCTGTGCTATGCAGAATCTGAAAACAAATCACAGGGAGAACTCCGAGAACCCTGAGAGCCAGGAAATGGTAAGTGTGCCTTGTTATCTTGAGACTGGGTAGGAAGGTGGCTTAAAGCTGACAGAAGTGGCAATGGTGGAAACTGGCAGTCATAGCTACACAATCCTCATGGTCCTCTCCAGAGTCTTGTTGTCAGAGTGTCTCTCTGTGGTAGCTTAGCCTTCACCTGCCTCTGACTGTTCTACTGAGGCTTAGATCAGCAGTTGAAAACCTGAGCATTTTGTTCCATATTTTTATGGTGTTTTCAGCTTCTTTCTAAAGCCCTTTGTGGGCATCCATGTGCCGTGAGTCCAGTATGTCTCCAGATTGCATAGTGAAGACTGAGATAAATATCAGGAGAGAACCCCAAATCCATTTATTGTATTCATGCATGAAAGAGGCTGCTGATTTTAGGGCTTATTACTCATGAGGGTTTTGTTTGTTTGTTTATTTATTTATTTATGTTGTGCGTGTGTGTGTGTGTGTGTGTGTGTGTGTTTTGTTTTCTTTTTGGTACCAGAAATTCAACCCAGAGGTGTTCATCCACTGATTCACATTCCCATCCCCTTTTTTAAAAATATTTTTATTTAGAGACAGGGTCCCTTTGAATTTCTTAGGGCCTCACAAATTTTATGATGCTGGCTTTTAACTCATTCTCTTCATGAGTCCTGAGATATTTAAATGTAGCAAAAGCAGTATCTCAAATCCAGAACAAAAATATGAAATCCAGAACTTCAGTTTAGCTCTCCATAGTCTCAGAATAAACCCCTAGTTTTCTAGCTCTCTGTTTACATATCCAAAACTAGGATTCTTTGTTCACAGAGAATAAGTATAATAATGACCATGTAATGTGGATAATGGGCCTCACTCAAACACACCTGGTGGCTAACTGTTAATGAGCACCATTAAGGCCTAATTCAAATGTAAAAGACCATGAAGTCCACTGTGGGAAAACCTTCTACAAATTCCTTTGTCCCAGGGGTCATTCCTGATTGAATTTGAAGAAAAAAGGATGGGTCACAGAATGAATGAAAGTGAACCCTTATGGTGGTCAGGATGCCTTTTCAAAAGCCTATTCTAAATGCATTAGCTCTGTTTTCTGCCCAGAACCATCAGTAAACTTCTAAGATGGCACAAAAAATGATTTTTTTTTCTGGTATCATTCCTCATATCACATGGTGGGAGTTCAATTTCTTCTTGCTTAAATAGATTTGTTTCTTCAAAATTTATGAGAGAAGCACCCAGATTCAATTGGCAAACTGAGAAATTTTGGTTCATCTCAAAACTCCACTTTCAGCATTATTAATCATTATTTTCCCATGTTTTATTTCAAGTGTATGCATCATTTATAATGTTTTTCTTCAAGAACTGGAGGGAATTTTTAAAAGATTTTAATTTATCATTCTGAGATTTTCACATGAGAAGAAAGCAGAATACAATTAGGTGACATTAAAAAGAATGAATCTCTCCTAAATGAGGTTTATGTGTCCCAATTAAGGATTTTTAAAAACTGTAATGGGTCATCAATTGAGGGTTTATTTATTTATTACTTAATTTGTTTATTTACTTATTTATGGTCAGACCATTTCATTAAAATAACCCACAGAAGGGGCTGGGGTTGTGGCTCAGTGATAGAGCACTCACCTTAGCACGTGCAAGGTCCTGGGTTTGATCCTCAGCACCACATAAAAATAAGTAAATAAAAAATAAATAAAGAACCCACAGAAACATTCCAAACATTTCAGGAGACTCTTTTATTCTAGTGTGGCAGGAAAAAATAAAAGTGGGACTAACTTGAATTTAAATTACATGCAAGTTCAATCTCTCTCTCTCTCTCTCTCTCTCTCTCTCTCTCTCTCTCTCTCTCTCTCTCTCACTCTCTCTCTCACTCTCTGTACTGGGGATTGACCCCAGGGCCTCATGCTTAGAAGGCAAGCACTCTACAAGCTGAGCTATTTACTCAGCCCCATTTTTTTGGGGGGCAGTCCAGGGATTGAAGTCAGGGGCACTCTACCACTGAGCCACATCCCTACCCTGATTTTGTATTTTACTTAGAGACAGGGTTTCACTGAGTTGCTTAGTGTCTCACCATTGATGAGACGGGTTTTAAATTCATGATCCTTATGTCTCAGTCTTGTAAACAGCTGATATTAAAGGCATGTGCCACCATGCCTGGCCAACTTCAATCTTAAGGGCTAAAGTACATAGCAAATTAGATCAAAGTCCATGTCAATATCTTGGTACTATATAAAAGTTGATGATAGACCTTATATATTATTTACTTAAATGTGGAGCTGAGAATTGATTCCAGTGCCTCACATGCGCCAGACAAGTGAGCTCCACTGAGCCCCAACCCCAGCCCCCTGGTACATTTTTTATGGGGGATATTGGAGATTGAACTCAGGAACACTTGACTACTAAGACAAATCCCCAGGATTTTTTTTTTTTTACTTTATTTAGAGACAGGATCTCACTGAGTTTCTTAGCACCTCGCTTCTGCTAAGGCTGGCTGTGAATTTTTGATCCTTCTTCCTCAGCCTCTTCAGCAACTGGGATTACAGGCTTCCACCAACACACCCAGCCCCTGGTACTTTTTTAATACCTGTTTTACGTAGATTTTAACCAGTAGCCTTAACTTTTTTTCTAATATATATTTGATTTGAATCCATAACCCAGAAATCAGTGAAACAGAATCATTTTTTATCTCCAACACTGCTTTTGGTTGTGACAGTGTCTGAGTTAAGATTCCCCATTAAAGAATTTACTGTGTGTTGTGTTCTCATTCTGACCTCCCATATGACCTAGTTCTGAGTTTTAGAATATCTGAAACAAGGTTCCCAGAGATTGCAAATTTTCTGGAGTATTGAGAAAACACCACTATCTGAGTCTTGCCTCCTAGGGACCAGTTTGAGTTTTAAGTGTGTAACTTCTGAAGGGATGGACTAATTGGATGCTTTACAGCTGGAAGGCGTTTTCTGATTTAGATAGAAAGTATATCAGAAAACGGTACTTCATTTGTTTCCTTTTATTAGATACTGTGAATAAAGGTACAATAAAAATAGATGTGTGGCAATATATTTAGCAAAAGGATTCCAAATTTTTTACATATATAAGAAGAGTTATTATTAATGGATTGTATGGCATTTTTTTACCAAGAATTATTATTTATATCTTTTTATTCATTTAAATATTGGAGATTAACCCCAGGGCACTTTACCAGTGTGCTACATACCCAGTCTCCCACACTTTTATTTATTTATTTATTTTTCAGAGAGGGTTTTACTGAGTTTGTTAGGACCTTGCCAAGTTCTTGAGGCTGGTCTTTAACTTGAGAATAAACCCATAGATTTCTACCTCTTATCCTCCTAAGCCACTGGGAGTACAAGCATGTAGAACCTTACACTGCTACCCCAAATTATTACTAGTGGATTATGTGGAATTTTTATTTTGGGCTTTTAAATAACCTTAACACTTGTATAAAAATATATTTATTAAATTTATTTAAAATATATTTATTAAATTTATTTTAAAATGTCACCAACATTTGTACATATTTGTGTACCCTGGAATCCCTATTAATTATGAGATATTTGCTTGGTTTTGTATGGTTTGGTGCTGAGTATTGAACCCAGGGGTGCATACCACTGAGATACATCCACATTCTTTTTTATGTTATATTTTGAGACAGACTCTCATTAAGTTGATTGTATCCTTGTTATGTTAATGAGGCTGTCTTTGAACTAACAATTCTCCTGTGTCATTTTCCATAGCTTCTAGAATTTCAGGCATATGTCACCATACATGACAATTTTAGATTTTTGTTATAGCCATTCCAACAGCACTGCATAGGCTGCAGAAAATTTATTTGATTAATGCATTAAATCTCTGAGGCAAGTTTATGTGAAGTAGCCAGTGTAGGAATGTTGTGTAAAGATTAGCAATGATTGTGGAATATGATAGACATTATTCTCTAAAGTACATATATGGGGCTGGGGATGTGGCTTAAGTGGTAGTGTGCTCACCTGGCATGCTTGTGGCTGGGGTTTGATCCTCAGCACCACATACAAACAAAGATGTTGTGTCCGCCGAACACTAAAAAATAAAAATATTAAAATTCTCTCTCTCTCTCTCTCTCTCTCTCTCTCTCTCTCTCTCTCTCTCTCTCTCTCTCTTTAAAAAATAAAGTACATATATGAAGACAGGAATTGATGTGAACATACTTTATATACAAATAGAGGTATGAAAAAATGTTGTATATATGTAATTAGAATTGTGATGCATTCCACTGTCATGTATTTAAAAAATAAAACAAAAAAAATCTTTATATGTATTGCTGAGAATCAAACTCAGTGCTTTGCACATGCTAGCAAAGTAGTCTACCACTGAGACACAACTCCAGCCCATGTACCCAGCTTTTTATACTCTCTTTGTAGTAATCAGAAACAAATTTAAAAATTAAAATTGCATTTATATCACTTTTCCTAGTACAGTAATGTATTAATAACTAAACTTATTCTTAGTATTTAAAAAAAAATAATCTAATGGATGACAGTTATTTTTTCCAGAGATTATTTTATCACTTCTTTAGGGCTTGGTGAAGGGTCTTTTTTTTTTTTTTTTTAGAATATAGATGTCTTCTATTATCAAATTGGTCCATGCTAAGTGTGTTGAAAATAGTGATTCTAAAAGTTCACACAATCCACACATTTCCAAGACTATAGGGGAAAGGGAAAGACAATATTCACAATCAAGAAACCATTTCCCATGGAAGAATAGTATCAGTGTCCAACCTGGAGTGTAATCCAGATCTTTCAGTGGTAAGGTTGTGTAAGAACCACAATCCTAGGTTTTTGGGATCCTCTAAAGTACACTCAATGGCTAAAAATGACTTACTCTTCTTCAAAATAAAATTTCTGCTACCTACTTAAAAAATAAAGCACTATGAATGAGAAAGGTGAATGAGACTTAAGTTCTGTGGAGGTACTGAAGTTGACGTTTAATTATAGTTTTTAAATAGTCAAATAAGAAGGGCCTTAGAGTTGTCTCATCTTTTCCAACACATGATATGGAATACTTAGATGACCTGACATGAAATAATGAAAATGCATTTCAGGGAAGTGATATCAAAGAAATTTTCAAGGTAGAATCTTGGAAATGTGGGAAAAATATATTCATATACATATGCATTTCTATAGAAAAAAATAAGTGATAAGTACATGAGTATGGGGGTAAATTCAGTGTGCCTCATGCACTGTAGGTTGAAGGTAATGATAAACTAGTAACTGAGGAGATCCAGAACTCTATAATTGTGGGAGACATTAATAGCAATTTAGAAAAATAAAATATAGTTAAATCCCTTTAGATTTGCCTCTGTCCTCTGTTCCTCTTATGAATTTGATTCTGTCAAATGAGATTATGTGGGTATGGTTCTCTTTGAACTTATGTTTTCTTTTGTTTTTAGGATTTTGTCAGCTATGTCATGTAAAGCCCTGTCTTAAACTCACTTTAGGGGCTCTTTGACCACCTGTTCTGGACTGCAGAGCAGAGACTCACCTCACTCATTCTGTGCAATGAATTGACTTTTGTCAATCTTTGCAAACAATGGTTGGAAGAACAAGCATATTGGAGGGTCTTTCATATCCTATAATATGGTTGTCAGACCCTGTGGGTTAAAGGGTAGGTTCTTGCTATGTTAGAAACATCTTCCCTATGAGAAGGTCTTATCTATATTTTTTGTTTTGGAAGCCCCATAAACACAGAAGAGAAGCATTTATGGTCACAGACAAAGGAATGCCAGAAGCCATTAGATGTTAGAAAATACAAAAAGAATAAATAAATAAATAAATAAATAAATAAATAAAATCTTTTCTTAGAGCTTTTAGAGGTAAAAACTTTATTTCTGCTTTCTGTAAGAAAATTAAATTTCTCTTTGGCCTGACAATATGTTGATGTTTTAAACTTGCTTGCAATTTCTACCTGTGTTTTGAATTCACCTATGCCTGGTTATCCCTTACCAGGTAATAACCCTCTCTAAAACCTTACTGGAGCCTCATAAATTCTGGCTCCCACTGACCAAATAACAATTCTCTCTAAATCTCAGTGGCAGCTCATAAATTCTAATGTCTGGAGCTGAATTTATTTTCTACCTTGAAATGTTAGCCATGTAGATCCTTAACCTGCTGTCTGTCTTTGTATTACGATTGTCAAAATCTTGTTAGCTGTAAGTACTTTAGACCTACCTCATTTGTAACTTTTTGTGCTTTAAAAACTTTTTCCTGAAGATCAGGGGGATCTTGTAAGAGACAGTCCTGGCCAGCTTTTTTGTACACAATACAATCTTGATTTAATTTGATTTAAAATTTGAGTTGCTGGTCTTTTCTTTGTGTTTTGGTTCAACATTAACACTTTTTTTTTTTCACTTCACTGTAAATAAAACCAAAGAACACAATAAAACTCCTGTAAATGAGCCAGGTGCATAATAATAGTCATTCTTTACAGAAAGCACAGTATTCATTATAGAAATGATATAAGCTTAAAAATTAAAAGATATCTCAACTATCAAGGGAGTTTAGGAGTTAATTTTTTTTTTCTTTCAGAATATAGATAGTAAAACAGGACAAAAGAGAAAATGTGAAGCATAAATATTTTAAGTAATATGCAAAAAAGTCACCAAAATATTTATTACAAAAAAAAATCATATCTACAGAAATGGTCCAAAAGAAGCAGTTTTTGTCAGGAATAAACATTTGGACATAAATGGAAGTTTTGGTTCTCTTTTTAAGTAGTTTTACTCCTAGTGAATAATCTTTACACTATTTCTGCATTTTACTGGTTGGAATTAATTATAATTCATATATCTGCGAAAAAGGTACTGAATGCAGAAAAATATTATTGCTCATGTTTAAATCACCTACATTATTTGATCTTTCCTATTTAAACCAAAAATCTGCATTAAAACATCCCTTAATAAATGTCTCTATCTCTGTATAATAGCAGCAACTGGGTTATAAAATTTGCTATGAAAACTTGTCTCTTCATGTACTTAAAGACTATGAATTTGCTGCTTAGCATTTAGGTATAACTTTCTATGGTCTTCTCTAGTTATTTATGTCTCTATGCCAAGTTTTATACCAACCTCTTAGTATGTGCCTTAATTACTCTGTGTAGCAATGTAGGATCCATGTCTTATTTGTGACACTTTATTCCCAGAACTGTGTCTAAAGGGAAATATGTACAAGATGATTATCCAGGAAAAAAAAATCTATCTAATATTATATTTTATTTTATATTTATTTATATATTTTTGTATACATATTTTTATTATACAGAAACCCACTTTGGTCTGAACCTACAGTGATGCTAGTGTATTTTAACTTGAATTGGTTGTGAGAAACAAATAAAAAGACTTTTCTCTTTGTTGATTGGTGATTTCTGCAACCTCAGGAACCTAGTGAATAATAGCAGAAATAAATAAGTAACTCTCTAATTTGAGGCAGTACCATAAAACTAGATGATGTTTTTCTTCTGGTTTCTATCTTGATTATTAGAAACATACCTTTAAATTTACATGGAACACTTTTGGAATTCTGTTCTGTTAGTTCTTCTAAAAAAATCAATGAAAGTGAAAAAGAATGCAGGAAAGATAAATAATTAATTTCAAACAATTCATTTCTTAAAATAAATAATTTTTTCAAATTACCAAAAATTCTGAAAAGTTAGGAAAGTTAAAAGCTTCAGAAATAACCTAAGGCAATTTCTCTTTTCTCAGGACAGTAGACTATATCTCCAACTCATTTCTCTCTAGAATTGGACTGTGTGCAAATATGAAAAAAAAAAAATGCTAAAATGCCCCACATGGCTTAGAAGTTTTGAAATCCTGACAGGAGCTCAAATCTGCCATTTTTCTACTTTACAAAATACAAAATCTTAAATTTGTATACTTAACAAACATTTGCAGAAGTGTAATTCAAAATGACCTAAAAAAATGAAAAAAATATCATTGAAGGACTGAACATGAGGGACTTATAATATGAAGCCCTTATATTAAATGTCTTTTTATCATTGTCAAAATTTTCCATGTTTATATTATCAATATATTAATCAAGTTTTTTATGCATTTAATAAGAAATATCTTAGGTCCTATTTTACTTGGTCTTTTAAAAAATTAGTAGTAATTAATATTAATAATTTAATGCTAATATTTGTTACAGTATGAAATATATACTTTAAAAGCTATGGCTATAGCAAGTAAAAAATCCAGCCTAATTTCCTTTTAAGATTGAGAGCCATCTTATCACAAAGGCATGAAAATTTAATTTCTGCTTCATTATAAATTACTGTGATTTGTAAACTTGCTTGAAATGCCTGCCAGTGCCTTGTAGTCACCCATGTCTGGTTTTCCCTGATGAGATAACAATCCTCCCTGAAACTTTAGTGATGACTCATAAATTCTGGCTTTCCCTGAACAAATAACAACTCACTCTGAAATTTTAGTGGTGCATCATAAATTCTGATTTTGTGATCTAAACTTACTACCTAAATGCTGAACCATTTAGACCATTAACCTACTACCTGCCTTTGTATTATCCTTGTCAAAATCCTGTTATCTGTGTAAAGTTCTCAAGACACCCCATTTTGCAACTTTTTGTGCTATAAAACTGCAGTCCTAGAGAACTGGAGTGCTGTCTGCTTTTCCCATGGGTTTCAAGAGAGACTGTTATGCTCAAATGCGGGACTCCCAAAAGACCACCAGAGACACAGACCGATGTAAGCAGCAAAAAGGTGTTCATTGAGAGCTAGCTCAGTCCTCCACACACAAAGCAACTTGTGGCTTAGAGGCCCTGAGCCCAGGGTTTGTAGCAGTTTTGTACACTCTTTGTGGAAGGCAGGTATCCCACATACATCATAGCATCTCTTAGCAAATCATCACACATCTTGGGAAAATCATAAACAACTCTAAAACATGATTAGCACATTCACTGGTGGGAACAAGTTGGGTAATGGTTATTGGTTAGTACAAGATGGGGATTCGTTTGAACTGATTGGCTTAGGCCATGAGGGGAGTATCTGCTGAATTATATGGTTTCCCAAAATGTTATCAACCACCATAAACTACTGGGAGAGTCATCTGGCATCCCAGGTATTTTTCCTGTCTCATGCTGATTTGTGGCTGCTAGGGGGTTGCTCTGGGTCCCCACCTAGCCTGACTGAGTCAGGGACACCAGGCACAGCAGATCTCTCCTGTTATTTGTAGAGAAACAAATCAGCATGATGGGTATGTGCCTAGGTGTGCTCTGTAGGCCTTTCCAAGGACAAGGGTCATGCCCCCTTCCTTGGACAGTCTTTGCTCTGAGGTAGAGGCTGGTTTCTCACTTTGTACCTTATGTTTATTATGCATTTTTTAGCTGTAGCTGGACATAATACCTTTATTTCACTTATATAATTTTATGTGGTACTGAGGATTGAACCCAGGGTCTTGCACATGGGAGGTGAGCAGTCTACTGTTGATAAAAAATTTCAGCCCCTTATATGTTGTTTTTATTGGGCATTTTTACTTTAGGGGGTTTCTTTCCAGTTCAAAGTTCAATCTGTCACCAAAAAAACAGAGATCAAAGAAATTAAATAAAATTTGATAGTTATTGTCATTATTTTATATTAATTCCTGAATAATATACAAGTATATATAATCCATAAACTGAAATGACTTTATATGTAAGTTTAAATGAAAATGTTCTGTTGGTTGGGTAAGTTCCCACTTATGGAAAAACACCTTGCCTTAAAATAACAGCAGCCTGAGACTCTGGGGTACATTTCTCAGATTAAAAAAAAAAAAAAATCTAGACCTTATCATGCCTGGATTGGATAATATTGCCTGTCACTCAAAAAAAGGGCTCACTTCTCTCAGATTCAGTGTTCATGATCTGAAGCCCCTTCTAATCAAGAGCATTTTGTGGGAACTGTCCAATCCTGTGTGTCATCCGGGAAGAGGAGGGTGGGCTTTCACTTCTTATCTCCTGAGTCCTCCAGTTTTGCCATTTGAAGTCTCACACTTCAGAGTCACAGGTTGTTCTGCTGTGCAGGAACTGAGGATCCCAAGTAGCCCTACTCCTGTGAACCAGGCAATGGTGAGTGTGCATTGGCCTAGTGAGGGAGGCTGGGGGAGAAAGACAATTGGAACCACAAGACTGGCTGTGTTGAAAAAAGGAGCTAGCAGATTGGTCCTCTGGGCAGTCTCTGTAGTCTGCAGTCTTATGTTCTCCACTGAGCCACTATGTCCTCAGTCCTACTGGCCAACCAGGTGGGGAACATGTCAGTGGCAGAGACTCTTTGCTGCCTTCCTCATGCTCAAAGGGCATCCTCAGCATCTGCATAAAATACTATGTGGCATGTGTGATCCTGCAGCTCAAATGCTGGAGATTGACAGGTGGAATAATTATCAAAATCAAATCTCCAAAGGCCATTTTCCTGCAGGACAGGAGCTGTCATTTTGGGGTACCTAATTTCCTCTTGAGCTAGCTAATTTTCATTTTGACATTCTTTTATTTTTACTTTCTTCATTATTATTATTTTGTTAAAGTTAGGTGAGCTGAGGGATACTGTACTACTTAGTCATATCCTTGGTAGTGAAGCCAGATTTACAGATAGGTAGTTAGTGTAGTTAGGTAAATTGAGTCTAATATTCAGTAAAATCGAGAATGAACACCATATTGAGAATAGAGTCCAGGAAAAGGGGAATTAAAAATCTCCCCAAGGCCCTGAGCCCATTCCAAGGAAATTTTAATGAAGCAGCTCCCAACAAACATAGAGATGCTAATCCAAAAGCCCTACCTGCCCAGATTACTAATTCAGCCCACCTGTCCTGCACACTTTTGGCCTTCCCACCTATATTCCATCACTGCAAGATAACAGAACAAAGAACAGCAATGTGACAGGAATGTGGGATAACTGAAGGAAGACTTTAGCTATAAAAAAGCTAAAAGACCTTAGCTAAAAAAAAAAAAAAAAAAAACCTTCCATGATTCTACCTCTTTCCTCTGGGGAGAAGTAGTATTTTCTGCTGTCCTTTAATAAAGCTTCTACTTTCCACTGTCAACTTGCCTTGGTGTACTTCTCTGTTGTTATACCACAGCATTGGGGAAGCAAGGACTATTCACCAGTAAACAGCCCTAACAGGTTTAAATTTATTTTGAGAAAGGTCCTATCTAATTTGCTGAGATGATTTTTGTTATGGTTTGATTTATCTAGACTTTGCTATTGCAATAAAGCATACAGTTTTTACATACATATATATTCATATGGGGAACTTATTTATATTTTGATTCTTTGATGATTATTATAATATTATAATTTCACAATATATATTAAGAGTAGGTCATGATCAGTTCTTTTTTCACTCTTACAATTGAAAAGGTTTTTGGCTAAAATTACATATAACTTTGAAGATGAATTTTAAAAATTTATGCTTTGGTTTCTTACTTCATTTAAAGTAAAACTTGTTGATTTTTTTTAATTATTACAATATTGTTTTATTTAATAGTCAGGTTTATTTTGACCTAACCATAAAACATGGAATATAATTTGCTCCCCTTCAGTATCCAGTTGTTCCCCTTTCCCTATTCTCCTACTTTCTTCTATTGTATATTTATTTATAGATTTTTTTAAATTATTGCTTTATAGAATACACATAAAAGTAGTCTTTACTGTGATATAATCATATTTGTACATAGCAATTTTGGTGAGATATATTGTGGGTTGAAGAAAATTATCACCTTTATAATGACGAGTTTCATCATCTATACATGGGTTGTATAATTCAGTCTTTTATGTGTTTTTTGTGAATTTTATTTTCTCATAAGTTCTACATTTTTTCTAAAAATGTACACATGTGAAATACCATTTGCATAAGGCATCTATGTACAATTTATACATAGTGTTTTATGCTCTTTTTTAAACTGGATATATTATGAAATGTGACAGGCCTTAGTGACCATTTTTCCTACAGATTATTATTTATCTCTTCCAAGATGTATATTGTATTGAGCCATGCCCTTGGGCTTCAAGTGTTTGGGTGAGTACCATTGTGTACTTATATGTTATCATGATCACATATGCTCTAATTTCAGTAAGTCTCTGTGATAGGGAATGTCATCTATATTCAATAGCAAAATAGTTTCCACAAATAGATACTTATTTAAACTCCTTTTGACTTTTGATTATTAATTTGTTTTAAATGTTCATCAATATTACTTAATTTTTCCCATGATGGGTTTTTATTTTGTATTTCTTATATTTCTAAACACTTTGAATTTTTATAGTTAATAAACATATCTCATGTATAAATTTGCAGTTCAAACTTCTGTCCTTTATATCTTTTTGGATTAAAAGATGATAAAATGGATCCAGAAATGCAGCTAGGGATTGATTTCAAGAAAAAAGAAAAAGGTTTAAATTATTTTTTTCAAATTGACTTTTTCTTTCCTCATCATTTATTATAGGTTTCTTGTGTGATTGTTAGGGTAGGTTATTTAAAGTGGATTCTAGGGCTTATCTTTGTTAATTACTACAGGAAAAATGAATAAGAAATTTCTCTGCACTATGGATGCAGAAAAATGAATAAATTTCTTCAAAATCATATGGTAATAAAATTGTTAAATGACATATTTACTAAACATCCACTAATTAAAATTTTTTATGTAATATTTTTGGCAGTGAATCATGAATGTTATTATCTGGATTTTGTGCTTTAATATAAAATCATATGGAATAAAATTTGCCAATCCTAGAAATATCCATACATAATTTGTTGTTTACTTAATGACTTGTTGTGGAGATAGCAAGGAATGAACATATTTATTTTTAGAAATAGTTACTTTTTTCTTTTCAGTTTCTAATAAGCCTTTTAGATTTATTTCCTTACTGAGTCACACAGGGCCTCTGATGTGTTTTTTTTTTTTTTTTTTTTTTTTTTCATTTTGTTATCTCCAGGCATTTACCCTTCTAAGAAATCTGTCTTGTGAGCTCTGTTTTTGAATAGTTTCTTAACATGAAAGGAAAAAAAGTATTTATGTTGCTCCTGAAATGTATTCTGAATGCACTCTCTTCAAAATGGAGAGAAAATAATATTTCCCCAGACTGACATCCCTGTGTAATGAACTAACAATATTGATGGTCTTTGAAGAGATTTCACACAGTTCTGTCTCTGGGTACTTTTCTGTGGGTTGCTGAATTGCCATTTAGTATCCAGATACCCATGTTTTTTCATCTGTACTATGGGAATAATTTTAGAGGGCACAGATGAATAATGCTCTTCATGGAGGCTATGAATACCTGTATGTTCTGTAGTGCACAGCTGACAAAGCCCCTGGAAGACACTGTGCAGATTCTAATTGGTTAACCATTATCTGCCACTCACATGAATTTTCTTTCAAAAGCTTGTAATAACCTTTTCACTTTAGGCATCCATGTCATCCACATACCCAAGTATAAACGTTTGAATCTTTCTTTTCTGAATTTCAGGTTCCATTTCTCTTATGGTTCGATGTGGTGCAAATAATTATGTTTATTTTTGTCTTTCTTTTACACTGTGTTTCTAATAAAAATGTTCTCTGCTTAAAGCCTATATTTCCCATGTCCAACTATGTTTAGAAATTTGACATAGAAAATTGCATTTGATAATTTATAAAGGAGAGTTGAGAATCCTTCTTGCTCATGTTTTCCTTCCTTAGTAACTGAACGTGAACTATGCTTGGCCCTGTAAAGGGAGCACCATAACCAATCAGATATATAATAAAAAATGTTGATTGGTTGTATATTCTCTTCTAAGAATTCTCTGTTCAGATCCTTGGCACATTTCTTGATTGGATGATGATGATGATGATGATGATAATGATGATTTGCTTAGTTTTTTGAGTTTTTTTTATGTACCCTAGATTTCATTATGTACCCCTCACACATCAGTGCTCTATCTGATGTGTGAGGGGTAAAAATTTCTTCTAGGATGTAGGCTCTCTCTTTACCTCACAGATTGTTTCTTTTGCTGAGAATAAACTATTTAGATTGATTCCATACTGTTTATTGATTATTTGCTTTAATTCTTGTGCTATAGGTGTCTTATTAAGGAAATTGGGGCCTAATCCCACATGATGAAGATTAGAGCCTGTGTTTTATTCTATTAGATACAGAGTCTCTGGTATAATTCCTAGGTTCTTAATACACTTTGAGTTGAGTTTTGTGCATGGTGAGAGATAGTGGTTTGTTGAACAGGCTATCATTTCTCCAGTGCATGTTTTTGGCAAATTTGTCTAATATATTATAATCATAATTTTGTGGGTTAACTCTGTGTCCTCTATTCTGTACCATTAGTCTTCCAGTTTTTTTGTTTGTTTGTTTTTTGTTTTTGCCAATGCCATGCTGTTTTGTTACCATTGCTCTTTAGTCTAGTTTAAGGCCTGGTATAGTGATGCCACCTGCTTTACTCTTCCTGATAAGGATTGCTTTAGCTATTCTTGGTTTCTTATTTTTCTAGATAAATTTGCTTTTTCTATTTCTATGAAGAATGCCATTGGGATTTTGATCAGAATTGCAGTAAATCTGTATAGTGCTTTTGGTAGCATGGTCATTTGGATAATATTAATTCTGCCTATTTATGAGTAAGGTAGATCTTTCCATATTCTAAGGTCGTTTTTGATTTTTTTCTTTAGGGTTCTGTAGTTTTTCCTTGTTTAGATCTTTCACCTCTTTCATTAAGTTACTTCCCAAATATCTTATTTTTTTGAAGTTATTGTAAATGGGGTAGTTATCTTCATTTCTTTCTCAGAAGATTTTTCACTAATATACAGAAATGCCTTTGATTTATGGGTGTGAATTTCATATCTGCTACTTTGCTAAATTTATTTACTAGTTCTAGATGTTTTCTGGTGGAGCTTTTTGAGTTTTCTAGGTATAAACCATATCTGTCATTTGCAGGTAAATGGATAGCATTTGAGAAGATAATGCTAAGTGATGCTAGCCAATTCCAAAAAAAAAAAAAAAGATGCCAAATGTTTTGTCTGATATAAGGAGGCTTGCTCATAATTGGGTTGGTAGGGGGAGCATGAGAGAAATAGATGGTTTCTAGATATAGCAGAGAGGTGGGAAGAAAAGAAAGGGGGAAGGTGATTAGCAAGGATGGTGGAATGTAATAGAGTTCATCATCAAAAATATATGTATGAAGACACAAATTGATATCACCATACTTTATATAAAACCAGGGATATGAAAAAATTGTACTCTATATATGGAATAAGAATTGTAATGATTCTGTTGTCATTTATTTAAAAAAATCAATAAAAATATGAAAAATTGTTTATAAATTATATACATTATGTACATGTTATATATAGAATTTATATATATATATAAATTTTATATATATATATATATATATATATATATATATATATATATATATAGAGAGAGAGAGAGAGAGAGAGAGAGAGAGAGAGAGAGATCTAGGGGAAGCCAAGCCTATTTCCTGAATTTAAAAAAATCAATTTTAAAAAATCAATTAATTTATTAATTTGTTCTAACTTGCTATTAGAGCAGAATGCATTTCACTTAATAGTGCACAAGTAGAACACAAAATTTTATTTCTCTTATAAAGAAAGTATAATTACAAAACCTACGTAACTCTACTTTGTGTACAAAATATTTCCATCTCATTCCACCATCTTACCTACCTCTATACCATCTCCCATCACCTCCCTCCCCTTTGTCTTATTCAAAGTTTCTTCATTTCTTCCATGCTACCTCCCACTTCTCTCATTGTGGATCAGCATCCACTTAACAGAGTAAATATTAGGTCTTTGGTTTCGTGGATTGGTTTACTTGCCTTAACATGACATTCTCCAACTCCATCCATTTACTTTCGAATTCTATAATTTTATTCTCTTTTAATGCTCAGTAATATTTCACTGTGTATATAGACCATTTTTTTCTTTAACCATTCATGTATTGAAGAGCATATAGATTGGTTCTATAATTTACATATTGTGAATTGTTTTGCTATGAACATTGATGTAGATATGCCACTGTATTCTGCTGTTTTTAGCTCTTGTTGGTCTAAACTGAGGAGTGGAATTGCTGGGTCAATTTGGGTTCCTTTCCAAGTTCTCTAAGGAATAACCTTATTCTTTTCCAGATTGGTGTCACATATTAGGAGTCCTATCAACAGTGTAACAGTGGGCCTTTTTCCCCACATCCTCACCAACATATATTTTTGCTTGTATTTTTAATAGCTGCTGTTCTGTTTGAAGTAAGATTAAATTTTATAGTAGTTTTGATTTGCAATTCTTTAATTTCTAGACGTGTTGCACTTTTTTATAGATTGATTGATTGTTTATCTTCTAAGAAGTGTGTCTCTTCATTTCCTTAGCCCATTTTATTTAATGATTGGGAAATTTGTTTTTTGGCATTAAGTTTTTTAAGTTCTTTATATATCCTGGAAATTAGGGGTTCAATCTGATGTGCATGTGGTAAAAATTTTCTCCCATTCTCTGGTATCACTTTTCACCTCATGGATTGTTTCTTTTGCTGAGAAGAATCTTTTAAGTTTGAATTCATCCCATTTAGTGCCACTTGTTTCTATTTCTTGTGCTTTAGTAGTCTTCCTAAAGAAGCAAATTTTCAAATCCCATACCTGGAATTACAGGTGTATGACATCATGCATAGCAACACAATTCATCTTGATTTCAAGTACACTTTCTTAAGGGGCTTTCATCCTAGGAATTAAAAGAAAATGTTTAGACAGGCCATTGAGTCTAAGGACATGTCATAAAATAAGGAATATACCATTAATAGATTTAAATAATAGACTCAAATCTTTGGATCTGGGGAAAAAACAAATACACACACACACACACAATCACACACAATCACACACAATCACACACCATACACTTTCTGGTTAAATCTCCCTGCCCGCAAGACAGTTTTTCTGTAGCTTTTTATATCTAAGGAGAAATATTGGTTAAAAATGTATTTTTCACCTGTAGCATAAAAAGAAGTGGTCATGTCCTTCATCTTCCTGAACTCAGGACAAGCATAACTCTCAAATATGGTTTTGTGAACTGAGATTTTCTGGAGTCTTGACATAGTTTTGAGGGTGCTATTCCAAAAATTTCAAAATTTCTCTTACACCAATGGTATTGAATTACTAGAGATCTCACTAAATATTAGTGAACAGCCAGCTGCATCAGAGAAATAACAAATAAGATTCTACACTTTAGTAAATCTCTGATTAGTTGTTGTACAATTAATATTTGAGGATTCCCTTTCGTAATTACCATAATTTTCTCATCTGAACTATATGTATAATTTAGATCTTGATATAAAAAATTACAAAATAAATATATTTGTGGTAATGCCTGAGTTTTTTATTGTGTTTCATAAATGTGGAGTGTATATACTTTTTTGAACTTAAATCATTTTTTCTGCAGAAGTAGGTAATGGTATTTTTGTGTTCCAAAACACCACCTACATGATAGTCTACTAACTTTCATTTCAACTTCAATTACATTACAGACTGTGCAAATGTTCATGTGGTCAATGTGTTATTTATTTACCTATTCTTATTTCAGGTTCTGTTAACATTCAGGGATATAGCCATTGATTTTACTGAAGAAGAGTGGGAATGCCTTCAGCCTGCTCAGAAAAACTTATATAAAGATGTGATGTTAGAGAACTATAGAAACTTTGCCTTCCTGGGTAAGTTTAATTTTCTTTAAAAAGTTTTAATTAATAATTATTATTTAATTTACTTCTGTTGTATCTTCTGGAAACTTCTCTATAAGAATGCATTTCAGATTTGTATTTCAAAGAAAAAGGGCATTTTTAGTACAGATATTTTACTCTTTAATATATATTATTTTACTCTTTAATTTCTCCCTTTCCTGGTGTGTTATACATCCTTCACTTTAGATAAGTAGTAACTCGTGTAATTTAGTGATGTAAACTATTGAAGCCTACACATAGCAGGGGAGACAGTTGAGACGTTCAAATGGAGAAAACCAAACTTAAAAAAATATTGACAGAGTAGTTATTCAGCAGAAAAAAATTTCAGAATCTTAGGTCTATTTCTTTTGATTGTAATCATTGAACACATAGTGCCCTACATTTATCAAATTTTCAAATTCTTTGTAGTCCTCTGTTTTCTTCTTTAGTGATGTCCCAGTTTATTCAGATTAACATCCAAACTTACCTTTTTATGTGAGGGCCAGCATGATCTGTTAAAAATCTTCTTGTGAGAAAACCTGTAATGAAGCAAACAGAAGAGAGAGAGACACACATTGAAAAGAAAAGAAAAAAAAAAAACTGGCCACACCTTCACGGCTTAACATAGCATACCCAAAATTACATAGCTTCTATTACCATGACTACATTCTAATCCAGTATTATTTTAACCCCAAGTGCTAGCTAACCAAGATAAGGCAGAGTTAATACAAACATACAGCCCCTTCTCCCTAAGTACATTACCACAGAAACTAGATAGTGCACTTATATAGTTGTCTTAATAGCTTCAGGGAGAAACTGGTGGAAATTCCTATTGTGGGACTCAGGGTGCCAGTTATCATCACCCCCACACTTTCGTGTCTATTTCCAAGGTCAGAATACCTACAGCCTCCCCTCCTTTTTTAAGGCTTTTTGAATAAATAATATTACTTAGCTCCTTAATGGTGGTGGGGGCAAAAAATTGGACAGTCATAAACAACAGCAAGTAGGAACATCAGTAAACATCCACCTATGAATATAATTTGATCCAGATGAAATTGTGTAAACATGAAGTTAGCCAATCCAACAAGTCTAAACATCCATCATCTTGTTGGACCTTATTAATGATATCTTTATCATGATATCTTTACCATGTCATGCTGGGTCAGGTGGAATCTTATATATTACCTAATTATTTTGGTAATGGCTGTTTGAGAATAAAATGTCTATTCAATGCAGATGACCAATTTTGAGTATTTAACTTTATGTTGTATATTGAGAACATTAATTGTAAATAAAACAATATTTAATGCATATTAATATGAGAGAGTCTAGATCTTTGTTTGTTTCTGTTTTAAAAGGCAAGTATTTGGATACAATTTTCACACTCAACAAAAGCATGTCCAAAAGGATTATGAGAAATTTCATGCTTTAAAACTGTATCTTATTGATTAAAAATTGTGAAAAATGATGAGATGTAAAGGCAATGGAATTATCCATTTTAAACTAATAGGGGCTCTAGGAGCAGATTATGCTTGGTTTCTTTCCATGCTCTATGCTGGAACTGACTTGGCAGTTTCTTTTTTAAATTCAATTCTGTTAGTAATTTTTTCTTTTGTTTTGTGTTTTGCAATAATGCATTGATAATCATAAATATTTTGAAGTTAAAAATTCATTATACTTTGTAAATTGTTTTCTATATTTCTTATTATTTTCTATTTTGATTAATAATTTAATTTCTAGATCATTGCTTTCCATTGTGGCATGCTTGGATTCTTTTCATACTCCTCTCTCTCTCTCTCTCTCTCTCTCTCTCTCTCTCTCTCTCTCTCTCTCATATATATATATATATATATATATATATATATATATATATATATATATATCTCACTTCTCTTTATATATCCTTTAGGTTTTTAATTTTTAAAGTATTTCACAAGTTGCTTAGACTTCTCTTAAACTTGGTTCTGCTTGATAAGCCTCTTCCATATTGGAAGAATTTCAGCTTTGCACACTAGGAATGCGCCTCTTATTTTTTTTTCTAAAGAATTATTCACATACACAATTTGTGCTTATTTATATTAATATTTTTTGTCTCAATTTCACTCTCTAAACTTTCTTTAAATAGTTATTTAGTGTTCTTTGAGTATTCATAACTGCTAGTATCCTAATTTTCAGTTCTTAATGTTTTTTTTTTCCCTTTTTTGTCACTTGGATTAAGCCATGCTTCTCTTTGTTTATACTTGCTGTGTTGTTTTTATTTGTTCATTAAAAGAGCAAACAGTAGATTATATAGTCCATTTTGGGGAAAAAAGTATAAAAACTTTTAAATAAATAAAAATAGGCAAGAACAGTGCTCCATTCTTGTAATATTTGCTAATTGGAAGGCCATGAAAAGTACATCATGTTTAAGGGAAGTCATAGAAATTTAGAAACAGCATGACTCAAACAATTTTAAAAGGACTTGTGTTGTAGTTCCGTGATATAGAATTTGGGGGGTTAATCTCAAGCACCACACATAAAAAATTAAAAGTTGGATGACCTAGAGATCCAGAAATGCCAGTGCTAAATATGTATCCATGAACAATTAAATCAGAAAATTGAAGAGATACCTCTGCTTTTGAATTTATTGCGCACATTGTTCTCAGTTTTAAAGCTAGGGACTCAATGTATGTGCCCATCAATGATCAAATGAGTAATTATATTGTACTTATATACTATTATTATTTAGTTGTAAAATATTTTGTCTCTTGAAGTGTTATAAGAAATATATGCAGGACTTTGCATTAAGTAAAATGTGGCAGGCAGAAATTAAATTGCAGGAGCATTTGATTCACATGTGGAAGTCAGAAATTTAGTGAGCAAAATTTTGCTCATAGGTACTGTGTTTTGTGTAGGGTTGATATTTAGTCAAAGTCACATATTTTTATTTTATTGAGCATTAGATGGTCAAGAGTTTTGTTTTACCACATGGTGAGTGTATTATATTCTTCATGAATACTAATAGAAGGAATTCAATACCTTGTAAGAATAATACTGGTAAGTATATGAAACAATGATTGTGTTAATTCATTTTTTGTGTTAATTCATTATATTTAGTCATTTTACCTTGTATATATAGTATAAAATACCATGATATATTTAGGCAATAAACAAAGGTGTATTTGTCAATGAAAGAAATCATCATATCACACGAATTTAAAAATATAAAAATCAGTATATTATACTTGATTGGTATGTGTTGACTTCATTCAAGTATTATGGCCATAGGCTATTGAAGGTTTCTATAGTCTTTTAAAATGTTTTTATGGAAAATTTTATAAACACATATGTGTATATTTCTTAGTAAATTATTCTGTTCATATTTCTTTTTAAGAGTCCACAGCCTCTTTACCATTGTTGAATATTTGTAGTATTATCACTCAAAATATACTAGCTATTTTCATGTCTGTATGTCATTTTAGACCAAAACCAATTTTTGGACACTCTTTGAAAAAGCCACAAATGTTTGTATATGATTTACATTTCTCTTATTCTACTGAGAGTGAAGGTAGCTGGTAGATATTTCCTAAATACACAATGCTATCTTATGGAGGATAAAAGGCTGTGGGTGTCAAAAGTAACATACTTACCTTCACTTTATTATATTACTCTTCTTAATAATGTACTCCTCTTGGATACAGTGGTTTCTACAAGAATTTGGGTAATATTCTCAAGGTAATTTTGTCTGTACATATTTATTGAACTGATAAGTTTTTTGATTTATGATGACTTGTACTTACTAATCTGCTACACTCCTGATGTACATATTTTACCTTTATTTCATGTTATGCATGCAAAATATATTTATCCCTGTCTAGTAGCTATTGTTTTTTTTTTAATTTTTGTTTATTTCAGCCATGACTTCTCATAATCCCCAAGAATGTTCACCAGAGAAGGGCATAAAACATATATTTCACAAAGAGATAAGTGGGAAATACAGAAGTTGTGATATTGACTATTTACAACAAAACAAAATATGGAAAACTACAAGTGAGAGTGAACACCAGAAATCATATAAAAAATCAGGCTTTGTTCACCACCAGAAAATTTATACTGGAGAGAAGCCCTACAAATGTGAAGATTGTGGCAAAGCTTTCAGTCGAAAATCACACCTTATTTGCCACAGAGGAACTCACACTGGAGAGAAGCCCTACAAATGTGAAGATTGTGGCAAAGCTTTCAGTCGAAAATCACACCTTATTCGCCACAGCAGAACTCACACTGGAGAGAAGCCCTACAAATGTAAAGATTGTGGCAAAGCTTTCAGTCAAAAGTTAGGCCTTAGTTACCACAGCAGAACTCACACTGGTGAGAAGCCCTACAATTGTAAAGAATGTGGCAGAGCTTTCAGTCAAAAAGAATCCCTTATTTGTCATATAAGAACTCACACTGGAGAGAAGCCCTACAAATGTAAAGATTGTGGCAAAGCTTTCAGTCAAAAATCACACCTTATTCGCCACAGCAGAAGTCACACTGGAGAGAAGCCCTACGAGTGTAAAGAATGTGGCAAAGCTTTCAGTCGAAAATCACACCTTATTCGCCACAGGGGAACTCATACTGGACAGAAGCCCTACAAATGTAAAGAATGTGGCAAAGCTTTCAGTCAAAAATCACACCTTATTCACCACAGCAGAAGTCATACTGGAGAGAAGCCGTACAAGAGTAAAGAATGTGGTGGAGCTTTCAGTCGAAAATCACGCCTTATATGCCACAGAAGAACTCACACTGGAGAGAAGCCTCACAAAAGCAAAGTATGTGACAAAGTTTTTACTCAAATATAACCCCTTATTTTCCACAGCAGAATTCACACTGGAGAGAATCCCTGCAAATGTAAAGAATGTAGGAAAGCTTTTAGCAATAAAATAGGCCTTATTCACCATAGAAGAACTCACACTGGAGAATGGCCCTACAAATGTGAATAAGGTGGCAAAACTTTTAATAAAAAATAAAACTTTATTCACCACAGCAGAAGACACCCTGGTGAATGTGAAATGTGAATAAATAATCAATGAGCTATGTTTCATAGTCTTATTTTCTATGGACCAATTAGTAAGGTAAACTGAGAAGGTTGTATGTAAAGATTAAGTTTCTTATCATAAAATGTTGTCTTATCAGCTACAATAGGATAAAGTCTTCTTATACATGGAATCCATACAAAAATAATATTGAATAACATTCACAATTAGTATTAGTTAATACTTTTAAAGAAACATTAAACCTCATTAACAACAGAATTTATACAGAAAAGAACCCCTACAAATGAAAACAATGTATCAAATCTTTTAATATGAAATCAATTCTTTTTCACCACTAGGCTATTTATTCTGGAAAAAAGACATAGAAATATAGAGACTGTAGAAACATTTTAAATTATATATCATACATTACTAGACATCAGAGAAAGTACACTGGAGAGAAACTTTAGAAATGAGACCATTGTACCATTCCTCTAAGAAAGGGTCAAAATTTAATCCTCACCACAATAACCATAGCAGAGAGAAAGTTTTGAAATGTAAAAATTGACAATGTTACAATGCCTCCAAAATTTATTCATCAATACTCAGCACCTGTGGATACATACTGGATAGAGAGAGTACAAATGGGAAAAATGAAAACATTTCATAGCTACATGTTTCTTAAACACTACTGATTTTTGGAGATTTCATTGTGCCCAGAAACCCTAAAAAGTTAAATAATATTTCCAAAACTTATTCAAATTTTAAATTCATTGAACATCTGAAAACTCATACCAATATTGAACGTTGAACATATTTTGTACAAAATGTATGCCTTATATAATAATGAAACACTTATAATAAACACCTTGACAAATTTATGAGAATAAAGTCATTATCTATCCATTACACCTTGATGTATATGAGGATCAGTAAAAGACACAACTCATTTAAATATAGAATATAAGTAGTTGTCTTTAACTTTTGTTTAAATTTATTAAGAATTATCAAGTTATTTGGTAGAAATATCAGTCATAAATATCATACATGCATAGTGCAGAAACCTTATTTTTGAAAGCATATAATATTTTTTCTAAATAAAATATTACTATTTTCACTTTGCAATACTAGAGAAAACAATTATAAGAGATCTATTTTTTAATGTTTATCACTGAATTGTAATATTTTAAACATTATTATTATTATTATTATTATTATTATTATTATTATTATATTGCAGTTTAAATTTAAGGATTTTTAAACATTGAGCCACATTCCTAAGCCCTCTCCCCACTTTTTCAAATTTTGAGACTGGTCTTTCCAGGTTGCTTGAAACCATGCTACGTTTCTGAGGCTGAATTTAACCTTCTGAAACTACTCAGCTTCCCAATTGGCTTGGATTACAAGCATGGACCATCATGCTCAGTTTACAGTGCATTTTTTAACCTATATTTACCTTATGTATGCAATATGTCTTTATAACTGAATATTTGTTTATATGTTAACACTCTTGTATTACATCATGTCATTAAATGACAGCCATCACAGTGTTCCACTTGACTACATGTTTTATGCAACAGTAAAACATACTATTGAGTAAATAATACTCTAGCATCTCTTAATACTTTTACACATTTTAATCAAACTTAATGTGGGATATAATTTGCATAAGTCAGACCATTATATTTTTTCTGTTTGTATTTATGGTGAAATTAAGAGTTACAGAAAAGACACAGATATAGAAAAATAAGCCCTAGATTTTCATATCTTGAATTACAAATTTTAACATTTTTACAATTCTTAATGATTTGAATAGACTGAATTTCCACAAACATAAAGATAGCTCTTTCAGGAGAGAACAACTGTATATTATTTGTGCATAATGGCCTTCTAGACTTCAGCCTCATTGGTGAAATTTCATTTTTTTGTGAATGAGGTCTATGATCAGTGTTTTCATGTACATTAGTAAATTCTGACATCACTGTTATTCTATGTGTAGTGTTATATCAGGGCAGGAATCAGAGAAATGGATCTGGAGTCAAGGTTGAGTGAGGCCTTATACTTATTTCAAAATAATCAATGAGCCATGTTTCATAGTTTTATTTTCTATAGACCAATTAGTAAGGTAAACTGAGAAGGTTGTATGTAAAGATTACATTTCTTATCATAAAATGTTATCTTATCAGCTACAATAGGATACAAGCTTCTTATACATGGAATCCATACAATTATCATATTGAATATCATTGACAATAATATTACATATAATTCATGAAGAACTGAGTTTACATCAACATATGTTTAAGAACAAGGACTGGGGACATTGTACACTCTCTAATATAGACATTTACAACAATTTAATTATACATGAAACTACACTAAATGAGAGAAAACTCAATGGGGTCAACACACAACAACATACAAATAAAATCTTGTAAAGACTTAAGCAAGAAACCAATAGTGAATGAAGTTTTGCTTCCAAATGCTAGGGGGAAAATGGGTATTTAATCAGTTAGAGGTAATTGAAGAAAGATAAGTCACCCACTTTAAGCTAGAACAGCATTTGAAAGAAAAAGAGTCACAAAGTTAACAATGATTATTCACTTTTATTTGTATGCTTTGTAATATATTCCAAAAGACTTCTACGTGTTTTATTTCAGTTAAATTGGGAAACAATCCAGAAATTTAAAAAAGACAAGTAGTACTCCTCTGGTTTTAAAAGCAAGAAAAGAAATAGAGAGAAATTTATTGAGCTAGAAAAATTTACTAGTTAGAGTTTAAAAAAAAAAAAAAAAAAAGAACTTACATTTCCAGAACTCAGTATAATCAGTATTTCAGTCATCCCTGGCTGCACATGGCATTTTTGCTTAACAAAGTATTTGTTCATTTATGTACAACTTAAAGAATAGTGTTGTTTTTAGTCAGTCTTTTTCATTAATAACAATGATGTACCTTTCAAAAGTTTCCACAAAAATACACAATTGTAGAAATCTCTGGTTCATCCTCCATATATTCTGCCACAATATTCACCAGGACAAGACAATATAAACCTTTTGGCAGCCCCATCAAAGGACTCACTTCTAATAATTTTAAGACCAAATATATACTGCAAAGTATGATTCATGGAACAACATAGTTTTACTTAGTGAAAATAATTTTTTATATGAAGGATATATCCCAAATGCTTTGTCTTGGGATTGCCTTAGAAAAATATGAGGTAAATATATTGTGTATTATGACCTAAGGCTATGAGGCTTAAAATTACCTTAAATTACAAAAGAATAGTTTGTTTGTTTTTAAATACAGTTTTTATATTACAAACATTCAAATCAAATTCCACAGCAATCAATGATATAAAAAAAACATGAGAAAAACAACTGCAGTTTGGTGTCTCATCATGACCTTTCAATACCTGCTGTAGATTGCCTGTGGGTTCCACTTCTAATTTAAAAAATATATTTTTTCCATACAATTTGGGTTAAGTGGAGGACAAAATCACTTGCATTGTTTTCCTGGGCAAGTTGTCATATATTTCAGACAACTGAAATCCAAATCAAAATATGTTTATTCTACATTCTAATAATATCAGTTCTTAATTTGCCTAGAATAAAACAAATCCACTTTCTTCTGGTTGAATATCTTGAGCCCAAAGATATTTAACCTGGGAGCTAAAAGAATTATGGCATAAATGAAGAGATCTTTTTTGCATAAGGCAAATTGTACTTTTTTGTATTTGATTTTTCTGCTTGTGAACATCTACATTTCTCTTCCTACAATGGTATTTTGATTGAAGGTGACTTGTGTGAATACACAAGGCTTAAAATTCAGCTACCTGAGTTTGAGACCATTCACTGGTAAAAAATACTCATAATTTGTACTCTAATAGGGGACTCAAAAATGCTGCTAGACAAACCTATTTTTTTTAATCTGCCTCTTTATTCATGGTTTTCTAATGGTTTTGATCTAGTCAGTTCAGACCATTTCTGATTAATGGGTGTCATCAAGATGTAGCCATGTATTCCAATTCCCTCTATGATCAGTAGCAATGAAAAAAATTCTTCCCATTAAAAATCAAAACATTCATATAGAATCTTTGCTATATTTTAAGGTACCACTCTTGATTTGCTTTACTGAACAGAATTAATTCCACATATTTGAGTCCCAAAGTATATGGCAATACATTAACCTAAGCACCATGAAGAATATAAGAAATACAAGATATCTCCTTTGAAATTAAGAAAAATAAGAAACATAAATGCTAAGCCATTACCATCTAAATTATACCAGGGCTTTTAAAATGTAATCTTAGATGTTCTACTCACTCTCATAGTAAGAGGCCTGAGACTCAAAGATATTTAATCCCTCATTAAAGGTCACTCAGTGAATGCATAACAGCTCTTGTTCTTAAGCATTTACAGAGTTTTTGGTAATACATTGCAGAGTTTCACCGGTCTTTTTTAACAGTAATACACAGAGGTTGTTTTAGTCTGTTTTATAATGCTATAGAAAAAATACCAGAACCAGGCAAATGAATAAAAAAGATATAAATGCATAAAAATATTTTCTGAGGTGCTGGGGTTGGGTCTCACTGGTAGAGTGCTCACCTAGAACATTCAAGGAGCTAGGTTCAATCCTCAGCACTACATAAAAATAAATAAATAAAATAAAGGTATTGTGTCCAACTCCAACAATCAATCAGACAAATAAATAAATGGAATTTTTTGAGTACATAGTTCTAAAGATTTAAGTACATTGTACCAGAATCTTCTCAGCTCCTGTGACAGCCACTTCATCTGCATTACACAAAGAGATGGCATTATGGTGAGGGCTCATTTGAGAGGGAGAGAGAACATAATGAGACAGGAAGTCATATTCAGAAACAAGACTTGCTCTTTTTGTAACAACCTGCTTTAATAGGAACTATCTTGTGTCCCATGAAATTTACATTAACCCTTTCCAATGGCATCCCCCCCCCCAATGATCTAACCACAATCTACTAGATCTCACTTCTTTAACATTCCACTATTTTCCAACTCTGTCCCTTTGGAAACTAAGTTCCCAACACATGAGCATTTGGGGGACATACTCAAATCATAATGAAAGTAATATGAGAGAGACAATGGTAAAAATGAGACATAGAATGTCATTTCTTAGTAGTCATAAAGATTCTAGATACTAAAATAAAATACTTTAGAATATAGAAATTATTTTAGGTGGAGATTTTATTTTAAAACAATAGGAAATTTAATTAAACTACTTTTTGAAGAATGAATGAATTTGAATGTGACAAAACTAATGGGCTAGGTATAAAAAAAAAGAAAAAGTCTGTGCAAAAACTCAAAAGATGTTTAGTAAACCATGCCTAGGTACATAAAAAGAATGGTGGGATTTCTGAATATGGTATATCAAGCCAAAAGTTTACTGGCTAAAAGTTGGTGGCCCTCAAAACCAGAGCATATATTCATATGAAACATGCAGTGGACATCAGTTTCAAGAGCTCTCTACTTAAAATATCTGCTTCCAAAGAGTACGTAATTCTTAGTAATTCTCGGGAGTATTATCTTTCAATTTCAATTTTTAGCTTTTTATACAGTTACTGCACCATCTCTTGGTCAGATCGATATTTTCTTGAACATATTCATATATTAATCTATACACTATCTCACATATGCTTGTTTCTAGGTTGTCATGGATCCCTCCTAGTGAATTCTGAGATGTGCAAAAGGTTTTAAAAACATAGAAATTTGCTTATGAAAAGTAAGCCATGTTGTAGGTGGGAAGTAAAAGGAGAAAAGATGCAAAAGTCCTCATCTAACCTTGTATATGCTGATACTACACAAGGTTATTCCAATGATGTCTGGTTTGGGGTAGAGAAGCAACTTTTCTTATACACTATGACACAAAGATCATCAAGTATGGTTGTTACAGACTTTTTGGGAAAACCCAAATTTATCTTAGTAATTTCCACATTGAAAAACTACTGTTACCTTTAAACAAAACAATTCATTGCAATAAATCTAAAATAGTTCTTTAATATTGCAGAACAGAAAATTGGTGGCATTATTCACTGAATGCCAATATTTTCCAATAACACCTCAGACCACAATAAATGTACCTTATATAGTTTAACATCTATAGGGGTACTTAATAAAATGAATAGGTAATTAAAGTAAAGAGTGAAATGAGACCCAGAAACAACTAAGTATAGTAAAAATTATTATTACCTTATTTTAAATACTAGTGCACCCTTTTGCTTTTTTTCCCAAAAGTTAATTTTTTAACCTTTTTGTATGATATTACACTTTATTTATATAACATTGATAAATTGTAATGTTTTTTTATATGCACTCTCTGATGCATCTCAAATATATTTGCATACCCCAAGACCTTAGCAGATTTCTATACACATTATTCACTAGAGACACAGTGAAGTAAGTTGATAATACAATACACTTTAAAGTTAGATGTTTGAGCTTGGGTCACAGTTCCCTGAGAGTTTGTATGCAGAATGTGTAAAGTACTGCATTCAAATTCATCACAAAAAGCAGATGTTCAGATGAGGTGAAGTTAGAAGTTGTTTTCATCATTCTTTGCCACCACTGTGACTAAATAAATTGACCACAGAAATAGTAGAGGAATAACAGTTACTTCTGAAATCTATATTGCCCTTTTCAATGCTAAGGAAATAAAATAGGCTCAATCTATATACTTCCCTTGGAACCAGAACCCATAGCTGGTGCTGTAATCCAAATGAATGTGCCCCCAGGACACTGAACAGTGCCCAAATCCACTAATGCAGCCATCTGGGAGTTTTCTGTTATTTCAAGGGCAGAGATTCCATAGGCCTTGCTGAGCCCTCAGACCAACACTGAGCACTGAATTGGAACTCAACAGATACAATATTGAGTCAGAAATGTTTAAATAAATAGAAATGTGGGTGGGAATTATCTCTTTGCAAGCCAGAAAAAAATAACTGGGGTTAATCTGAGCAAGAGGTGATTAGAGATCAAAGCAGGAGTGGGAAGCTCTGTTTTTGCACAGGATTGGCAGCCCAGGCAGGCAGCAAGACAGGAAGGGCACCTCACTCAGGAGCACTGCCATGGCCCATAGGAATGAGGACAAGGATCTTTTGAATGGAGCACAACATAAGCTCTTTCCAGTGATTTGTCCCTCCATTAAAAAGGGAAAAATTAACTGGCCCAGTGTGGCTTTTGCCAGCTACAGAATGGACCATGTCTAGTGTGGAAGAGTATTTCTAACTTAGTTAAAGAAATAGAGTGCTATTAGGAAAGAGTAACTGTGCTGGGAACTTTATGGAGAAAAAAACAACCAAAAAATAAATAAATATAATATATTTATTCTCAAGGGAAAGCACCATGGTCCAAGAGGACAGTGGTATCTACCTGCTGCAATTTAGCCACTCAGCATCCTGCAGAAGCCAAGAAATTTTCACCCATCTTTGCTCTCTGTTCAACATCAGTGGTAATTTGGGTAATGGGAACAAATTGCTGCATCTTGATTTAAGTTAACTTGCCATCACCATCGATCTGCCATAGGTTGCTCTTCCTCATGTGCTTGAGCACAGAGCTCCAAGATGCAGGTGGTTGCCACAGGAGCTGAGATGATGTCCCAACCATTAATGGCCTCATCCCCAAAATGGAATCCAGCTACAGAAAACTGTTGACACACACAGACATGCTACATGTGCAAGATGCAGAAAATCTGAAGGAAAGTAGTGATGTGGAATTAACATGCAAACTTACATCCACAAAGTGAGAAGGGACTCAGTTTTGATTTTTTCATCTCTTTACCACCTTTGATTGAGGAGACAGACCAGAACAGAGCAAGAGATGCCAGTCACTTCTAATGTAGGACTGCTCACACATCATATGCACCCAGACACCTGATATAATCAACAACCAAAGCAGGAAGGCAATAAGTAAATCTGTCAAGGGACACCGAGGCCCCCTCTGCCACCATTCCAGCCCTTTCACACCATGAGTGCATTCATGGTGAGAGCCACAAGTTGTCCTTTGCCTTCCCAGTCATGGAGCTTGGTTGACAGATCAGTTTGACAAGAACACATTCAAACTGGGGTCATGAAATACTATTACTCTCAATGCTTACACTGGGGTCTGACTCTTTCTTACTGAAAATATTAAAGTCATTTTATTGTTCCTTCTACCAGATTTTGAATTCTAACCTAAAAACTGGTCAAAATTATGAATATGATATGTATCATAAATTTATTAAATTCAAATTAAATATAGTGTGTGTGTGTGTGTGTGTGTGTGTGTGTGCAGTTTGTTTGCTTTCTTAAGAAGCAAGCTATAGCAAAACTAACACTGGGGCTTAGGACACATCATGTTCTCTAAGTCACACTAGAATAGTAAGTGCCCTGACCACAGAAGAGCCTCCTCACAACAGGGAGTGTTGCAGGCTGGCCTCTGAGGGCAGCTCCTTGGTCCTTGAAGACATGTTGGGGAAGGAACTCTGGTCACCAAGCAAAACAGATGGGCAGAGCAGGAAGATGTGCTGATGACCCAGGGAGGTGTTGCAGTTTCTGGGAGCCACCAAAAAGTACCAGTATGGGGTTGCTGGAGCATCAAAAAGTGTCTGAAAGGACAGGAATCCTGAGATGTAAGATAATGCCTCAGCAGGGTCCTGATTCCTCTGGAAGCTTTAGAGAAGGGTCTGCCCCAGCTTCTCTCCTAGTGCCTGATAGTCCTTTGCCTGGGGCATTGGGGTCCAGGGCCCACATGGTACCCTCCCTTTATGCTTCTCTGAATCTGTGTTCAATTTTCTCTTCTGATGCAGTCCCCAAGTCGTATTGGATTAGGGGCCCAACCTTCTCCAGTGTTATTTAATGTAAATCAGCTCTACCTGCAATGACTCTTATTTCCCAAGCAGGTCTCAGTCTGAAGAACCATGGGTGGGAACTCAGGAGCAGGAGAGGTCACCTCCTAAGCCAGGCATTTTCTTAGCTGGGATATCAACTTCCCTTTTTTCCTTTGTTCAAAAATAGAAAATTAGAGAAACCCATTCCTGAGACTATAGTAAAATTTTACTTTTTTTTAACTCCCTCATGCATTAATCTCTTAATGAATACCTAATGCTTTCTTCCAGAGACTTGAATGAGCAAAAAATGATTATCTATTTCCACACAAGATAAAACTCATATTTTTAATCCCTGGTGAAAACTGCCAAGGTAACAAGTTAGGAAGCCATAGTCACATAGCTAGCTGACAGTGATGTTAGTGTTGGAACTTGGATTTCCCAACCAGGACTTTGATGCAATACAGGAGGTAGTAGATTTGGAAAGGCAGGCAAAATTCCCTGGAGAGCCAAGCTCTTCCTCTCACTAGCAAAATATCTGACTTGAAGATGATGAAGGAGAGCCTCAGCCATGGAGAAAGGGCCCTGGAGAAGATCTCAAAGTCAAACAATATCAGGGGCTATCAGCCCCATCCCACAGCACCTCCCACACAGGCAGGGGCAGTATGGTACCTCTCTTGCATTGGAGACAGTGAAGCCCAGGGAACTGGTACTGCCTGTTCAAGGTCCAGGTGACCAGGGTTGCAGGGCCATGTGTGCTTGTTCTTAGCTGAGCCTGCCTCAACATGCCATGGAAAGACAAGTTTATTGCCAGGTAAGTGCCATCCCAAGACCCTCACATATGTGCTTCTCATTTGCCTTAGGCACCTGCCATATTTTCTTTTATTTATTTATTTATTATTTATTTATTTATATGTTTTGAATACACAACAGTGGAATGCATTACAATTCTTATTACACATATATAGCTCAGTTTTTCATATCTCTGTATATAAAGTATGTTCACACCAATTCATGCCTTTATTCATGTACTTTTTTTGTATTACAATTCGTATTACACATAAATGCCACCATTTTTCATATGTCTGCTTGTATATAAAGTATGTTGACACCCAATTTGAATCTTCATACATGTACTTTGGATAATGATGTACATCATATTCCACCATTCTTGCTAATCTCCTGCCCTCTTTCCCTTCCACCCCTTTGCCTATTTAGAATTCATCTAATCCTTTAAAGAGAAAAATGCAAGCCCTCCTCTGGGAGGTGAAGGCCTATGCAAATGCACACACTTCCTGCCATGAAGATGGCACCATTTCTCCTCAGTGTCTTGAAGACAAGAGTTTTATGGTTGCTGGGAGTTGGGAAAAAAAAAAAAAAAAAAAAAAACAAGGCATGAGCAAGTAAAAGATTTCTGGACAACAGTGCACAGTTCCCAAGGATCCAGGCCAAAGCATAGAACATAATGAGTAATGAAGCCAAGACTCATGTACATAGACCTCCATCCCTGCTCTGTTGGCTGTGGGTGGTGAAAATGTGGATGTTGGAGAAGAAAAGTAGATAATAATAGCAATAACAATCTACCATGTATTTGTTAGGATGTTTTTAACATTCAGATTAACAGATGTTTCCACTACAACTCCATATTTCAGGAGCTGGTTGGCGGTGAAGGAGGTTGCAGCCAATGCCCCTGGAGCCTCTGAGGGATGTTAATAGATGTCCTCTTCAGCTCAGCCTCCACAAAATAAAATTTATAGTCGAATAATTAATTTCTAGCTACAGGGCAGAAAATGGCTAAAATACAGAATATCCAGGACACCACTAATTATTGGGAAGCCCCTAACCCCATTATTTGGTTTGTCTTAGACCCTTGGCCTTCAAGAAAAGAAAGAATAATTTCTCAGCAAATTGTTTTCAGAAATTTCTAGAAACTATGCCAACTTGTACAGAGACAGATTCACATCTCATGTAGGTAAGAGTTCAGGCATCTTTCCCCTATTTTCATGTGTACATTCATTCTCAAATAAGTAAAGCACACAACTTTCTTAAGAAACAGACTTAAGGGACTAGAATTTTGTTTTATTGCATTTGCTCTTGAATAAAATATAGAATGTGTAGATCTTAGGTGTATTTTCTACAATGTAAGCCAATTTTCACCTCAAGCACATAGCTCTGTCTGGAAAATTAGCTTAAAACATTTATTCCAAAGTGAAAATTTGGTGACATCATGATTTGTTGTAGATTTCCCATGGAATTCATTTTTCTTACAACTTAAACTTCTCTCCACATCCTAACTCTGGGCTGTAGGAAAAAGGTGTCTTTCCTGTTACTGGTGAGTCCCACTGATTCTGTTGGTGCCACAAAGTTCATATTCGCCCGAGGAGAAACACCTGTGCTAACAGTGACACCAAAGACATGTTATGTTTAATACATGCTAGGAATTGTTCTAAATCTTCTGCAGACATAGCTCAGTAAATCCTCAAAGCAATCTTGTCTGCCAGGTATTATTGTTATTATATTTCAGGGACCTACTGAAATTTGTAGATTAAGGATCTGAGTAGGGATTTGAGCCTAGGGAGTCAAGCCCAAGATCTGTCTATAGCTACTTTTGTATGTTTACCATATGAGCTGTGACTCAGCCTGTCCATCTTGTTTCCTCCTGTCCCTGAAGCTAGAGACACAACTGGAATGGGCAGGCAGGTAACTCAGCAGAACCAAGTAGATTTTGTTAAGAAGATTGCCTGACTGAAGGTCCATAGAGCATTGCTCTTTCCTCTGAGATAGCTCCTCATGAGCAAGATGTGTGCCTGGAATTTCCCAGGGCTGTGTTTTTCAACTCATGGAGAAAAGCTTCCCTGATAGATGCCAGCACAGACCAAGATAAGTTATGCATAAGAGAGGAAAAAAAAAGACCTGGTGTTTGAGGGACCTAGCTCAGTCTGAACTTCCCACCAGAGGGCTAACAAACTCCTTTTGTGTGCATGAACTCTTTTGATATGGTAATGTGGTACTTGCCACTTTGTAAGAGATTTGACAAAGGAAAATGCAGAGTAAATGCAGGCAAAAGAAAGAACAAGTCCTCACATTTAAACATATACAAAATGACATAGACAGATGCTCACATTATAGCCATATAGATGAGGCCCTAAAAGACCTGACATCTTTGCTAACAGTAACCTCAAAGCTTGTCTAAACAGAAATTTCCAAACTTCAGCTATAAATCAGGGAAAGAATAGATGAGAAATCCTGTTGAGCAGACACACTTACCATTCTGCTCCATGGACCACTGCCAAAATCCTTTGTGTTAGATAAGGTGTGCTGCTACAATATCCAAAGTCATCTCCCTTAACCTAGTGCACAGATCAAAACAACCTCAGAGCATAGAGACCATGGGCTATCCTTCTAAAATACATGGGCCATAGACACAATTAGGGAGTTCAATTACTATCACATTTAGTCTTTGTTTACCTGGTCTTACAATGAATGCTGAATCTTGGGCAGTACATGAAAAAGAACACAGCAATCAGAGAAGCAGCATTTGGATTTTAGCTGAGAACATAAATTCTCCTAAACTGGTTTCCAATCAGTTGTTCTAATTCTTTTGTCCGGGCTGTCGGCTCAACACAGATCTTAAAAATGTGAAGTCTTATTTATATACATAAATGTTAAATGGGAATAGCAGCTACTGGTATTTTTTGCATTTGAAATCTACAACCTTATTTATATACACGTGAAGTATGTAGTTGGTATGATAGAGAAGCTCCTGTTTTTACAAAATATAAAATATTTTTCTATGTACGCAGAACAATTGTAGTTGCTCAAGAATGCATGCAGTTATTGTGATATGAATGTTCTCATATTTTAAGGCATATATACAGCCCTTACATAATGTTTACTTTGCAAGCATTCCATTCTATGACTCTGCAACAGTTCCACCCTGTGTAGACATTCATGGGTCTGAGACACACCTAAGTACCTGCAGCATCCCAGAACCAACTCCCAGCCAGGTCTCCTTTCTTACCATGGAGTCAAGCTTTCAGTTCCAGCTCATACTCTCCCCTTTCAACTTTATTCAAGATTTGTGAAATTTATGAAGCATTAAAATGGAGTCCCAGATGCAGAACGATGATTTCTTTTTTCTTCAAAAACAGATCTCTCCCTTTTTGGTAGTATTTTTCTTCACTCCTGCTGATTTGAACTGGTATCAGAATCAGTAGCATATTCTTAGTTTATATAGAGCTTTTAAAAAGGGATCTGAGGGCATGAAATAAAGGGAAAATTACTGGAGAAAAGTAAAAAACATTTTGTGCCTCAATATAACTTCTCTGTTAATTTTTGATGCTCACCCATGCAGAACATTGTAACATACTGGCTTGGTGTAAATTTCCATGTTCTTGTTCAGTAAAACAAGAAAGAAAGCTCTTAAAAATAAAATTAATCTGAAGAACTGTACCTAAGGTGAAAAATTGAATGACATTTTGGAATGATTAAATTAGATCATTTAAAAAAAGTAATTCTGTATTGTAGCATATAATTTTATACTCACCCACCAATCACACCCTAATCAGACCACAGGATTGGGCAAAGAATGAAAAGCATTTGAAAGGAAATATAAGAGACTGAGAATAAATTAACATTTATTGGACATAAACATGTAATAAGAATTTATCTGTAATAGAATTTTTACTTACATTAACTATTGTAATAACAATTAACTGTCTCATACTAGGTACTATAATATTCAGTGATATGGGTAATATAAATAATATTAACTGTCACCTATTAAAGAGTTTTTATATGACAAGCAATAGGTTTAGATTTTTGATATCCTTTTATAATTTTATCTAAACAGAGAACTGATGAGTGGTCTCTATTAGAACAATCACTTTCCAATACTCTTAGCTAAGAAGTTGTGGAGTAACAGAGACAACACTTCAAACCAACTTCATGACATGACTTTATGCTGGGTACATTGCAAAATGCTGAGCAGAGGTTTCAGTGTGCAGTAAATATTATTTAAAAGCAGTGTTTGCTTGGAGTGAAGAGGAATCAACCTGGCTAAGTTAACAGCAAACATAGCAAACTAGATAAACAGAATAAACTGGTGTGCCAAGAAAATAAGTTTAGCACATCCAAGTACTTGGAGGATGTACTTGGGTTGACAGTACAAATCAAGAGAGACAGAATATCAGTTAAAGAAATAGTTGTCCTTTAGGTTGGAAAATTCACATATAACCCTACCTCACACCCAACACAAACCACATTGAGAACAGTGCCTTAGGCTCTCTCTCAAGTCCAGGTCTTAATCTTCTGTTCTCTTTATGTATTTTTGGTGTATACTAATTGTACATGTTAGTGGGATGTTTTTATATTTTTGTACATGTGCACAATATGGTTTTATCACACCTATCTTTTCATTTTAATATATGACTAACATTTTCAAGGTCATAATATCAAAATCAGATATAGTAAAATATGGGATGTGTGTGTGATTGTGTGTGTGTTTATATATATATATATATATATATATATATATATATATATATATATATATATATAGAGAGAGAGAGAGAGAGAGAGAGAGAGAGAGAGAGAGAGAGAGAGATCAAATTTTATTCAACAATTAGGAAGAATGAAATTATGCCATTTGCAAGGAAATGGATGAAACTTGACAACATTATATCAAGCAAAATAAGACAAACTCCGAAGGTCAAGGGTCAAATTTTGTCCCTCTATGTGTAAGCTAGAAAGAAAAAAAAAATAAAAGAAAGGTGGATGGAGTGGTCTCATGAAAACTGAAAATAAAAGGGAGATCAATGGAAGAAAGGGACCAAAGAGAGTTGGGGGGAAGGGAAAGGGGACATACTGGGGAATTATATTGGTCAAATTATATTGTTATATGGTGTGCACATATAAAAATGTAACAACAAATCTCACCATTATGTAGAACTATAATGCACCAATTAAAAAAAAAGTGGGGAAAAAAGATACAGTCAAGATGAATGACAATCACAGGAAGGCCAAAACTTAGGGGTCATAAGGAGACACAGAGAGGGATCTCTGCTGAAGCTCTACTGTGCAGAGTAGAGGATACATCCCAAGAGATCTGCCAAGCCTTCTTGACATTTCTGAATCTCTTCTCAATGTGTTGTTATGTAGCTGTGGCAATAAGTGGGGCTTGCAAATGAGGCAATGTGGTGGAGTGGCTTAAAATACCAAGTCCAAGATTGAACAATGTCTCCTAACCCTTTGTTTCCTCACTCACTTCTCTGTCTGTCTCATCAGTGCTCAACAATACAGCCAGAATGTGCTTGTGAAAGAGTTTCAGGGTGTTCTCTTCCTGTGGTTTGGCCAGCCCTTGAGTGTGACAGTCTCTTCATTCATTTTTACAGAAAACTCAAACACAGGAAATGTAACTTTCTATAGAACTTGTTCAACGATGAGAAAATACCTTCAGAATACTTAAAAAACTTGCTGAATCTCATATGGGACCCAGATAGTTTTCTTATAATTAAAAATAATTAATATTCTCAACTGGGTTTTTTGGTTACAAATACAATGTTTTATTTGCATTTCAATATTTGCATAATTCTCAAATCATGATGCCTAAAATATTTTTATATAAAATACAGATTTTAAAATCTTTAGCATATCAAATGTAAAAACTGCCACTAATGAGAGTTTTAATTATGAATACTTTTAAGTTGACTTTTTAAATTCCATAATAGGTTTGGCACTATAAAAAAACTTTAAAACATGGAAAAGTTTTGAACAATCCTAAAACAGAAGGTTCTTATTTTTCTGGATCTTGTTCTAGCAAGGGTTACAGAAACACTACATATTTTGTTTCATTTATTTATTTTTTTTTTTGCATTCATTTCCTACCTTCATTTTTGTTGCATTCTGCTCATAGTTTTAACATTTTCCCTCCTTTTTTCTTGATTTAGGTAAATTTTTCTCCTGATTTTATTGTATGTTCAGGGAGGAATTTAGGTTGTTGAGAACATTCTTTGCATCAAGCATAAGCATTTAGTACCAGAAAGCTTCCTCTTAGCCCTAAATTTGACAAGCTGTGTTTTCCTTCTTATTCAGTGCTATGATTTTTACTTACTTCTTCTAGACCTCCTCTTTTACACATGGATTTTAAAAAGTGTATAATTTAATTTTCACATATTTGGAGATTTCCTGTTTTCTTCTGTTGATGATTTCTCCTTTGATTTCTTGAGAGTTAGAAAACATATTATGTTATGAGTTCCTTTCTTTATATGTGTCAAGCTTTGTTTTAAGGTCCAGAATGTGGACTCCCTTAGGGAATATCATGGGTACTTCAGAAAAGGGGGCATTGGGCTCTTATTAGGGAGAGATTCAACTGGATCCCGTTGCCTAATTGTGCTGTTCACTTCTTCCGTGTCCTTTTTGATTTTCTTTCTAGCTGTTTTGTGAGTACCTGACAGAGTAAATTGACACCCCCACTTCAGTTATGGATCTCCTGTCTTCTTTTTCTTTTCACCAGATCTTGTTCTATGCATTCTGAGGTGCTGGTGCTTGGTGCATACATATAAAGTATCATTACATCTTCCTGGCAGATTGGCATTACTCTTTCTCTCTCATGATTTTCTTTGATTTGATGTTTGCCAGATACTAAAGGACCACTCCAGCTGCTGCTTCTGTGTCTCCTCCTCTTCCACTCTCCCATCAACCTCTTCTTTTTTGTATAATAATAGATGACTTATATTTTTTCCATCAGTTTACTTTCAACATATTGAGGCTGTGGAATTCAAATTGGGTTTCTTTTAAGTCTTTTTTCTCTTATTCTAATTGCATAGTCTCTTGTTTCTTTCTTTTCTTCTCTACACTCTACTCTTGAGCTGATCCAGGTTTCTTTTTTTTTTTTAATTTTTATTGTTGGTTGTTCAAAAACATTATATAGTTCTTGACATATCATATTTCACACTTTGATTCAAGTGGGTTATGAACTCCCATTTTTACCCCATATACAGATTGCAGAATCACATCGGTTACACATCCACTGATTTACATATTGCCATACTAGTGTCTGTTGTATTCTGCAGCCTTTCCTATCCTCTACTATCAACCCTCCCCTCCCCTCCCCTCCCCTCCCCTCTTCTCTCTCTACCCCATCTACTTAATTCATTTCTCCCCCTTATTTTTTTCCCTATCCCGTCACTTCCTCTTGTATGTAATTTTGTATAACCCTGAGGGTCTCCTTCCATTTACATGCAATTTCCCTTATCTCTCCCACCTCTCATCCCTGTTTAATGTTAATCTTCTTCTTATGCTCTTCCTCCCTACTCTGTTCTTAGTTACTCTCCTTATATCAAAAAAGACATTTGGCATTTGTTTTTTAGGGATTGGCTAGCTTCACTTAACATAATCTGCTCTAATGCCATCCATTTCCCTGCAAATTCTATGATTTTGTCATTTTTTAATGCAGAGTAATACTCCATTGTGTATAAATGCCACATTTTTTTTTTATCCATTCGTCTATTGAAGAGCATCTAGGTTGGTTCCACAGTCTTGCTATTGTGAATTGTGCTGCTATGAACATCCATATAGCAGTGACCCTGTAGTATGCTCTTTTTAGGTCTTTAGGGAATAGACCGAGAAGGGGAATAGCTGGGTCAAATGGTGGTTCCATTCCCAGCTTTCCAAGAAATCTCCATACTGCTTTCCAAATTGTCCGCACCAATTTGCAGTCCCACCAGCAAATGTTTTCTTTGACATAATGAGAGTAACTAAGAACAGAGCTGGGAGGAAAAGCATGAGAAGAAGATTAACATTAAACAGGGGTGATAGGTGGGAGGGAAAAGGAAAGAGAAGGAAAATTGCATGGAATTAGAAGGAGACCCTCATGGTTCTACAAAATTACATACAAGAGGAAGTGAGGGGAAAGGGAAAAAAAAACAAGGGGGAGAAATGAATTACAGTAGATGGGGTAGAGAGAGAAGATGGGAGGGGAGGGGATGGGGGATAGTAGAGGATAGGAAAGGCAGCAGAATACTACAGATACTAGTATAGCAATATGTAAAACAGTGGATGTGTAACTGATGTGATGCTGCAATCTGTATACGGGGTAAAAATGGGAGTTCATAACCTACTTGAATCAAAGTATGAAATATGATATGTCAAGAACTATGTAATGTTTTGAACAACCAACAATAAAAATTAAAGGAAAAAAAAATAAAAAAAAATAAAAATAATTATGTGTTGCATTCTTTATCTACAGAAAATTTATGAAGGTTAAAAACCCGTAAGCATTTTCACAAATTTGACTTTAAGAAACTTTTCATCAAAAAACACACACCAGAAGTAAGAATGTATTCTTTCTCTAATTTATTAGCCTTTCTGACATCCAATATCAGGACATGAATGCTGCTCATGGAGGGATGTTCTTACCATGAAGAACAATCAATACTACTTTCTTCTCCCCCATTAAATTTTACAAAAAGTGCACATTTTACTGTGTTTCATATACAACACTTGGCTTTCCATTTTTTTGTGTTTAGTGCGTTTTTACTTTCTTTTTTCATCACTTTGTTTTTCCTGTATTTTCTAATATTCAATTTTTTTGTGGTGAGAAAAATAGATCACTAGTATCTTCTAACTTTTGCAACATTCAACCACTTGACTACTCACTAGCTAATATTTCTATTAAACCATCATTTTAAAGGTAGGACTGAGGTATGCTAACAAAACTATTTTCAAGGTCTACTGCAGAATCAACATAACTTTCTTGAGCTCTGCAGTTAGAGCCACTGTTTCTGTCCACAAACTCTGCTCCTTTTTATAAAAATTTTTTTTTCTTCTATATTGAGTAACTCTCTTTGAAATGAGGCATGGAAAATAGCTTTTTAGATTTTTATTATTTATGAATTTATTTAATTATTTAATTATTTAATTATTTAATTTATTAATTATTTATCATTGATGGACAATCTGCTTCATTTTAGAATACCAGGTTGAATACTATTTTTTTCCTTTAAATCTTGAGGTTATTCTGTATTTATAATCTATAATCCATCATTGAGGATAAATACTTTGGTTTTATTCTTGCTTTCTTGAAGCTGACCATGGTTTTTCATTTTAGTATATTTTCTTTGTTTTAAGCATAGCTACTTGAGAAAATCTGGAGATATATTTAGCACATTTAAATTTTATTTTCTTGATTATAGCATTCAATCAAAATGGAATATTTTCAGACCTAATTTTATTTTCAGTGTATACATGTAGGAAAATGGATAAAGTATGGAAAATAATATATCTGTTTTTCAGACACCAAAAACAGGCATAACAGTTGAGTGAAACCATAAGCAATAAGTGCAGACTGGTTAGGCGAACTATTACTTTATTTTAAAAATTGTTCTTAATAAGTGCAGTTTGATAAAATGCTGCTAAAACTTATGAGAAAAGGGGAAGTAAAAATAATCAAAGTATACCACTGTAAGAAATACTTGAGGTCTGGCACCTGAGAGCACACTGTGGGGGAAACTTCATGTTATGATAGGAAAGAATCCCCCACATTTTCTTCATCCTCTCATCCACTTAAACTCACCAGAAACCCCCAAGATGCCCAGAATAAAGGTTTCAAGTTTAATCGTTACACTCTTTCCAACTACAAAAAGCAGTTACAATTCAACTGAACAAAGAAGCTAATGTGCAAAGTTAAGGGGATCTGAGACATCATATAAAAAAGTTAGGTTAAGGATAATTCTGTTTATTTATTTTATTTTATTTTTTTGTGTGTGTTTTGTTTTGTTTCAGGGTGTGGCTATTCCTTTGTCACCTGAACTCAGCAAAGAAACTGTTATTTTGATGAAGTGTTAGTGAGTGACCCACATTAAAAACATACAGATGTTAAACAAATTTACAAAAGCCTAATTACCCCCCAAAAAATGTTGCTACTTTCTCCCTCTACATTTTTTTAAGAGAGGGAGAGAGAGAGAGAGAGAGAGAGAGAGAGAGAGAGAGAGAGAATTTTTTTAATATTCATTTTTTAGTTTTTGGCAGACACAACATCTTTGTTTGTATGTGGTGCTGAGGATCGAACCCGTGCTGCATGCATGCCAGGCGAGCGCTCTACCGCTTGAGCCACATCCCCAGCCCTACATTTTGCTTTTTAAAGTTTCTTTTAAAAATATTCATTTTTAGTTTTAGGTAAACACAATATCTCTATTTTTTTAATTTTTACATGGTGGTGAGAATTTAACCCAGTGCTTCACACATGCTAGGCAAGCATGCTACTACTTGAGCCGTATCCCCAGCCCTAAAGTACCTTTTTTTAAGTTTTGATTTTTATTTTTAGTCCTGAAAAGTAGACAGTAAAACAGCTTCTGGAAGAATTTACAACCAACTACATGAGGGTCTGGGAAGCTGAGAGGCTGAAGCAGGGCTGGGAGGAGCAGACCGGAAGTCTGACTAAGGAACAGACTTCTCTTAGTCACTGGAGGCCAATTATAACTAAAAAGAGACAAAAATCAATAAGTGTTTGTAAACCAGGAAATGACACAGATTATCAAGTTAGTATCAGTTATAAAAAATTCATATAATCAAGAAAATGGAGAAATCATGAACAGGATTAGAAAAATAATAGTTGTAAATTTTATTTTAGAAGCTTATTGGTGATACATAAAAAATAAAGATGAATTTTATATTTTAATTTAAATGGAAGGCAGGGAGATATGCAAGTCATATAGTACTTCACAAACCTTACTTCAGTTACAAAAGTATAAACAATTGATAACTTCTACTTATTTTACTCTCTATCTTCATTGGCATTTCACCTGAGGTCACACTTGTAGAGTGTGACCAATAACTAAGAAAATAACTAACCAAGAAGATAGTCAGTGAAGTTACACTCTTTCTCAGAAAACCCCAATCAATTTCAGAGCAAAGGTGTGATACAACACCTATTCATTTCCTTCTTTGGGAAAAGTTCCCTTTTGCAAATCAGATAGAAGAGGAAATTGGCCAACCTTTATCAAAATATTACTAGGAATAAATATGAGTTATCTTCGTTGAGAAGTAAAATGGAATAAAATAACACCATTGTACAGTATATTTCAGGATTACCCTTGAAAAATAAAAAATGAAAAAACTCTTTCTAAAGAGCAGAATTCTTGACAGCACACTTCATCCTTAATTTCACGTGGAAAAAGAAGTTACCTCAGGTAAGAAGGTACATGAGACGGTACATAAAATAATAGGAAGAAATCAAGACTTGGTCAAGGGTTTAGAAGGAACTTTTGAAGACTATGAAATTTGGGGGGTACAATAATAAGGATGGATCTCTGAGAGAGACAATGCAGTGTGAATATCATGGGATTTCATGCTATCACATACCAAAGCACATACATCATGGACATTTCACAAGACAACTGAGTTGACAACTGGACTTGGCTAGTTGTTTTTATCCAGCCTCTGATGCTGCACAGGATGAATGAGGACTGAGTACCATAGTGGTTTCCAGTCACTGTATTTTATCTATCAAATGCTTCTTCCAAATATCTAGCCAGCTAAGTGGAGAGGTCTATCTCTAGGTTCTTGTTACAGGATCATTCTTTACATCATTTTCTCATAATAAATTAACAAGTGGACGTCTTTTAACACAGAAATAATTTTAACCAGAAAAACCCAAACACTTTTTTTTTTAAATTTTGCTTTTACAGACAATAAATGCTAAGCAAGTACCACTAATAAAGTGTCAATACATCATGCCTAAAATTGAATCAGACCACACTTAACAAAAATAAAGATATTACTATTGGTCTATGACCATGGTGTCCACTGTATTATCATCTAAAAAAGAAAAAAAAAGCTGCTGGCCTGGTAGAATTCTGGAAGAGGTGATGGTGTTGCTAACACTTCTTAAATTTCACATCATTATATCAGGTTGTGCTACCAAGAGACACACCATATAGATCCAGGAACCAGAGTGTCAAAGTTTAAGAGTCTTAACTCACCATCACTCCTATTAATGCACTTGGCAATTATATTTTCTTATGCCATGCCTCTTCATCCTCCACTTTTAGAAATCCTAATTTTTTAAGAGGACTCTTTTCCAACAGGATGTCTAACAAAATTCCAACTAAAATTTAAACAGCACCTGAGGACTCTAAATTCTATGTACTAAGAAAACAGAAAGGAAGAGGAGAAATTACAATCCTAACTAGGTCAATTCACTCTCCTCACCAGAAGGACATTGATTCCATGTTGCAATGCTAAGCAAGTACCACTAATGAAGTGCCAATACATCATGCCTAAAATTGAATCTGATCACACTTAAAAAAATAAAAAAAATATATATTACTCTTGGTCTATGACAATGGTATCCACTGTATCCAAATATAAAAGTCTATTGTATATTTGAAAATAAAAATCAGATGATTCAATTTGAAAACAGATGATCCAATTCTCTACTTTTTAGTATTCACTTTCCATACAGGAATTGTAAAAGGATCAGTGCAGTAGTTGTGTCTTGAGAAAATTATAGTGAGGAGCCTCAAATGATTTGGGGATGAGTATAGAGACCAAAAGAAGTATGTTTAGTGGATCTAAAATGAACAGCAGAAGAGACACAAGATGACTATTAATTTGACATTAGGTCTACACAGCTGTCAAAACTGTAATTAATTGCACTGTTTTCCATTCTTATAAGTTTTCTTCAGGAATAGAGTCTCACCAGTACCATAAACTAAGTACAGAACTTAGACTGAAAAGTGAGTCTTTGTGGTGTCACTATAGGCAACTATGCTTTATGGCACCATTAGGACTGAAGGATTCATTTCCCAGACAATTGCTGAAACTGGTCTTTTCAAAATATTTTCATTAGTAGAAGATCGTTTTCCTGGCTACTACCATTTAAGGCTTCCTAAACTCAAGACTGTTTGAGACTCATATAAATAACACTCCATGTCTCAAGTAGGTAAAATATCAGAGTGCAAGACAGATCCATAATTTCACTTTGAGTAAGCAGAAGCCTCCTTTGAGATTAGACTGCAATCCCAGATTCTGTGTACCCAAATGTGCTTCCTTCCCTTTATTTCCATTGTGCTGATCTGAAGCACACTAACTTATGGACTTCCAAAATGCCTAGTCATGGTCTTAATCCACCTCCTGGGAAGCCCTAATTGGAACTCAAATGCATCCTTCATCTACTTCCAGACTTTCTGTTTTACAGAAATTCTTTGAAGTCTTTTGTCACTGGAGATTACCTCCTCTTTTAATTGTGGATGTTTATCTCATTTTATGCTTCTCTTTTACTGTTACTTTAATTCATTGTTGGTAAAATAGACTTGTATATTTGAAGATCCAGATCTCTAAATAAAATAGTTAGATTAGTTTATGGGGTTAAAATACACAATCAAGAATATTCAATACATTTTAATATGAATTTAGATCCATGATTAAAATTGGAGGAAATAAAATAGGCTTTATTAGGATGTAATTCTGCACTACTAAATTATCATTGTTTTCCCAAAGGATAAGAATTTTGGAAGATAACATGACACCAAGAAAAAGAATCACTATATATATATATATATATATATATATATATATATATATATATATATAGTTGTGCTTGAAAGAGAATAATAATGTCACCATAAATGGATGATATAATATAAAACAAAAAGCTTTATAACCAAGTTTTGTTTATTTTTGACAAAACATATTTGAAGCAAAAGTACCAAATCCATGAATCTCCTCAAAATACTATACAGTGAATAGCATTTCTACACAAATCATATAATTTTTATGATATTATATAAATTTTCTTGACATAGATGTAGAAGTTAAATACACTAATATTATTTCTCAAGGCACATTTATTTTGAAGCACAGTTCCATAAATCTGCAAATACAATTAAATTTTACTTATTATACACAGATCAGTACCTCAAAAATGACTAAATGCCTGGATATATATCCTTTGACATATTTCTATTTCCTAGACAATAAGGTCAGCTTTAATATAATATATCTCCTACCTTTTCAGTGATACAGAATTTTTAAATTTTAAGTAAACGTCTCCTATAGGCTCAAAATTCACCATATAACTATGGTACTAATACAATTAGTGATGGATGTTACAAGAAAAATTCTTAGTTCTTTTAAAGAGTTTTTGAATAAAACACTATATCAACACATGATCCTTCAAACAAATTATGATAATGCATGCATAGCAATAAATTTGGAATAAAGAAGGTATATATATTTATTAGCTACAGGACTTTGAAAGCACATGCTTAGGACCTAAACGACAGTTATTTTACTTGGTATATAGCTGTGTGAGGAGTTTTAGGTCTATGTTTTTGTTTTGTGATCTCACGTGCTTCATTTATTCAGATGTATTAATGTAATATATGCTTATATGAGTTATATGCCTCTTTCTAATTATAGAATATATTTTTAGAAACTCTTGGTAATCATACAGTTTCTAAATTAGAGAGCAATTACCATGCAAGCTAGAAAATGCACAGTGGCTTAAAGAACTCCTCATCCCAAAGTCTAGCCTTAGAGTTTTCACATAGTTGATGATCAATAAATTTATATGGTTCATAAAGTTAAGATCTGTTTAATCTTAAAGTAAAGAAATAGGAAGCCAGAGAGGTGCTTCTTCACAGATGTCAAGCTGTCATTACTGGGAAACCCAAGGATTCCTAGAGGGCAGTCTGTCCCTCTGATTGATGTAGTTATGTAAAATTCAAGTCCTGCTTTTCTTCCCCACAACTTTGGCTTTCCTGTGTCACCTTGTTCTTTATGTTTCAGTGACCAGAGAATGAGATAAGTTCACAATTATTTATTTGTTCATGCTAAAGACAAAAAACAAACAAACAAGCAAAAAAAGAAGTAAAATACAACCTAGTTTGTGAAAAAATCAGAGATTTAAGTACAGTGATCAGGGTAGGATGAGATTCCACTGACCTAAATGTTCCTTTAAGAAAAATTAGATTCAGACATTTACATTGTGACAGAAATGGGAAAGGGCATATATGTATGTATATCATTATATATATATATATATATATATATATATATATATATATATATATATATATATATATATACACACACACATGAAACTAATACATAAAGAATGAATGAACACAAATATTCCTCCTCTAAACTTGGAAATTATATTCCTGTGTATTTTTAATCCAGGAATGGGAAATTGCTAGTACGTTCATTTGATTTTCAAAAATATTCAGTGTGCTTCCAAACCCTTTTATCATGATCTTCTCATTTGTCATGTCCTAACTAAAAGAATACAGGATCAGGAAATTTTTAATGTTTTGAGTTAAATTGGATCCAAAGACTTTATGAGAAATATAAGTAGTTTATGGCATTGTGATATTGCCCTCTATGAAATGAAGTTGTCAACATAAAATATCATTTCATTCTAAAAATTTAAAAACTTATAATTACTCAAATTGTAGAATTCACATCAATAGTAGTTCTATTTTATTTTTAATATTACAGAAGCAAGTTTATAAATATAAAGTGCTAAATTAGAGATGGAGATATGGCTCAGTGGTGGAGCGCTTGCCTAGCATGTGGGAGGTCCTGGGTTTTATCATCAGCACCACATAAAAATAAAATAAAATGAAAGTTTATAAAATATCAAGTTAAAAACTCATGTCTTCTTTTATAATATGTATACAAATAAGTAATTTTTAAAATCTCTAGATGACATTCCATATGTAAGTTGTATCATTAGAACTCATTAAACTTAGAACAAATGGAAAACTAAAATTAATCATGATTATCTATTAAAAAAGGACTCATTTTAGGAGGATATAAATTAAGAAAGCAAACATTGTTAGAAGAAAATATCCTCAATGTACCATATAGAACACAGTTCTCTGGATTGAGTAAAACTGTTGGAGCTGAAGTCTCTCTTCTGCATCTACAAGAAATCTCACTAGTATCCTAAAATTTCCTCCTTCCACAGCCTTTCCATGACCCAACTGCACACTACTTCTGAATCTAAGAATGCAGAGGCACTTATCCAGATGGATGAGGCAAAGGATGATGTGGTGCAGGTAACAGCCTAAAGCGTTGCACGTTTTAAGGAAAGACATCTTTAAGTTCTGTCTCTGCAGGCCTATAATATTATTGTCTAGAGAAATATGACAAAAATCTCCCTTGAAAACACAGAACTGTGGCTTTTCCAGTGTAACACATAAGCTGTCTCTTAATTTTACTTTTTCTTTGGTGGTTAACAGGAATCCTGGGAGAACTGGACTCCAAAATTTTTTCTGGACATATTTGGAAAGGCATCTCAATTGGAATCATGTCCAAACAAAATTGCTATTACTCTGATCATAAGATCAAATTAGTCCAGTCTGATTAAACAATTTACAATGCCTCAGCTTTGGGGAGAGGGATTTCTGGAACCTCCCATGGTTACACCATGGCTCTGAGGGTCCTCTATTTATCATTTGTAATAGGCTACTCTTCCCTAGCTTTTTCTCACATGAAGCACCTGGTTTCTGGGTAGTGTTGTTTCTGCATGCCACCATTTCTAAACTGGAATTTTTGTGATTCAGGCTCTATTTAAAATATTAGAATTAATCTGAAATTTCAAAGAAGAAGAAGAAGAAGAAGAAGAAGAAGAAGAAGAAGAAGAAGAAGAAGAAGAAGAAGAAGAAGAAGAAGAAGAAGAACTACTGAAGGACAAAGGCTGAGGAGATCACAGGAAGATTGAACATGTAGCTGAGTCAGAGCCCATGCTGAAAGGCAACCCTAAGGAACCTGTGATGAGCCCTCATATTCACTAATGGAGGTAGAGGGGAGGCCTGCCCTTTCTCTGAGACAAGCCATGTAATATTATCTTAGTCTTGTCTGTACTATATATAAAGTTATATAAAGCATAAAAAATAAAATGGAAACTTGTGATGTATAATCAAAAGAAAGTACAGTCATTTCAAGCAGGTCACTGAAATTCTAGTTTTGGAGTCAGAAGATACTGCTTTATCACAACCATTGTCAATATGTGAAGAGTTAATAAAAGTATCAAAAAAATGAAAAAAAAAGGTATTTTGAGAGAGATTTGGAAACTTGAATTAAATGGTAATAAAATAAAATAAAAACTGTAACATCTACAGGTAATTTTCCACATGGTTCAATTTGGAGTAGTTTGAAAGCTGCGGAAAAAAAATTATAAGAAATGACAAAGCATGAGACCTCAAAACCCACGTGCAAGGGAAATATAGGAGAAGGGCATAAATAGTTGAACAATCATAGGTGTGATACGGCAAGGCTCATTTGGGGAGAAGGAAGCCCTGGGCTTCATGTGCCATGGAAAAGTTTATCCTCTAGGCCACCCCCATCCTGGCCCAGCCACTCCTCTGCCTTTGCTGAAGTGGGTTGTGCCCTATTTCCTTGCATGGCATTGTCTATTGATCACCAAGGTACCACCTGGAATTTTCTCCTCTTATTTCTCCTCTTACACTTATTCCCTGGGAGTATTGTGGGGTGAGTTGTGGCAGAGGGGTTGGCTTTTGTCCTCCCCAGCTTCATGGAGTCTTCTTTTGTTTGGAGCCACAGAGAGCTATTTGAAGAGCTACAGAAGTACAGACACACACCTGGTTTTCCTGTGGATTTGACGCACAACATTGAGCAGGTGAATCCAATCACTTTGTCTAAGTTTCCATGATTTTTAATAGAAAAGTGATTGCATCCCTAATTGTGAGCATTAGAGTCAATTACCCTGATAGCTGAACTTTAGCTCCAGTCAGTGAAACAGAAATCTCTGGGGAGTACTTTCAAGCATTAGATTTATGAAGCTTGCAGGGAGGTTCCTAGATGTTATGAATAGTATAAAATAAATGTTAATGGACCAAGGTGTTGAGTACATATCATACATTTGTATTCTGGCTTTTATATATTTATAGAGGCTTGAATAATTTCTTTTTTCTTTGATACTTGGGATTGAACTCAGGTCACATAACCACTGAGTCATATCCCCAGTCCTATTTTGTATTTTTATTTATAGACAGTGTCTCACTGAGTTGCATAGCACCTCAATTTTGCTGAGGTTGTCTTTGAACTCACAATCCTTCTTCCTTAGGCTCCCAATCTGCTGGGATGGCAGACATGTACCACCTTACTCAGCTTGAATAGATCTTTAATTTCTCTTCTATTTATTTATCTTTAAGATGGGGCTAATGCCACTTGCTTCCCAAGACTATGGTTAGAATTAAATGAAGTCATAGATAGTTAGCACTTAGTGCCTAGTGAGTGCTCCATAAGCTAGGGGGATGACAGGTCTTTGTATTTTTGCTTTGTGGGCACACAGCTTTAGCTCTTTTGGCAAAACCTTGAACAACTTAGCAAAACCCTGTTTCAAAAAAAAAAAATACAAAAATAGGACTGGTGATGGGGATGTTGCTCAATGGTGAAGCATACTGAATTTCAGTCACTGGTACCAAAACTGTCATTTAATTTAGGACATTGTAATTATTTTATTTGTATGTTCTTTTGTGACCTATACATATATGGGCATAACATCATTGATCAGTCTCATTTCTCAGTGCCTGAATCATCTCTCTTATCCTCTCTTCCATCAGTCTAAACTCAACTATTCTTTCTCCAATTTTTTTTGAGATCCACTTCTTTTTCAACTCCAATTTTCTTTTACCTTTCACATATGAGAGAAAAGACTTGACAATTGATTTTTGGCATCTGCTTTATTTCATTTAATTTTATGTTCTCCAGATTCATTCATTTCCCACAAATGATATAATTCCATTCTTGTTTATGGCTGAGTAGAATGAGTAAACTTGTGAAAATATGTGTAGATGCTATTTTCTGGGGATGTCACCTACCAGCACACAGGACCTTCAGTATCCAAGCTCAGCCTTCCATTGTGTGAACCAGGAAATGAAGATGCAGGAAGCAAAAGGTCTCATGTGAACCATTTTAGGTCTTCCAATCTGTGGCTCTGACTATTTGTACATGCACCAACCAGCCTGGTAACTTACAGAGTGGCCTTTATTGTCTGCATTGATTACACTGGTCTGTTTTCAGTACAGTTTTGTTCCCAAGAGAAGAAAGTAAATGTGAAGGTAAAATCTCCTGATTCTCCAAGTGTTAGATGTAGAATTTGGCCCCTTCCCTCAATTCTTTCCCTTTTGTCCATTCATGAAAATGCCTTTATCCGATTTACATTAGTCCTCTCCTCATGTGGCACCTTCGTATTCATTCTGCCCTGAGCTCTGGTTGGGGGTAGGGAATCCAGAGACACGGCAGACCTGGCCACATGAACTTAATTATTTTATTTATTTTATATTTACTTTTCAAGGATTCATATTTCTCATGTTGTGAAGTGGGATTGACAACTAGTAATGGTGACACTTAACGACATCAGGAGCAATTGATGACCATGTACTGGACTATTGTTTTTGAGAATTTTATCCCTGACATCTTCACTGGCAATAATAACTCCATGAGTTGAAGCCATGTTTACACCCATGTTGCAGGACATGAATGCTCAGCTGTGTCGAGGTAACTTGCTTAAGGTCAGGCAGCTAGCAAATGGCAGCTTCATTGTTGCTGTGGGAACAGAGGAAAAAATGCACAGATTAGCATGGTAAAGTGTTGGCCTATAATTATCAGGTCTTAGAGCAGGAAAATGATGTACAGGTGCAATGGAAGGCCTGGCTGTAACCAGGCAGGGTCCCTGAGGAGGTGAGAGCAGAGTCCAGAGTGCAGGGTAGAAGGAGGCTTTACTCCTATCCTAAAGAGGTAGCTCAGAGAGTAACACCACAGGAGGCCTGTGCCTGCCTTGCAGGGATGGGGCCAAGTGGGTGGTTCCCAAATTTGACATGTAGAAATGCAGAATATGAGGATTGGGATTGGTGGAAAGCCCCAAGCTCCTTGCTGTTGTATGTGCATGTACATAGGCACATAAATGGAGGGATGCCCAGAGAGTTGATAACCTGTGTAAAATTCAGGGAAGTGTTCATATTGAATAGTTCAATTGAAAAGACAGAATTATCACTTTAAATATATTTTAGTCTGTTTGGACTGTTCTAAGGGAGTACTAGAAACATATACCATACAAACAAAAAACATTCATTTGTGGACTTCTGAAAGCTCAGATGTCCAAGATCAAGTTTCCAAAAATTTTATTGACTATTGAGAACCTGCTTTTTCATAGACAGCTCTAATTTGAAGGTTTGTGTTTCCTTGGGTACCTTGGTTGAACTCCTCTCCATTAAGGTGATGGTATTAGAAGGTGAGTCTTTGGGGATGTGTTGAGGTCCAGAGGCTGAAGACTTCGTCAGTGGAATTAATGCTCTAATGAACAAGTGCTACAGGCTAGCTGGCTTCTTCCACCACATGATTACACAGCCAGAAGCTTCTACCCATTAGAAATGTCCTTTCCAAACATTGAATTGCCTTGTGCCTTGATCTTACACACTGTGAAAAATGAGTGTCTGTGGCTTATAAACCACCCAGAATACCATAGATTATTATAGCAGATTGATGAGAGTAAGGAAGTACACCATCTCTGTCCTCACAGGATAAATCGAGAAGTTTCTTTGCAGCTTTCTTTTAATAAATGACAATAATCCTATTCCATGACTTAATAACCTGCAGGACCCCACCTTTGTCTGCCTAGGCTCATGATAAACTACCACAACATTAAAATACATACTCACACAGGGTCTAGGACTGGTCATTTTTTCCCCAAGTGTTTATAGCCAAGCTTCTGAAACCTGGACCTGAAAGTAACTGTCAAGTCTTCTCTGTGTTCTTGGCATTAAACTTTCAAAGAATTCTTCAATAGTCTTATCTATGTATTCACCAGGCTGCTCACACTAGACAAGAAGTGGCCGCTGCTCTTGTAAACTCCAGTCTAATGGAGAAAGCATAAAACCCATCTTGTCCCTTGCTGGGCTGATACTAAACATTGCATATGAATCCTGTGATCCTTTATTGTCAATTACTGATCAGTAAATGTTACATCACAGCAAGCATTGCTACTTTAGGTAAACATTTTGTTCACATTGGAGAAAAGATCCTGGGAATCATGCAAGCTTAAGAAATTAATTAGTCACAGAATAGTATGGTTCATGTTTGTGTTGTCAGACTCTTACCTGTCTGTTGGGCTTGATTTTTGTCCGTTGATTTAATTCTATGTTTTGAACATGGTATTTGTTTATGTGGCTCAAATATAAACCCATGTTATAATACACTGAAGACTCACCTATATCCATCCCCACTAATCTTTAACCATTGCCCTTCATGAACAACTGATTAATTGTTTCTAGTATATATTCTTACTGTTTCTTTTTTTGATAGGAGGCAATAACAATAATATGTTATTATGTAAATTTCTTTCTTACCCAAAAGGGAGTGCTCCTGTATATACTTTCTGCCCCTTATTTTTCACTCAATGAAACAACCTGGAAAACACCCCACATATGCAAAAATATTAACTTTCCATGATACAGATAGACGAAAGTTGGAACTAAACAAATGATGGACATTCGGGCTATTTCTGAATTTCCTTTCTAAGCAATATTTCTGTATTGAATAGCAATCTATTTTATATTCTTGAAAATGTACATTCAATGTTCAGTCCTGCAAGAAATATTGCTTTATCAATGGCTATTTTTTTATACTTTCAAACAATAAAGCCCAATTCACTGGAGGGTTGCAACATTTTTCTTTCTCCCAGCACATATACAAGTTCATGCTTTCTGTAGATGCCCCGTATACAGAGGCCACATTATGGATATTCTGTGCATTATCACAATGTGATTGTAATTTCTTTTTTTTTTTCTGAAAGAACCATTTCCTATTTCTGTTATTTTTTTTCTTTTTACATATGATTGATACCATGTCATGGTTACAGAAGAAAACAGCACTGTCCTACCTTAATAAACACATGGCTTGGTGAGAGTTCAATGCTGAAAACAATAATTTCTTCCCAGTACAAGATCACGAAGGATACAATGCATTTTGGTATTTTGTGTCTTCCACCAAATTGATCTATGTAATCTAAGTCCTTATACCTATGGGCTGAGAGTTTTAAATATTGTTTATTTATTTTAATGTTCATGTATTAATAGTGATAACATCATTTATTTTTTAGCTAGAGTTTTATCTATTTATTGACTTTTAGAAAGACCTGAGGATATGAACCTTAGAAAAAAGACTTCCTAGAACACCCCCAATATTGAAAATAAATGCCTTAGAAAGTATTACATTGGTACAATTGTTCAGCATACAGTAATAAATACAAGATCATGTTAGGTCACATTGATGATGACAGTAGAAGAGAATGAGAATCAAGCATTCAAGAACATGTAGAATACCCACAAGGAACAAGGAATCACAGGCTCTGATGTGAGAATTGATGGTTGAACTTTGCCAAGCAGGAGCTTCTGGGGCTGAAGGTAATGTCATAGAGAACACTCAGTGGGCAGGTAGTACAAATGGAAAATCACCCCCCAAAAAACATGTGAAAGTAGATTATTAAGTTTTGTTTGATGTCATCTCCAAATTATGAGACAAAAACATCTGTAACTATGAACCCCATAAGTATTAGCATCCCTAGATGTATTAGGGCCAAAATACCAATGGTAAAGTTCTTGGGCTAGATCTTGTGCTAGAAAAGGAATGTGAAGTTTCAGAAGAAAATTATGGTGTTAGCTGAAATCTCAAAACAAACTTCAGAGGAAAATGTTTCTTTTACTAATAAAATAATATAGTTTGTTGATCCTTTTCATCTTTTTTTTCATATTCCATATTAACAGTATATATCTTAGGAGAAAATAAAGCAGAAGCCTTGTTTCAAATAGTGTCATCTTCATCAATCTCAGCCTATCCGTTTACCAGGGATATATGTGGATTCACCCAAAACACATTTTTTCTCACTTCAGTTATCAAGTCCCTCTAATATCCTCCAGGTACCATTCCAATATTATTACCAAATTATGTCTGGATTATGTAATGGTAGTTGTGCTCCCACTGTACATAGGCTTTCTTATAGATTCATAATTACCATATATTATCAAAATAGTTCTTGATATAATCTCATCTTGAGGTTTTCTGGGGTAGTGTGTTAATTTGATTTCATCTTTCTCAACTAAGCAGTAGGAACACACTGAAAACTCTACAATTTTCAGTGAATTGAAATGGAAGGATTGCACAAAAGTAAAGAATTGCAACCTTTTCAAAAATACATCTTAATGTAGAAGGTGTGCACATAGATGTATTTTTTAGTGCTGTCTTTTGACATTTATTACCAGAAATAATGCCTTTAATATATTATCTAATATGACACTGAAAATCATGCCCTCTAATGATTTTTTTAAAATTTGTATTTATAATATTTAATGAGTTAAAGTGTTACCTTGATGCTAAATCTGATCATCTTGTATGACATATAAGGAGTCACATTACATATATTCTAGAGCTATTGTGTATGAAAGAAGAACAAGTATAAAATATGGATGGGTTTCTGAAATAAAAACTCCTCAGTAGAAATGCTTGCCATTATGTTTTAATTATGCAGTTCCTCATATATGTGATTTAATAGATTTAAATCTTTTCTTTTAATAATGGCTACATATGTTTTTGCTTCAAATTGTTTTCATAATGTTAAAATATTCTAGAAATATGTGTGGAAAGCTCTTTGCCAGTATTTTATTTTATTTTATTTTATTTTTATTGTTGGTTGTTCAAAACATTACATAGTTCTTGATATATCATATTTCACACTTTGATTCAAGTGGGGTATGAACTCCCATTTTTACCCCATATACAGATTGCAGAATCACATTGGTTACACATCCATTGATTTACCTATTGCCATACTAGTGTCTGTTGTGTTCTGCTGCCTTTCCTATCCTCTACTATCCCCCCTACCCTCCCCTCCCCACCCCTCTTCTCTCTCTACCCAAACTACTGTAATTCATTTCTCCCCCCTTTTTTCCCCTTTCCCCTCACTTCCTCTTGTATGTAATTTTGTAGAACCATGAGGGTCTCCTTCCATTTCTATGCAATTTCCCTTCTCTCTCCCTTTCCCTCCCACCTCTCATCCATGTTTAATGTTAATCTTCTTCTCATGCTCTTCGTCCCTACTCTGTTCTTAGTTACTCTACTTATATCAAAAAAGACATTTGGCATTTGTTTTTTAGGGATTGGCTAGATTCACTTAGCATAATCTGTTCTAATGCCATCCATTTCCCTGCAAATTCTATGATTTTGTCATTTTTTTAATGCAGAGTAATACTCCATTGTGTATAAATGCCACATTTTTTTTTATCCATTCATCTATTGAAGGGCATCTAGGTTGGTTCCACAGTCTTGCTATTGTGAATTGTGCTGCTATGAACATTGATGTAGCAGTGTCCCTGTAGCATGCTCTTTTTAGGTCTTTAGGGAATAGACAGAGAAGGGGAATAGCTGGGTCAAATGGTGGCTCCATTCCCAGCTTTCCAAGAAATCTCCATACTGATTTCCAAATTGGCCGCAACAATTTGCAGTCCCACCAGCAATATACAAGTGTACCCTTTTCCCCACATCCTCGCCAGCACTTGTTGTTGTTTGACTTCATAATGGCTGCCAATCTTACTGGAGTGAGATGGTATCTTAGGGTGGTTTTGATTTGCATTTCTCTGACTGCTAGAGATGGTGAGCATTTTTTCATGTACTTGTTGATTGATTGTATGTCCTCCTCTGAGCAGTGTCTGTTCAGGTCCTTGGCCCATTTGTTGATTGGGTTATTTGTTTTCTTATTGTTTAATTTTTTGAGTTCTTTGTATACTCTGGATATTAGGGCTCTATCTGAAGTGTTAGGAGTAAAGATTTGTTCCCAGGATGTAGGCTCCCTATTTACCTCTCTTATTGTTTCTCTTGCTGAGAAAAAACTTTTTAGTTTGAGTAAGTCCCATTTGTTGATTCTAGTTATTAACTCTTGTGCTATGGGTGTCCTATTGAGGAATTTGGAGCCTGACCCCACAGTATGTAGATCATAGCCAACTTTTTCTTGTATCAGATGCCGTGTCTCTGATTTGATATCAAACTCCTTGATCCATTTTGAGTTAACTTTTGTGCATGGCGAGAGAAAGGGATTCAGTTTCATTTTGTTGCATATGGATTTCCAGTTTTCCCAGCACCATTTGTTGAAGATGCTATCCTTCCTCCATTGCATGCTTTTAGCCCCTTTATCAAATATAAGATAGTTGTAAAATTGTGGATTGGTTTCTGAGTCCTCTATTCTGTACCATTGGTCCACCCATCTGTTTTGGTACCATACCATGCTGTTTTTGTTACTATTGCTCTGTAGTATAGTTTGAAGTCTGGTATCGCTAAACTGCCTGATTCACACTTCCTGCTTAGAGTTGTTTTTGCTATACTGGGTCTTTTATTTTTCCATATGAATTTCATAATTGCTTAATCTATTTCTAAAAGAAATGCCGTTGGTGAGAGAGGTGTGTTGAAGTCTCCCATGATTATTGTATGGTGGTCTATTAGACTCTTGAACTTGAGAAGAGTTTGTTTGATGAACATAGCTGCACCATTGTTTGGGGCACACATATTTATGATTGTTATGTCTTGTTGGTGTATGGTTCCCTCGAGCAGTGTGTAGTGTCCCACTTTATCCCTTTTGATTAACTTTGGCTTGAAATCTATTTTATTTGATATGAGTATGGACACTCCTGCTTGTTTCCGAAGTCCATATGAGTGATTTGATTTTTCCCAACCTTTCACCTTCAGTCTATGTATGTCTTTTCCTATCAAATGTGTCTCCTGTAGGCATCATATTGTTGGATCTTTTTTTTTTTTTTTGATCCATTCTACTAGCCTGTGTCTCTTAATTGGTGAAATATGTTGTTTGAAATGTGTTGAAATATGTTGTTCCAGGATCTTCTAGCTTTCAGAGTCTGTGTTGAAAGATCAGCTGTTATCCTGATTGGTTTACCCCTAAATGTAATCTGCTTCCTTTCACTTGAAACTTTTAAAATTCTCTCCTTATTCTGTATGTTGGACATCTTCATTATAATGTGTCTAGGTGTGTGTCTCTTATGATTTTGCACATTCAGCGTCCTGTAGGCTTCTAGGATTTGGGATTCTGTCTCATTCTTCAAGTCTGGGAAGTTTTCTCATATTATTTCGTTGAACAGATTGCTCATTCCTTTGTTTAGGACCTCTATACCTTCCTGTATCCCAATGACTCTTAAGTTTGGTCTCTTTATGTTTTCCCATATTTCTTGGATGTTCTGCTCATGGTTTCTTAGAGTCTCGTTGAGTTGTCTATGTTCTTTTCAAGTTGAAATACTTTGTCTTCATTGTCTGATGTTCTATCTTCTCAGTGTTCTACTCTGCTGGTTGTATTCTCATTTGAGTTTTTAAGTTGGTTTATTGCTTCCTGCATTTCTAGGATTTCTGTTTGTTTTTTATAACCTCTATCTCCCTGTTTAGTTGATCTTTTGCTTCTTGGATTTGTTTATGTAATTCATTGTCGAAGTGATCTTTCATTGTCTGATTTTGCTGTCTAATGTCTTCCTTGAGACTCCAGATGATCTGAAGTATGTAAATCCTGAATTCTTTATCTGACATTCCATCTGCTGCAGCTATTACCTCTTCTAAAGTTGAGTTGACCTGCATTGCTTGTGGTCCTTTCTTTCCTTGTCTTTTCATATTGCTCGCGTTTCTTTCTGTTTGGTGAAATTGTTGTGTTATTGAATTTTCCCCCTATATATTTATATTGCTCTTGTATAGTTGCAAAGTCTCCCTTGCAGGGGTGGGTGGCGGCTGTGCTCCTCCTCCAATTGGGGTGATCTGTCTATCATGCCGGCGGGCCGCTGGGCCCCTTCTCCAGGTCGCGTGGTCTGCCTACCTTGCGTGCAATGGCTGGGCCCCTCCTCCAATAGGGGTGATCTGTCTACCACACTGGCGGGCCGCTGGGTCTGTTCTCCAGGTTGCAGGTTTGCCTACCTTGCAGGCGTGGGTGGCGGCTGTGCCTTTCCTCCAATTGGGGTGATCTTTCAAGTAGGCTGGCAGTCCGCTTGGCCCCTTCTCTGGGACTCGCCGTCTGCCTACCTTGCGGGCAGCAGCTGGGCCCTTCCTCCAATTGGGGTGATGTGTCTCCCAGTAGGTCGCAGGTCTGCCTACCTTGCAGGCCAGGGTGGTGGCTCTGTCCCTCCTCCAGTTTGGGCAATATGTCTGCCATGCTGGCAGGCCACTGGGTCTGTTCTCCTTGTCGGTTGCAAGTCTGCCTACCTTGTAGGCATGGGCGGCGGCTCTTCCCCTCCTCCAATTGGGGTGGTGTGCCTACCACGCCAGCGGGCCGCTGGGCCTGTTCTGCCGGTCAGTCGCAGGTCTGCCTACCTTGCAGGCGCAGGTGATGGCTCTGCTCTGCCCCTCCTCCAATTGGGATGACATGTCTACCACACTGGCGGACCGCTGGGCCTGTTCTTTGCCAGTATTTTAGGCCTGTCTTTGAATCTCCAATGTAGCTATCCACCTTGTATATACGTTATTATTATGACCAGAAAAAATATCTTAAGTGACAAAATTCCAGCTATTTAATATCAGTAGAAATATATTATTATTGTCTTCTTCTCAGTCATCTGGAATAAAGGTGGTAATTAAACTCACAGTCCAGATACACTCAAAGTCATTTCATTGTAATGTTATTAATTAAAAACAAGAATTTGTCCCAAGCCTAAAAGATGAACTTCCATAAAATCCCAATATTCATCTGCTCAAAAGAAGCAATGTATTTCTTCAGTAAAGAAACCACATATAAAATTGATACAGAAAATTTGATGTTAATCTGATGGAATATTTTATATTCAAGGCATGTTGTGTTTTAAGTCAAGTGTCTGAAATAGTAGGTATGTATTTTAAATTGTTTCAAGCCACATATTAAAAAATACCAGGCATCAGGGCTAAGATTGTGGATCAGTGGTAGAGTGTTTGTCTAGCACATGTGAGAAACTGTGTTCAATCCTCAACACCACATAAAAAAATAAAATAATAAAATAAAGTGTAAACAAGTTTAAAAAAATAGCAGTCATCAGAAATCCATGTGGATGAGGCTAAATCATTCCATGACTCTTGAGACCTTTTAGATATAAAAGACAGGTTAGTAAGAAAAACCAAAATTGTTAAACATTTATGACCATAGGATACCATTTTAAAATCTGAGGTGATGTAGATATTTGGTTAAAACATCAAAGAGTTGATTTCTGTTTATTTTAATTTTTAATTGGAATCTACTATTTGTACATGGATATGAGACCCATTATTGTAACTCAACATGTGTATATAGTGTGTGATTATCAGATCAGGGTAATTTTCATCTCATTAAAATTATTATTCTTTTTTTGAAACCTGCAAATTTCTGGCTATTTTGATTTGTTTAAGAAGTTATTATAGAATGTAATCACCTTATTGTGCTCTAAAACCTAAGAGGTACTTTCTGGTCTTAACTCTTTTGGGCACTCCTTACACACAATCAATCTCTTTCTCATTTGTATCATAAATCTGGGAAGCATTTCTGTTTCATTTCTGTGTAATCAACTTTTTAGCTTCAACACACAAATGCCACATGGAGTATTTGTGGGAAAATAAATGTCATTACTAGGAAAAATAAAATATTATTTTCAATTAATAATTTGGGAAATTGGCATAATTCTTTGCATTCACTCATTCAGTGTTTTGAACTTGTCTATAATAATAAATCTGGAAAAAGAATAAAATATATAAATCAAATATCCATGTTTTCAAGATTTTATGGGTCACATTTGGTCAATGGGAGTAATTTTTGTGACATTTATTTTTATAAAAATGGCATATGCTAATTCTTATGAATTTATTTAAAATAAGTGTATATATATATATTGGATTGTAAGTTTAAATAGATCCATGTTACCATGGAATAAATAACTTTAAAAATTGTATTAGAGTTGGCTCAGTGGCACAGGCCTGTCATTCCAGTGGATGTGGAGGCTGAAGCAGAAGTATTGAGAGTTCAAAGCCAGCCTCATTAAATTAGTGAGATCCTGAGAAACAATTTAACCCTTTATCAAAATAATAAAAAAAAGAAAGAAAAGGGGACCCAGACATAGTGGCACACACCTGTAATCCCAGTGGCTCAAGAGGCTGAGGCAGAAGGATCAAGAGTTCATAGTCAGTCTCAACAATGGGGATGAACTAAGAAAATTAGTGAGACTCTAAATAAAATACAAAATGAGGCTGGTCATGTTGCTCAGTGGTGGAGTATCCAAGAGTTCAATCCCAGAAGGGCCAAATCAAATAAATAAATAAAAGGTGTTGGGGATGATCTGGGCCTGTGGTTCAGTGGTAGTACAATTGAATTGCATGGCATGTGTGAGGCACTGGGTTTGATTATCAGAACCACATATAAATAAACAAAACAAAGATCTATCAACAAAGAAAAACTATTTAAAAAACTGGTGATGTATCTCAGTGGGTAACCACCCAAATGCAGTCACCCTGTACCCCTTTTCTATCTGGGATTACCACCCTAACACATATGAAAGAACAATATCTCCAGCCTGGCCACCTATCCAGCATTTCTCTATTAACAGCCCATGAGGACCCATTCCTCACTTGATGCCTATTCTTTCATGCTACTGTGTGACTATGCACTGGGCCTGCACTAAGCCACCTGAGCACAACTGGTTATTAAGGTCCAGGTACTGGTATCACTAATTCATTCCACTGGGACATTATATTTTATAAAATGGGCTTCTAATAATTCAAAATTACAGGTTTATGGCTGAAAGTACAGTTCAGTAGTAAAACGAGTGTTTCCAATGTGACTGGCTCTGGGTTCCTCTGCCACGTGACCAGCATGAGCTTCATGAAAGAAGATTCGGTGCATAAGAAATTGCTAGTGAGTTTTAAATTAAAGAGACTCTCATTACCTTTAGCACAACTCCAAGATGGCTTCTCCTAGTTCCCACCTCCAGCCACCTAATGTGGTGGTGAGGTTTACAGAAGAGACTAACGAGAGAGGGAGAGGATGCCAGGGAGTGAGCTTTTATTGGGGAACAAAAAATTCAAGGGAAAATCCCATCCAATGAAGGATAAGGGGGGCAGCATCTCAAGTTCAGGGCTGGCATTTGGGTCTTCAGGTCAGTGGCCAGGCACAGCTCAGCACAGACAAGCCCTGGGACCTGGGAAAGGGTGGGGAAGGCTTTTTAACACAGGCTCTGTTTAAGCACCTCTCACCCAGGTAGGGAGGTAACTCAAATCATGTGTAAGGATGGCCTCCCAGGATCCAAATCCAGCATGTAAAAAAAAAAAAAAAAAAAAAAAAAAATCCAGGCAGGCCTGGTGGCACATGCTTATAATCCCAGTGACTATGGAGGGTGAGGCAGGAGGCTTACAAGTCTAAGGACAGCTTCAGCAATGTAGTGAGGCCCTAAAAATCTTAGAGAGACACTGTCTCTAAACTATAAAAAGGGTTGAGGATGGTTGTTCAGTGTTTAAGCAATCCTAGATTTAGTCCCCATGACCAAAAACAGAACCAAACCTAAACTAAAAGTGAAAAACAAACTGTATTCCCAAATATTCTTTGCAGGTAGGGGTCTCTATGATTCTGTGCTGGCCAATGAGTTATCAGTGGAAGCAACTGGGCCTCTAGATATTTGTTTTTTTTTTTCCTTCTTCCCTTTCCCCTGATTGCTGTATTGAATAGAGTGCAGAATGAAAAACAGAAAGGGTTCTGGGGCATGATGGCATAGCTGGATAGCCATAGCAGCCCAGAATACCAACCACTGGGCTTTTTTGATTTTCAAATATAAGGAAATCTTTTTCAGTATTTTATGGGTATATTTTTCTAGTAGTGGAAAGAGAGTTGCATTGATTTTTCTTTTTTTTTTCTTTCTGTTAATTGTCCTCAGGTACAGGAATAATGTAGGCCAAGAGAACCAGTCATCTTTGTCACCAATTATTATTCAGGTCTCTGGGGATGGAAAGAAAGTACAACACAAAACCTCAATTTTACCTAATCTGAGCCCTTGGAGCAGAGGTAGGCCTGAGTCATCTCCAGGATCTCTCACCTGCCCCAGAATGTTCTCAGAGAGTGAGTATCTTTTCTTTTGATGCCAACACTCAAGTCCAAAATCTCAGGGCTCCCATGGTTCTACTGAGAACTGTTCCACAACAGGATAACACTGGTCCCAATCTCAATTCCTGCACTGATGGACCATTGGGAAAGTGATTTTAAGCAAGCCTTACTGTTCACATTTTTGAAGTGGGTCTTCTCCAAAAAAGACTTGAATCTAAATAATACAGAAGGAAGAAGCTAGGGTCCAAGGACTGAAGATGAACACTGCCTCCACAGAAACCTAGGATTTGAAAAAAAAAATTCAATTAAAGTGAGGTGGCAGGTAAAGTATAGACCTTGATATAAAACAATAGCCTGAGAGCAAAATGTCAGGTGTGGGAATGGACATATGTGTGAGAGACTGACTTTTCACAGCCTCCACTATAGGTGAAAATGAATGCTAAAATTGCAATATGTAACATAAGAAAAAGGAACCACATTTTTTTCTTTTTCTTTTTTTTAATTTTTTTTTTTTTTGTACAAGGGTTTGAACCTAGGGGCACATACCACTGAGCCTCATCCTCAGATTTTTTTAAAGTTATTTTTTTAACTTTTGAGACACATTGGTAATCACAATATTAGTGTATTTTTATATCAAACAAGCACTTTGGTCACAAAATAAATATGTCATGTTAACAACTACTTCTCTTTTACTGATTTTTTCCTTAAATTCAAGTGAAAATGATTTATTTTCATATTTAATAACTTTTTAATAATTTTTGCCATTATTTTATTTTTTTATTTTTATGTGATGTTGATGATATAACCCAGCACCTCGTGTGCACTAGGCAAGCACTCTCCCAGTGAGCCAAAAACCCAGCCCACATTTAACCCCATTTTAATCAAATTCTTTTCATTCTTTCTACCCACCCTTGCTTTTTTATTTACCCTCCAATCTATGTGACTAAAAGCCTGAGAAATGATGCTACCTAATGTTAATTCTGGTGTTTCGGGCACTGGGTTTTGGCAAGATTCCCACACTTTGGCCAGTTTTTCAGTATTCTACTGTATATTTTGAATTCTTTATAGGAGCCTTTAGCATTGTTGTAGAACAATGCAAACAGTTTCCCAAAATACGGCACTATTTTTGAAAGGTTTGTGGACATTGAATGACATGATGAGAAAAGCACCTGGCATGGTGTGGTTGTGTGATTCTGAGAAGACACAAATTTCATTGTGAGGTCACAAATGGTGTTCTTACCTATAATGTCCTTCCATTTGTTCTTTAGCATACTTCAACTCATCCTTCAATACCTACTTTAATGTGAAGAATTCATACTCTCAGCCAATACCTATACCCAGCCAACCAGACCCCTTCTCTGAAGACTAAGAATCTGAGCAGCAACAAAGCAACAGCAGAAAGGCTTCCAGTGTGCTCATATAGCAGTGGGGTCCAGGAAAGAATATAAAGGGGTTTTGGGCAGTGAGATCACCTGGCAAAACCCAGCTCCTGGTTTTATTGAATTTTGCCATCAGGTTCCCTTGACCTCCCCAGTGTCATCTAGAGCATTTTTTAAAAGCACCCAGTTCAGTTTCTGCAGCTTGATACCCAAGTCCCCAACTGCTGCCCTATCTCTACAGCATTGATTCAGGCTGTCAGAATAAACAATAGTTATACATAAGTCATTATAAAGAGGCTTTTCTTCTGAGACTCAACCTTGAGAAAGATGGCCATGATCAGACACTTATGCTCCCTCATTCTGAGATGCCCCAGGCTGGCTGGAGAAGAGATCAGAGATGACTTTTGTTTGCCAAGTAGCTGTGCCCATCCTGTGCTGAAAGGGTAAGAGAAGGTGCTTAAGGCCACAGAGCTAATGAAAAGCAGAAGGCCATATCCTTTGCAAACATGCTTTTTTAATTCTGGCTGGGCGCTTTCACATATAGGGCATGGACCTTGCTAGTTGCTGGCCACTGCCTCTTCTGCATCTATAATACACAGATAGTGTTGAAAACGTGCTCATGTTTATGCAAATAAAGTATTATCATCAGCTGAATTTTGTAAATGGAGATACTCTGACTTAGGTTAGCAGAGTTGTTCAAGGTCAAACATTAAAGATGTGGGGTTCAAAGGTGACCAGAGCCCAAAGGTAATTGTCCCTTAGACTCAGTGATGTCACAACCATGGGCATCTCTGCAAGATCCCATTTTTTTTTCAATTCAGATAGAGTTTTCAAGGAGCAGTAGAGAGGCCAGGTGACACAAGGAGGCTGCCATGGGAGTGAACTTGATGGAAAAGTATGGCTAATGAAGAAGAGCAGAGCCAATTTTTATGTTAGTGGATGTTGGTGGAATTGGGCCAAGCCAGACTGCAAATATTCCAGAGCTAGAGGGAAAAACCTGCAATCCAAGACTGTTAAATATATCAGTGGAGGCTGAGCCACATGGACAGAATGCAGAGGATCAAGTGGATCAAGTGGGCGTGGCTCTGCATAAGAGAGCAGGTAAGAGGCAAGATGTTGGGTGGAGCCCATTGAAATAAAGTGGAGAGGACCTAGTGGGGCTTGAATGTTGGGCAGAGCTGGTGAGGCAGAGTCAGGCAGAGTGAGTGGATCCCAACCCATAAGAACAGTGGGTGGGGAGGAGACAGGGGAAGCATGTGGGAGGCAGCACCCCACCCAGCACTCCTTAGGTGAGCACAGCCTAGGAACCAGGAGGCACAGTGGTGCAGGAGCTGAGGGCATGGTGGGTGTGTCCACAGGAGGCAAATGGAGTCATGTGAGGCATCTGGAAATTCTGTCAGGAGACACTGTGGACCCATTGGGGAAGCAGGATCTTTGGGCTCTCAGATAGAAATGTGACCTCAGGGTCTGTTCCATTGGGGGTCTCAGCTTTCCCTCTTACACACTGAGGCAATGGAGGGAGGCTGAAGATGCCACAGAACACCCTTTCTTGGTTCCTCCCTCTCATGGGATGCTGTGTACTTTCCATATTTCAGGTTGATTGGGTTCCATGGGGTTTCTGGAAGAGGTCCTGGGGATATCATCTGAGACACTTTGTTTTTGGGGAACAAAATTTACTGGCATGTTCACAGAGACTTCTCTTAGTGCCTGCTGCGTACATACTGAGACCTGGAGGTCCAGAGAGGGTAAGCCTGTGATGCAGCCGTAACTTGCTGGAGCCTAGTTTTGATAGCACAGCCCACTTCACTCACTCACTCAGGCACAGGAAGTGTTTTGTAGCACCTAGGTAGTGAAAAAAAAACATAGATGGGGAAGGAGGCCTTAACCCTTTCCAGGGGCGACTTTGGGGAACTCCCTAAATCTGTAAAGTAGAACACGATGCTATGCCTGCCTCTCAGGCTGGTCCAGATTAATGATTCTCTGAAAGGCAGTTTGGCATGGATGGGGAAGGGGATCTATTTTGACAGTATTATCATTTAGGTTTTTTTTTTTTTTAAACATTTTTTTTTAGTTGTAGGTGGACACGATACATTTATTTTATTTTTATGTGATGATGAGGCTTGAACCCAATGCCTATGTGTAATAGGGGAACACTCTACATCTATGAAAAACCACAGCTTTCATTTAGTTTTATATATGGAAACATAACCCCTTGCATTTTAAAATAAAAATATAGTACTAGGCTCTGTTCTAGGCAAAGAGGACACAGACATGTACAAAACAGCAAGGAATCTCTGCTCTCATTCTTGTGGGGGCTACTATTACCCTGGTCTGAAGCAAGAATTCAGGCACTAAAGGGACATGGAGTACAGACACCCTTTAGTCGTCTGATCTAATGTTACCATCCATAGCAATGTTTTATCTTCACAATTATTCTAAAACACACCCCTCACCATGTCACTTAGCTGCCCCAATCCTTTTCTACCTGTGAGATAAAGGCCTCATTAAGGATCCCTCCGTTGCTGCCTTCTTTAGTTGCATCTCCCCACCCCTTTCTGAGGTTTAAAGAATTCCTGTCTCATCCCTACTTGTACTTACTGTTCTGCTTAATGTGGGTACTTTCCCATTGTTAGAAGTGCTAACTCTTAATTAGACACTAGACGGCGCCAGAACTCTACTTTTGACATTTTTTTCTAGCGTCTACCAGAGTATCTGCCTACTTATTGGCTGGCTTGGTTAAGAAACATTTTAGAAAGCCCTTCAGTATTTGTTTTACAAGCAGCTTTTTATTTTTTATACGAATATTCATTAATTTTATGTATGAAATTAATCATCCAGCTATGAAAGGGAGTAGTACACTAACTATCCAGTGTATGAATGTGTGTGTGTGTGTGTGTGTGTGTGTGTGTGTGTGTGTGTGTGTGTATATATATATATATATATATATATGAACATATACATTTTTTTCAAAATTATTCAGAAGTGGGATAAGGATTTCAATTCAGTCATGGCCTCTTTCTACACCTGTTGTTCCTGGGATGTTTCAGGAGTCCTTACTAATATTGCAGGTATTTCTTTCCCTTTTCTATGATGTGATTATTATAAGCCATTAAATAGAATAAATATATCTCAGAGATGCCAAGTGTTATCTCACTTGTAGTTGTCCATTGGGCATCTCTAGGCCTAAGTAAATATTCAGTGCTTTTTGCAAAATCAGCTTTTGAGTCCCTCAATATGAGGAGGATTTGTGGCTATTTAGCAGAACTTGTCCCCATGGATACGATTATCAATAGAATATGTATTATATGACAAGATGGCATGACTTGGTAATAGGAATAAAAGTGGCTTAAGCTGATTTATTTATTTATAATTATATATTTTATAAACATTTAATGTACATATAATTATATACTTATAAAGCAATAATTTTGAATACATGTATCTCTCTTTCACACATACATGTTTATAATATTGTCTTTAGGATAAGCAGGTTTGGGGATGGATTGGAGTGAGTGTAATGGTGAAAAGATTAAGGACAATTGTTGAATTTTTGACTTGAGCACTCTAGGGTAGTTGCTGATACCCAATCCTGTATGGAGCAGAAAAACCACATGAGGCAGGGAAAAGAGTGCTAGTCTCAAAGAAGGCTTTTGTGTTGATGTTTGTGATTTCTCCTTGATTTCTACATGAACATGTCTGAACGTGAGAGGAGAGGACTGGGAAGAAAATTAATATTTGGAAGGCAAGGGAATGTGCAAAATACTGCAATGAGACTGAGCATGACCCTGGGTGTGGGTGAAGTATATATATATATAGTACAGGGAGCATTTCTCTGAGCTGGGGACACACCTATATTTAGCAATGGAGAAGAAAATTATATGAAGGAGACAGAGAGTGAGGGCATCCAGTTAAGGAGATAGAAAACCAGGGAAATGTAATGACATGGATTTCTGGAAGAGATGATTTTAAAAGAAAGGCAGAACCTCTTGTTCTAAAAACCACTAAAAAGTGAACTACAGGGTGACAAAGGTGGGACCTTGAAATTTGGTGCCATAGTGGTTTCTGATGATCTCAGTGGAGCCCCTGTCCTCAGATGGTGGGAACTGAAGCCAAATGGAAGATTTTTGAAAAAATTAAGGTCAGCATAGTGAAGGCAATAGCTGGAGATCGTTTTTCTGATTGTGCACAATGAGATAAAGGGAGACTCAGCCAGGTGTTAAAATTAATGGTCTCTGAGATGTGGGAAGAGTTTATTTCTGCAAATGTTTGTTTGTGGCTGCAGAAATCTTTTTTCTATTACTATGTTTGCCACCTACACCCTAGAGTTGATGTTTTAGAAGTAATATAGAAGCCCAATAGTAATTTCTGGAGAGTAGGAAGGGTGCTGGGGCAGGGCAAGGGATGAAAGTTGAAGATAGATAATTAGATATGATCACTGTGTACCTTGCATCTGGAAATATTTTGTTCAATTCCATTAACATGTGCAATAAATATTTGTTAATTAAAAACAAATTAAAACTAATTATTCTATTTGATCACTGAAAGGTAGGCACTCAACACTGAGGGAGAGAGTATCCTTTTAGTTTGTATCATGCTTGTGAAAATGGTTATTGTTAGTCACCTATAAAAAGAACTTATTAAATAATTTTGGAAGGAATAGTATGCATTTGAAATTCCTTGTTGTCAAAGTATAAAGAGGTTATCTGATGGTCACTGAAATATTTGAAGCGCTACAGTCCATCCATTGTCAAGATAGTTTGTGCCAGGATCATCCTTTGGGACTGTAATATTTTCCTTATTCCTTCACTATTTGTTGCAATCAAGAAACTGCCCACCCATAAAATGGCAAGGATAATAAGCTCCACATGCAGGAGGGGATGCTATTCTCTTGCATTGTTTTGAACTCTTCTATATGAAATATTGGTCTGTTCCCATCACTTATTATCAATGAAGTCAATTATTTTTATCAGTAAATATATATTTATTTGTTGCTTTCACTTATAATATACTAATAATGGTTTATATTTTATTGCTCATATTTTTCCAGCTTTCAGTCTTTCAGGATCTTTTACTTTAGTTCTCATGTCATTTGTCAGGAATCCACATGTGGGACATCTTGAGAGACCCTCCTCTTACTCTTCCTTCTTTTTCTCCTATTATGTTTCTCCTATATTCAGGTTCATTTTTTAATTTATCTTACCAGATACTAGAATCATCATTTTCTCCAGGGAAATATACACATTTTTACTGGTATTTTTAGGGAAACTTGTGTAATTTGTCAGGCTCAAGGCAAAATGAAAACTTTGACTTCCTGTATAAAAGCAGGTGACCTCTACAATTGACATGCCACAGAAATCTATTTCTTTCTTCTGTGATCTCTTCACAAGTCATGGTAAATTTTGTCTTTCTTTTAATTGTCCTTATTACAGAATTTTAAATTTTTATCAAGACTTCTAACATTCATCTTAATGTATGCCATATCAATTCTAAATGCAAACTTATGAGCAAGTTACATTGGAGAGCTTACATATCTATGTTGTGTTCATTAATTCCAAAGCAGTGAATGTTACACAGAACCAGTGCAATTGTTTTTACTACACCTTGATAACTGTGAACAATTTCTCCAGCTGGTTTGTTAATGAGTTTGAAAGAACTGGAAGAAAAATGACTGTGGATCACCCTATTTTTCCTTTACCTTCATATTCTCAGCTGGAGAGGTGGGTTAACACAGTGAAGTACCTTGAGTGACAAAGCTGTCTTATTTCTGTATTTGAATCTAATTCTGGTTGAACATTAAGGTGTGGCCTCCCTGGGTTTCATCATGCTCCCTTTTTTACTTACTGGTAAATAAGACATGGTCACATTGTACTCAACTCTCTCTTAGCTACCATATTTCCTTGCCTGCTGGAATTTGTGATAATGGGAATGAAAACTCAGTGTTCATGAGGTGGTCAAATGCACTATACCTGCAGGTTACATTTATATGCTGTGTTTATACCTGTGGTCCACTGCCTTCTTGGAATTTAATTATGAAAAACAAGTAGTAAGGTAAAATCAATAAAAATTATGATAGCAATTGCAGAATATTCAATCAAGGACAGGTCCACCTTGAGCAGTAATCCTGACTGTGTAGGAAGAGCATCATGGGGCTAGACCTCCTTTCCCTGCCTTCTGCCTCCTCCTCTCTCTCTCCATCATCCTTCTCTCCCTCAGTCCCTTGTATCCTCCCTTCCTCCCTTTCACAATAGTAAGAACACTAAGTAGGATATACGTACTCTGAAAACATATAAGTGAACATTATACTATTTTAAAGTATAAGTACAGAATTTTGCTGCAAATATCTAGAAGTTGTTTATTTTATGCAATTAAAATTTTATATCCATTGAAGAGCAGCACCCCATTTTACCCTAAACACATTTCTTTGCAAACATGCTTCTATCTCTCTCTCTCTCTCTCTCTCTCTCTCTCTCTCTCTCTCTATATATATATATATATATATATATATATATATATATATATATATATATATATATAAATTTAGATACATGGTCTCATTAAGTTGCTTAGGGCCTGGCTAACTTGATGAGGCTGGTTTTTAACTTGTGTTCCTCCCACCTCAGCTTCTCAAACCACTGGTATTCAAGGTATGTCCCACTGTACCCAGATCACTTAATGGGTTTTCATAGAGATTATTTTGTGTTTCAGATTTTATACTCTTCTCTGGTGATGTGTAATTAATTTCTCTCATTCCAACAGTTGAATCTTTTCCCTGTTTATGTTTTACTGTGCTGTGCAGAAGCTTTTGGTTTAATGGAATTATACTTGTCTGCTTATGGTTCTGTTCCCTGTCCTTTTACTGTCATAACCAAAGGACCATTTCCTAAAGCAATATTGTAAAGTGTTTCTTCTGTGTTTTCTTTGTATATTTTGCTTACAAAGTTAAGCTCTTCTTTCTTTTTTTCTATTTTAGATTGAAAAAATAGCAACTTCATCTGCTTGTGTTGTATAGCATGACATTTCAATACATGTAACACTGTGTAGTGATCATATTTGTCACCTTATTAGGATTGTAAAATATTAGTAAAGGGGACCCCTGTATTTTCTTCCAGGAATTTTACAGATTCACATCTCACTGTTATATTTTTTCCTCTTTGAGTTGATATTTTGATATGGTGCAAGATATGTTTTGGTTTTCTTTCTTTCCCGTGTGGATATTGAGTGTCCTCAGCACCATCTGTTAAAGAGACTAACTATCCTTTATTCATTCTGTATTGTTGGACTTCTTCTCAAAGATGAGTGTGAAGTGAATGTCTGGGCTTATCCTTGTTCTCTTTTCTATGCATTGGTCTACATGTTGCCTTCTATTTCAGTACAACCATGTTTTAATTCTTATAGTTTGTAATTTGTTTGATTCTATATTTTTGACATTTTTAAAATTAGCTATACATAACAGTATAATGCATTGACAGAGTGTACATAAATGGAGTAAAACTTCACATTTTTCTTTTTGTACATGATGCAGAATTACACCGGTCATGTAATTGTATAAACGTAGAGAGTAATAATATCTGATCCATTTCATGAGCCTTCAGAACTGCATACCTCTTTCCCTCCCTTTGCTTCCCTCTCTCTAATCCAAAGTGCATTTATTCTTGTCTAGTACCTTCCATGTGAATTAGCATCTGCACATCAGATAAAATATTCAGCCTTTGAAATTTTGCTATTGGTTTATTTAGCTTAGTGTGGTATTCTCAAGTTTCATCCATTTGCCAGCAAGTGGCATAATTTTATTCTTTCTAGGTTGAGTAATATTCTATCACACACACACACACACACATACACAAACACACACATATATATATCTATATCTATCTATATATATATATATATATATATATATCTATATCTATCTATATATATATATATATATATATATATATATATATATATATATATATGTCACATTTTATTTATTCATTCATCTGTTGAAGGATACCTAGGTTTGTTCCATAGTTTAGCTGTTGTGAACTGACCTACTCTACATTGATGTGGCCACCTGCAATGTATGAGTTTACCTTTTCTCCCACATCCTCATGAACACTATTATTGCTCTTATTCTTGATAATTGCCATTATGACTGCAGTGAAATAAAATATTGAAATCGTTTTGATTTGCATTTCTCTAATTGCTAAAGATGATGGTCTTTTTATATGTTCATTGATCAATTGTATTTCTTCTTCTGTGAAGTGTCTGTTCAGTTTCTTCGTTCATTTATTGATGGGTTATGTCTCTTTTTTTGGCAATAAGTTTGTTAAGTTCTTATATATCTTGGAGATTATTGTTCTATTTGATGTGTATGTGGTAAGGATTTATTCTCCCATTCTGTAGGCTCTCTCTTCATATTATAGATTGCTTCCTTTGCAGAGAGTAAGATTCTTAGTTTGAATCCATCCTATTTATTGATTCTTAATTTTACTGTTTGTGTTTTAGGACTCTTGTTTATTAAGTCAGCTAACAGGATGAGGATTTGGACCTTCTTTATTTTTTCTGTTAGGCACAGGGCCTCCATTCTCATGTGTAAATCTTTGATCTACTTTGAGTTGATTTTTGAGCACAGTGAGAGAAGTTTAATTTCATCTTTCTACATACAGATTTCCAGTTTTCCCAGCACCAATTGTTGAAGAGGCTATCTTTTCTCCAATTTATGTTTTGGTCACCTTTGTATAGTATGGATTGGTCTATATGTCTTTTGATATGGGATTTTCTTTTTCTTTCTTTCTTTCTTTTTTTATTATTTCTCTGTAGTACAGTTTAAGGTCTAGTACTGTGATGTATATTGATTCAATCATTTTGTTGAGAATTGCTTGTTGAGAATAACTATTGTGGCTCTCCTATTTTTTCAAATGAATTTCATGATTGCTTTTTCTAGTTTTATGAAGAATGTCATTGGACGTTTAAAAGGAATTGCACTGAATCTGTATAAGTATTGTGTTAGTATCGCCATTTTGACTATGATCATTCTTCCTATCCAAGAGCATGGGAGATCTTCAATTTCTATCTTTAGTGTTCTGTGGTTTTCATTGTAGAGGTATTTTACCTCTTTTTAGATTGATTCCCAAGTATTTTATTTTATTCTTTCTTTTTCTTTTTTGAGGCCTTTGTTAATGGGGTGGTTTTCCTTTTTTTTACACTGAATTCATTGAGTGTAGAAATTCATTTGATTTATGGGTATTTATTTTGTATTCTGCTAGTTTGCTGAATTCATTAGTCAAGAAATTTTTGAAGTGAAATTTTTTTTGGATTTTCTAAATATAGAATCATGTCATTAGTAAGTAGTGATAGTTTCATTTCCTATGTTTCTATTCATTTATCTATTCATTTATTTATTAAAGATAAATGAATAGAAACATAGGTTTTGGATAGAGCTTCAAGGATGATGTTGAATCGAAGTGGCAAAAAAAAAAAGAATCCTTTTCCTTTTTTTTGAATTTTAGAGGGAATTTTTTCTCTCTTAAGAATAATGTTTCCGTGGAGCCGCCACAGAAGGCCCAGGCACAGCGGCCACTGCCTGGGTGGGCACAGGGCTGAATGGGCAGGGGAGGGGAGCGAGCCCCCAGGGAGGCCATGGCCACTCCTCCCTCACCGGGCTCAATGGTGATGCAGAGTCTGGAAACACTCTTCTATGGTGATGAGGCACTGAGCAGCCTGGGCAATGGCGTCAGTGGCAGCAGCAGCAACTTTGCATGCCTCCAAGTGCGCAGAGGGAAAGCTGGAGCATCTCTCACCTGGAGGAGAAAGTGAAGAGCTCAAGAGTCAGAACACGGAGCTGACGTCCACCAGGAGCCTGCTGCCCAAGCAGGTGGTGCAGCTCAAGCAGAAAGTCCTCAGTCATGTCAACAGCAGTCGCCAGCTGCTACCTCAGCACTAGGTGCCCTGGTACTGAGCCCAAGCACAGGGCGCATCCGCGGCCCGCCTCCTCTTGAGGGGCGGGCTTGCAGGGGGCAGGGATGGAACTCCCAGGAGTTAGTATAGTGCGGCCCTGGCGACCTCCTCAAAGAGGGTGCCAAGGACTTGGAGAGGGTGCCTTGGACTTGACAAGATGGACCCCCTGCTCCTGGGGGCTTGGGGGCGAGCGCATGACACCCCCTTGTGCTGCCTCTGTTCCCCTGTCACACAAACCCAAGCCCCAGCCACCCCTTGTACACACTGCTGCAGAAGGGGCTCTGTGAGGCGCAGCCTTCAGCCTGCCTTTTCTTTTACTCTTTTTTTTTTTTTTTTTTTTTTTTGCCTTTGGAAGAGAGAAGAACAGAGTTTTCGATTCTTCCGTATTTATGTTTCTACTCAGGAACAAAGGGTTGTGTGTGCATGTGTTTCTTTGTGTTGGCTTTTTTATAAGAAATGGGAAGAAGAAAAAAAAAATATCACGCCTTTTCCTCACTCTCACTACCTTCTTTTGTCCTTCTGACACCCCTTTTCCCTGCCCTTTTTGTTCTGTCTTTTTGTTTTACTAGGAGTCCACATTCCTGTTTGTAATCCTTTGTCCGGTTTTCTGTCTGTTTTCAGTAAAATCTTCTTACTCAAAAATAAAAAAAAAAAAAAAAAAAAAAAAAGGAGAAGAAGAAGAATATTTCCCTTGTGTTTACCATAGAGAGCTTTTATAGTGTTAATATATTTTTCTATTATATATAGTTTTCTAGTATTTTGACCATGTATTTAGTCAAATGCTTTTTCTGAATTTGTTGAGATAATTTTTTTGATTCTTGTCTTTACATCTATTTATTTAAAAAATGTTTATTGATTTCCATGTTTTGAACCAACCCGGCATCCCTGGGACAAAGCCCACTGATCATGTTGTACAATCTTTTTAATATGATTTTGTATGCTGTTTGCCATAATTTTATTGAGAATTATTACATCTTTGTTCATCAGGAATACTGGTCTGAAATGTTCTTTCCTTGATGTGTCTTTGTCTGTTTTTTGCATCAGGTTTATATTAGTTTCATAGAATGAGGTTAGAAGGTTTTACTATTTTCTATTTCATAAAATAATTTTAGAAGAATTGGTGATCATTCTTTTTTCAATTTCTTGTAGAACTTGGCTGAGAATTCTTCTGATAATGGGTTTTTTTCTTAGTTGTTAGGCTTGTGATAAACCCTTCCTTTGGAGAATTAATGTAGTACACTCAAGACTTCATGCTTTAGAGGAGAAATGTCTTCCTTAACATTAGCCTGCATTGACAAATGTTAGTACTCAAATAACAATATTTTTTAAACATTTTTTGTTTTCCCCAGGAGAGGACTGACACCCCCAAGATTCCTTTCATTAAACATATGTGTGTGTGTGTCCAGTGTTTTGTGTTCACTTGTTAAAACTTCATTAAATAACACATCCATGACTTCAATTTGGGTATTTTACTGAAAATTTTTAGCCCACATCTTAAGTTTTTGATCCATACAACACTTAAAGTAGCTGTAATTTCTATCAGAGTCTCTACATGGAAGTATGAAATGATGGGATAAAATATTTTAACACTCTAACTCTCCAATATTATCAAATTTATTGCTAAGGGAGTGTAATGTCATTCATATTCTTGACATAATTCTCCTGAAAAAACCTGAAATAAATGTGAAAACCTTTGAAATAAATGAAACACAAGAGGATCAGTCAAGGGAAGTGACAGAGCCCCCATGAGAGCAGGATGAAGATTATGAAATACTTCTGAATTAAAAGCTAAGTTCCATGAAAGGTGGAATCAACATTATTCATTTGTGTGTGTGTGTGTGTTTGTGTGTGTGTGTGTGTGTGTGTATTGGGATAATTACTACACTAAGATATTTAGGTATTTGTAGAGTAGGAGAATATAAGATACTATTACAGTGTTAAGAAATAGGGAAATAAAAGGAGCTCCATCATAAACATCATGCTGAATTTAGCTGAAAACCCAAATGTGAAGCCTAGAGATGTTTTGTAGAAAGAAACAAAGTTAAGCAAATAGATTATCAGTTCTCTTGCTGCTGAGGACAGAGTAGAACATAATAGTTTACACACATATTTTAATAAATTCAATAAAATGCTTCATTTCAAGGGAAACTAATAAACTAGGCTGTGGTAGAAGGAATTCTCAAGTTCAACTTGTTAAACTGTTTTTGACACATCTATGACCAGGAAGGAAAAATGACTATTTTCCATGAATAAACTCAGTAATAACAGAAAGTCTTTTCAGATAAATGGCTACACTTTGAATAATGCTGCAATGTTCATTAACTCTGCTGCCTCTTCCAGAATAGTCTCCCAGTGCCTTAAAGACACATGAATACAAAGAAATAGGTACCCAGGGCTTTGAGTCTTCTGCAAGAAAAATTTCATTTTTTCCCAAGCTTTGGCCATTCTGACATCAATGTGTGGATTCAGATATTTGGAGCAAAGCCATACTCTGATGATGCAATTACCTTTTTCTTTTAAAATTACAAAATTTTCTGTAGAAAATGCTTACTTTACCTTAACACCCAAAGTCTGTTGTCATTCATTGAATGAATTTAAATTGTCTTTGAAATGCATTTTTTCTTTAAAGTTTTCAGTGAACAAAATCATCCTTTGATATTTGGGTGAAAAAATCAGTGAAAATTCCTTTGAAAGTTTGAATACTTCTCAAGAAAAGATAAAATAACTGTCTCTAAATTATTATAAACTGCTCTTATTACAGAAAAGTCAGTAATGTAATAAAAATAATTTGGTATTTATTACTGTTGTCATTTTTGTTCGTTTGTTTGTTTTTGGTTCTGTTCCTAGCAAAACAATGTAAGGCTTCTCACTAGACCCTGGACATGTATGGCTTGTTGTATAAGAAAATAAATTAAACAAACAAACAAAAAAACCTAATGTTTTATGTGAGTGTGTATACTCTTAAAATATATTTTTCAACTAAAAAAAAATTCAGAGTAATGATACCTAATATAAATGTATATGGCTCCCATAGAGCTTTATTTTCCAAATGACTAGTTTGTGAGAAGTAAATATGAAGAGTAAACTGAGACATCTTCTCTTAGAAAGAAATCAAAGAAGGGATGGAGAGTGAGAGATAAGAAGGAAATAACCAAGAAAATGAGAAAGGAAGAAAGTAGAGAAGAGAGAAAGGAAGGAACACATTTGACTAATAGTTTTTCTGATTTGGGAATGAAAACAGGTTAAAGCACCTTGTTTCTGAGGGAGCCAGTTTTTCTTCCAATTACCCCTTCCCATTGTAGTTCATCTTCTGATTCTCTCTACCTCATCAAATTGAATATTTAGCAGATATACATTGTCATTATGAACCAATATGTGCTTGAAGATAATTTCTTCAGCTACTGTACAGTTCAGCTTAGCCATGAGCAGGTAGTTTAATAACTGTGAAAAAAAAATGAACTGTAGATGCCAATCATGCAGGAATTTTTCTTTCCCATTCTAGGAACCACAATGAGAACCTATTTTCTGTTAATCTTGCCTGAGAAATGTAAAAGAAGGTCCTGACTGGCCCTGGTCATGTCCAAATCTACTAAATATTGTTGTGAGAATAATGGAACTTAATCTGGACAGAAATGACTCATGGACCCTGTTATCTGTTTCTGGTAGGATAGTGTTAGTAACTGCCATAGCTCAGAAATGAAAGATCTACATGGGAAGGATTAAGTTATAAAGAAAGTATGAAGAAAGAATATGGAATTTTCAGTCTCATCAAATGCCTAGTATTTATCTTATCAATAGAACTGTGTTTCTAAGTAATATCACCCACAATTTATCTGCCCCTTAATGTGTATCAGCACACCACTTTACTTGGACCATCTTCATTTATTTCAACCAGATATTTGTTGGGTAAGAAAAAAAAAGTAATCTCATTTTATAGGTAGCATATTAGAAGTGAGGTGGACTAAAAAAATCTCAGATAATTTTCTCATGATTATTTGTAGTAAAATAAGTTTAGAAAATATTTTCCTTAGTATTCAAAGAATTGCTACCTATGGAGCAGAGTGATAAGTAATCATTTTTATTGATGTATAAGCATCTTTTTAATAAGTTACTAGTTTATTCACTAAGGGCTTATGTTCACTATTCTCTAAAAAGATCATGAAAATTGTAGAAATAGATTTTCTTGTTTTTTTGTAGGAAAACTCCAGCAACACTTCACAGAAAAAAATACAAAAAAAAAAAAAAAAAAAAAAAAAAGAAAGAAAGAACAAAAGAAAGAAAGAAAATGAAAGAAAGAAAAAAACAAAAGGAAAACAAGATTGTTGGAAATTATTAATTCTCAGTGCAAATTTTTTTGTTGAGGGTCAGTCCTAGGCCAGGCATGTTTGAGGCTAGGAAAATCACCAAGCCTTCTTTGATTGTTTTAATTAACAAAGTTTATTTTAAGGAGACATGTAGATTTACAGAAAAACAAAGCACATAGTACCATGTTCCTCTATGCTTTCCCTTATTCAGAATTTCTACAATTTTTTTCTTTGTGTATTACTGAGAAATATTTTATGGAAGTAAAAATCAAAATGCTTTGCCAAAAGTGATGATGTTAAATAATTTTTAATAGCAATGAATAGTTTAATTATTTATGAAAACACTAATTTTACAGATTTTTAAGCATTGACAAGGAATAATGTCAATTTTCACCATGATGGCATCTTACAGAGTGGATTCACCATGCCAGAAATCACTATTCTTCACCTCTTTAAACATCTTCTACTCTCCCTGGTTTCTTGGCAATGTTTAATGTTTTCAGTGTTTTGACTTTTCCAGAATGTCATATATTTGGAATTATACAAATATGATATTTCAGACAATATATTGTTTCTGGCAGTATATATTTATGCTGTCTCCATGTTTAATAGTAAATTTTATTTTTTGACAATTTTTGAATAACCCTCCAGTGTATAGATTTATCACAGTGTTTACATTAATAACAGGTAAATAGCTACTGATATCTCTCTTAGCTGCTTCCTGTTCTTGGTAATCATGAATGATGAATCTGTAGATATTTGTATGTGGGTTTTGTGTGGACATAACTTTCAATTTCATTGAATTAACACTGAAAAATACAATTAGTGGGCCATATTAAGTGTATACCGAACTTTCTTCCAGAGTGGCTGTCCAATTTTGTTTTCCCAACAGCAATGTATGAGAGTTGTTCTTATTCCCCGTCTTTGCCAGCTCTTGATATTGTCGAGTTTGAAATTTTTTAAACTTTTATAGGTGTGTTTCATTTGTAATTACTTAATAACTTATAACATTCAGCATCTTTTTCTATGCTTTCTAAATATATACTTGGGTTTTGGAGGACTATATTTATTTCTTTCATTCAAATTTAAAACAATTTTATTAGGATAATACTAAAATACAATAAACTATACATACATAATTTGTCATGTGGTATATACCTTTTTACAGTGTAGCAATGACCACAATCAAGTTTTTAATAATGATAATTTATGCAGATGATTCTTGGTGCCCTGTTGTAATTTCTACCTCTTGCTTCCTCCACTCACCAGGGAAAAATAAAACAAACAAACAAAAAAAAAAAACAAAACACCAACAATACTGACTGACTTTGTATTGTGATACATGATATAGAAATTGAAAATCACATAAATTAGTTTTCAGAGCCTTAGTCTGCATAGATGGTGACCTTGGAACAATCAGTCATCCCTCAAATTTGCTGTACTCACCTGTTAGATAAGAAATCTTCCAATCAGTACCCAAGATAGTGTAAAGATAAAAACAAAGTAACTAATGAATCAAGAATACTGCCTGACACAGAGAAGGCTCTTGATTTCTGGTATCCAGTGTTACCATCCATGCTTTTGTTTGGTGATGCAGAGTACATGTTGGAGACTAATACTCCATAGTTTATTTTTTAAATTTTATTTTATTTGGGTTTTTTTTTTAGATATGCATTATGATAGGAAATATTTGGGCATATTATAAATACATGGAGTATACTCATTGTATTTAGGATTCTATTTTTGTGGTTCTAGATAATGCAGTCACTCTGGTCATGTGTTCAAATACAAAGATAAGGAAGTTATGTCCAATTCCATAGTTCATTTCTGTCCCTTCTTCCTATTATTGCATAGACTTCAGTGTTTTCAAGTTTTTTTTTTTTCTTATTGGTTTTATTGAGGTTGAATTCTCATAAAAGTACCTATCAAAAAATAATTTAAGGGAGATCCAACATGTCGGCGGGCACGGAGAGATCAAGTCTCTGACCTCTTCAGCTGCACGGGCATAGGGAGTCTTAAACTGTCTAAATGCTGTTTGCTCAGGATCACTAGGCAATGCTGAGCTAACATTGATCTGGGGCGAACAGTCTGTGACTCTCAGAACACACACCGAGCCCGGATCGGCTGAATTCAAGCTCCCTTTCGCCTGCATCTTGAAGACAAACCACTGTGACTCAGCGCTAAACAATCCCGCTGAAACAACTGGTCGGCCCTTCTGAAACTGCGGAGGTTAATACCAACCTAGCCTTCATAGGCAGTGCCCACAGGATTGAGACGGGGCTTGGGATAGCCAGTCAGGACCCACTCGTTGCATTGGTCACCTGGCAAAGGGAACGAACTGTTGCCATTCTCATGGGATACCAATATGGCGGGGACTTGACGTCACCAGAATGCGGTGAAGGAGATAACTTCATTGAAAACGGCGGCTGCAGGTGTGTAACCACCTAGTCTTCCCTCTCCACACAGCAGGGAAACCTCAAGGGCCCCTCCCAGCACTCCTGTGAGCTCGATCGTCAGACCGAGGGAATCAGAAGTGGCGCGGGACCCGTGGCGTGGGACCCCTGGCTACCGCTCCCACCAGTGCTGACAACTGAGGTCTCTTGCACCAGCTACCGGGGGCATGGCTACTGGAGGGCAAGAAAAATACACTGAGGGTTCTCAAACCCGAGCTTCACAAACTTAGGGTCTGAGGGAATGGCAAATAGGGAGAGTGTGCCCAGTCCTTCAGGAAAATAGAGCTCCCGGGAGCAGCAGACCTGGAGTGTAGCCAGTATTGTGGTGAGTGTCACCGGTGAGCGGGGCATGGCTGGAGGAAAAGTGGGGAAGTGACTAGACACAAGAAAAGGCCCTAGGCACTCAGGATTGGAGACCTGACCAGTCAGGGAGGAGGAGCTGCTGCACAGTGATTGGTTCCCGCATATTGAGAGGAGAAGCTTGGCTGGGTGGGCACAGCTCCACCTACTGGAAGAAAAGTTAATCAAAGTCTAAGACTGCATTTATTAATTTTTTTCATTATTTGTGGGTTTTTTTCATTTTTATTTTTTAAAGAATATTTTTTATTTTTAATTTTTTGATTATTTTTAATTTTTTTTTCTTGTTTTTCTTTTCTTTTTTTCTTCTGTCTTTTCAATTTCCTTATTCCCCATTCCTTGAATTCTACCTGTTTCCTCTCATTCTCTTTAGTGACTTCTTCCCTTTCCTTCTAATACCTTTCCTCCCAAGCATCAAATAAATTTATAGGAGTAAACAGTAACTCAGTAGTCAAACAGAACAAGAAGTAACATGAGCAGCATGAAAAAGCAAGTAAGAAAAGGAGTACAAAGAATGCAGGACAGCCTAAATATTCAGGAAGACCTAGAGGCATCAGAAAAATGGTCAAATAAAGAACTCAAGGAATATCTTAGAGAGATGGAATGGAATCTTAAAGAGGATATGAGACAGTGAATTCAAACAATGAAAGAACACATTGAAAATGAATTATATAAACAGATAAAAGAAGCAAATAAGCATCTTTATCAGGAGATAGAGATTATAAAAAAAATCAAACAATAATTCTAGAAATGAAGGAAACTATACACCAAATTAAAAACTCAAATGAGAGTATCACTAACAAGTGGAGCAAGTAGAAGCCAGAAGGTCAGATAATGAAGTCAAAATATATCATCTTGAAAAGAGTCTAGCCAACTCAGAAAGGCTGGTAAAATATCACGGATAAAACATCCAAGAGATATGGGATAACATAAAAAAAAAAACAAACAAAAAAAAAAACTTAAGAGTCATCAGGATAGAGGAAGGTATAGAGGTAGAAACCAAGGGAATGAGCAAACTGCTGAATGAAATAATTATAGAAAACTTTTCAGAAATAAAAAAGGAAACAGATGTACAAATTGTAGATGCATACAGGACACCGAGCATACAAAATCACAGTAGACCAACGCCAAGACACATTGTTATGAAGATATCCAATATAAAGAACAAAGAGAAAATATTAAAAGCTACAAGAGAAAGGAGGCAGATTACATTCAGGGGTAAACCAATAAGTTTAACAATGGATTTTTCATCACAGACGCTGAAAGCGAGAAGATTCTGGAACAAGATATTTCAAAAAATTAAGACAATGGATGCCAACCAAGAATTTTGTACCCAGCAAAATTAAGCTTCAGGTATGAAAATGAAAAAAAAATCTTTCATGATAAACAAAAGTTAAAAGAATTTGCAGCCAGAAAATCAACATTGCAAAGCATCTTGAGCAAAACACTACACGAGGAAGAAATGAAAAACAATAACCAAAACCAACAGTGGGAAGTACCTCAGTAAAGCCAGAGGGCAGGGGGAAAGCTAATCATGGAGAAACAAACCAAATTTTTTTAAAAAAAGATAAATAATCAAACATGGCTGGAAGTACAAACCATATATCAATAGTAACTCTAAACGTTAATGGCTTAAACTCAACAATAAAGTGACATAGGCTGGTAACATGGATTTAAAAAACAAATCCAACAATATGCTGCCTCCAGGAGACACATCTGGTTGGAAAACACATACACAGGCTGAAGGTGAAAGTTTGGGAAAAAATATACCATGCACACGGACCTCGTAAGCAAGCAGTGGTGGCCATCCTCATATCGAATAAAATTGACTTAAAGACTAAGTTAATCAAAACGGATAAGGAAGGACATTATATACTGTTAAAAGGAACCATTCACCAACAAGACATAACAATTATCAATATTTATGCACCAAATAAGGGTGCTGCAACATTCATAAAACAAACTCTCCTCAAGTTCAAGAATCAAATAGACCACAACACAATCATTATGGGTGACTTCAACACACCTCTCTCACCATTGGACAGATCCTCCAAACAAAAGTTGAATAAAGAAACTACAGAACTCAATATCACAATCAATAACCTAGACTTAACTGACATATATAGAATATATCAACCATCATCAAGTGGATATACTTTTTTCTCAGTAGCACATGGATCCTTCTCAAAAATAGACCATATATTATGCCATAGGGCAACCCTCAATAAATATAAATGGGTGGAGATAATACCATGCATTTTATTTGATCATAATGGAATGAAACTGAAAATCAATGATAAAAGAAGGAAGGAAAAATCCTACATCACATGGAAAATGAACAATATGTTACTGAATGATCAATGGATTACTGAAGACATAAAAGAGGGAATCAAAAAATTCTTAGAGATAAAGGAAAATAGAGACACAACATATCGGAATCTATGGGACACAATGAAAGCAGTTTTGAGAGGGAAATTCATCGCCTGGAGGTCATTCCTCAAAAAAAGAAAAAAAAAAAAAAAAACAAATAAATGAGCTCACATTTCATCTCAAAGCCCTAGAAAAGGAAGAGCAAAACAACAGCAAATGTAGCAGAAGGCAAGAAATCAATGAAATTGAAACAAAAGAAGCTATTGAAAAAATTGACAAAACTAAAAGTTGGTTCTTCAAAAAAATAAATAAGGTAAACAGACCCTTAGCCATGCTAATGAAGAGAAGAAGAGAGAGAACTCAAATTACTAACATACGGGATGCAAAAGGCAATATCACAACAGATGCTACAGAAATACAGAAGACAATTAGAAATTATTTTGAAACCCTATATTCCAATAAAATAGAAGATAGTGAAGATATTGATAAATTTCTTAAGTCATATGATTTGTCCAGACTGAGTCAGGAGGATACACACAATTTGAACAGACCAATATCAATGGATGAAATAGAAGAAACTATCAAAAGACTACCAACCAAGAAAAGGCCAGGACAGGATGGGTATACAGCATAGTTTTACAAAACCTTTAAAGAAGAATTAATACTTTTCAAGTTATTTCAGGAAATAGAAAATGAGGGAGCTTTTCCAAATTCATTCTATGAGGCCAACATCACCCTGATTCCAAAACCAGACAAAGACACCTCAAAGAAAGAAAACAACAGACCAATATCTCTAATGAACCTAGATGCAAAAATCATCAATAACATTCTGGCGAATCGGATACAAAAACACATCAAAAAAATTGTGCACCATGATCAAGTAGGATTCATCCCTGGGATGCAAGGATGGTTCAATATATGGAAATCAATAAATGTTATTCACCACATCAGTAGACTAAAAGATAAGAACCATATGATCATCTCAATAGACACAGAAAAAACATTCGATAAAGTACAGCATCCCTTTATGTTCAAAACATTAGAAAAACTAGGTATAACAGGAACTTACCTCAACATTGTAAAAGCTATCTATGCTAAGCCTCAGGCTAGCATCATTCTGAATGGAGAAAAATTGAAGGCATTCCCACTAAAATCTGGAACAAGACAGGGATGCCCTCTATCACCACTTCTAGTCAATATAGTTCTCAAAACACTGGCCAGAGGAATTAGACAGACAAAAGAAATTAAAGGCATAAAAATAGGAAAAGAAGAACTTAAATTATCACTATTTGCAGGTGACATGATTCTATACCTAGAAGACCCAAAAGGGTCTACAAAGAAAGTACTAGAATTAATAAGTGAATTCAGCAAAGTGGCAGGATATAAAATCAACACGCATAAATCAAAGGCATTTCTGTATATCAGCGACATAACTTCTGAAATGGAAATGAGGAAAAACACCTCATTCACAATATCCTCAAAAAAAAAAAAAATACTTGGGAATCAACCTAACAAAAGAGGTGAAAGATTTATAAAATGAAAACTAAAAAACCCTAAAGAGAGAAAGAGAAGAAGATCTTAGAAGATGGAAAAATATACACTGTTCATGGAAAGGCAGAATTAACATCATCAAAATGGCGGTATTAGCAAAAGTTCTCTATAGGTTTAATGTAATGCCAATCAAAATCCCAAGGCATTTCTTGCAGAAATAGATAAAGCAATCATGGAATTCATATGGAAAAATAAAAGACCCAGAATAGCAAAAGCAATTCTAAGCAGGAAGTGTGAATCAGGCAGCCTAGTGATACAAGATTTCAAAATATACTACAGAGCAATAGTAACAAAAACAGCATGGTATTGGTACCAAAACAGGTGGGTAGACCAATGGTACAGAATAGAGGACACAGAGACTAATCCACAAAGTTACAACTATCTTATATTTGATAAAGTGGCTAAAAGTATGCAATGGAGGAAGGATAGCATCTTCAACAAATGGTGCTGGGAAAACTGGAAATCCATATGCAACAAAATGAAACTGAATCCCTTTCTCTCGCCATGCACAAAAGTTAACTCAAAATGGATCAAGGAGCTTGAAATAAAATCAGAGACTCTGCATCTGATAGAAGAAAAAGTTGACTCCGATCTACATATTGTGGGGTCGGGCTCCAAATTCCTTAATACGACACCCATAGCACAAGAGTTAATAACAAGAATGAACAAATGGGACTTACTTAAACTAAAAAGTTTTTTTTTTTCTCAGCAAGAGAAACAATAAGAGAGGTAAATAGGGAGCCTACATCCTGGGAACAAATTTTTACTCCTCACACTTCAGATAGAGCTCTAATATCCAGAGTATACAAAGAACTCAAAAAAATTAAACAATAAGAAAACAACCCAATCAACAAATGGGCCAAGGACCTGAACAGACACTTCTCAGAGGAGGACATACAATCAATCAACAAGTACATGAAAAAATGCTCACCATCTCTAGCAGTCAGAGAAATGCAAATCAAAACCACCCTAAATTACCATCTCACTCCAGAAAGATTAGCAGCCATTATGAAGTCAAACAACAACAAGTGCTGGTAAGGATGTGGGGAAAAGGGTACACTTGTACATTGCTGGTGGGACTGCAAATTGGTGTGGCCAATTTGGAAAGCAGTATGCAGATTCCTGGGAAAGCTGGGAATGGAACCACCATTTGACCCAGCTATTGCCCTTCTCGGACTATTCCCTGAAGACCTTAAAAGAGCATACTATAGGGATACTGCTACATCGATGTTTATAGCAGCACAATTCACAATAGCTAGACTGTGGAACCAACCTATGTGCCCCTTAATAGATGAATGGATAAAAATTGTGGCATTTATACACAATGGAGTATTATTCTGCACTAAAAAATGACAAAATCATGGAATTTGCAGGGAAATGGATGGCACTAGAGCAGATTACGCTAAGTGAAGCTAGACAATCTTTAAAAAACAAATGCCAAATGTCTTCTTTAATATAAGGAGAGCAACTAAGAACAGAATATGGAGGAAGAGCATGTGAAGTAGATCACCATTAAACAGGGTCGAGGGTGGGTAGGGAGAGAGAGAGAGAGAAGGGAATTTGGGTGGTAAAGGAAGGAGACCCTCATTGTTATACAAAATTTCATATAAGAGGAAGTGAGGGGAAAGGGGAAAAACAAGAGAGAGAAATGAATTACAGTAGATGGGGTAGAAAAAGAAGATGGGAGGAGAGGGGAGGGGAGGGGAGGGGGGATAGTAGAGGATAGGAAGGGCAGCAGAATACAACAGACACTAGTATGGCAGTATGTAAAAACGTGAATGTGGAACCGATGTGAATCTGCAATATGTATACGGGGTAAAAATAGGAGTTCATAATCTGCTTGAATCAAATGTATGAAATATGATATGTCAAGAGCTTTGTAGTGTTTTGAACAACAATAAATAAATAAATAAAACGAAAAAGTGGATGTGGAACTGATGTGAATCTGCAATATGTATATGGGGTAAAAATGGGAGTTCATAATCTGCTTCAATCAAATGTACAAAATATGATATGTCAAGAGCTTTGTAATATTTTGAACAACTAATAATAAAAAAATAAAAAAATAATAATTTAAGTAGTTACATTTACAATGTTGTGATATAATTACCAAAATTACCTTGTTTTAAGCATTTTAATCACTCAAAATAAACCATGTAATCTGTTAATCAACCACTCACTTACATACCTTCCAAGCCCTGGTAACCAACTCTCTCCTTTCTAACTCTATGATTTCCAATTTTTGGATATTTAATGTAAATGTATTTATAACACAGGTGAAATTTCATGGTTGATTTTGTTTACTTTTCTTAATATTTTTGAGATTTGTCTACATGGTCACCTGTATCAGTACTTCATTTTTATGGCAGAGTAATATTGAAACATCATATATATATATATATATATATATATATATATATATATATATATATATATATATATATAGATAGATATAGATATATAGATATATAGATATATAGATATAGATATATAGATATAGATATAGATATAGATACATATAGATACATGTATATATTTAAATCAATATATCTATACATATATGTTCTTACTCAGACATGGATACATATAAATACATAAACTCATTTGTTTATCATTCTTGATGGAAATTTGAATTTTCATATATTTTCTAGTGGACATGGTGATGCCATTGATATTCATGTTCAAGTGTTTGAATATCTGTGTTTCAGTTCATTTGGAAATATAGCTAGGAATGAAATTGGTAAGTCATTTGGTAATTCTATGTTTAAAATTTTAGCAATCATCAATTTTATTCCTATACCTACTATACCATTTTATATACTTAACAGAAATGTGGGTAGCTTCCAATTGTTTCACATGGTGCCCAACACTTTTATTTTTAACATAATAAAGGCATTCTCTTGTTCATAAAGTCCTCTTTCATGTTATTTGTTGGATTTCTGTTGTTCAGGTGGTTGTTGTAGTAGATTTTGTAAAGGGAAGAGAACCTTAAGGTGGTCCACCAATGAGATACAACTCCTGCCTCTTTTGTTCACAAAGTCTCACTAAGTTACCCAAGGTTCCCACAGACTTGCAATACTCCTGCAGACTCCTGAGTAGTTTTGATATGAGCATGCACATATTAATAGACAACAAAGAAAGAAAAGCATCAATATTTCTCTAATATAATTTTATTGAAAGAAATATCAGGAACTGTGATTCAGGAAGAGAAAAAAAAACATCCACTTTGTATCAGAGGCTGTACTATTGTCCAACTATGAAAATCAGTAGCCTTAGTTTACTCCATGTTGTCTCCTTCTCAGAAATGTCATATTAATTGAAAAAAAGTAATACCCATTGCATCTTATTCTAATGAAATCCCCTTTTACACAGAAAATCTTAATTAAACTTCTCTACAAATATTTACCATAATTGTTTTATGACTATGAGCAAAAGAAAATACAAAAGAGTTCAATGTAGTTAAGCATCCTATTTCCTGTTGTTCTATCTTACTTTGCAATGAGCCTGAAAGAGATCAATGTATCAGATGCTGAACACCTCTTTACTAGTTTTTCACAAGGTTTTTGAGCAATCTCTTATTGCAATGATATAATATACTTTGTGAAATTTTTTCAAGTGGGAAGTGTATTTGAAAAAGTGTGTTTTGTATTGTAACAAAGTCTTTGTCTTTGGGCCAGAGATATTCTCAGGGATATTTATATTTCAAAGACTAATTGGGCTCCATTGTAATATTTCAAAAGGTTAGGGGGGGAAAGAGGTTTAAAAGAAGCTCTTTCATTCTCAGGTACTGATTCTTGAAAAAAAACTGTTTTTGAGGTGTTAATTTACCCAGAACAGTGAAAATATTCTGTTATTATGGGAACTTCTGTAGATTTTGATCCTCTGAGTACCTCCCCTATACACTGGGATTGAAGTCCTAAAACATCCTGAAAATGGTCTTTAGGCCAATTGATTGAGTAGAGTAAAAAGTTTTCTCTCTGAACCTGGCTGCAGCCAAATAAATCTAATTTCTGTTACTCCTCTTGTGTCTGACCTTGTCTTATTCTACTACACTGGCTTCTTTTACTTAGGAAAATGCATTTAAATTTAATTTTGGTTGTTGAGCTAATTAATAGGCTACTCTTTTCTTGTTGAATGAATTTTTGTTTTGAAAATACATATACTTCTTCATTAATTGCTAAAGATTTTTTAGCAAATTTGCTATATTTCCATATATTCCATATACTAATGTTACATTTAGCATTAATTTGCTATATATCCTCCAATTTAAATTGTTGTCGAATAAATCTGCTGTGAATATTTGCATATGTAAAAGTGGCTTGCCCCATGCTTGGAATATAACCCTTGTCACTCTACCACTGAGGCTTTTAAAAAAAGAAAGGAGAAAAAGGATCTCTCTCTCTCTCTCTCTCTCTCTCTCTCTCTCTCTCTCTCTCTCTCTCTCTCTCTCTCTCTCCTGTTTCATAACTAGGAACTAGATCACCTTTTCCCATCCATGAATCAGATAGCTTTGAGAACACATCCACCAGAGGAACCAAATAATTCAGACTTCAAAGATGGCCCCAGGAGATATAAGGAATAGATATTTCCGAAATTAACAAGTGAACAGTTACTCTTCTTTACAGGGAGTACCTGGAGGGCAGTCTTTGAATAGCTTATTTTGAAAATATTCTTTGTTCTGCCAGGAATGATGACTCATGCCTATAATTCCAGTGGCTCAGGAAGGTGAGTCAGGAGGATTGAGTTCAAAGCCAGCCTCAGCAAAAGCAAGGTGCTAAGCAATTCAGTGAGACTCTGTATCTTAATAAAAATTTAAAATAGAACTGGGAATGTTGCTCTGTGGTTTAATGCCTCTGAGTTCAATCCCCACTTCACACACACACACACACACACACACACCCCAAAAATAAAAGATTCTGTTCCCTCGGATGAGCAGAATCAAAGCGTCTAAAACTGGAGTCCTCTGTGCTACTTCTTTACTAGCAAAGCAATAATACACCTGCTTTGCCTTTTTCTCAAAACCATATCCGCCTTATTAAATTGGCATCAGGGAGAAGGATCAAGGTTCCATAGCATATACACCATTTCTGTAGGCATCAGTTTACAAATAATGAGGATAAAATGTGGAAGTGTAATCACTGCATCACATATTAACTTTATTAAGGATAAAAAATACAGTGCTTCTTTCCGAGAAGACTGTGTTGGAATCAAAGCAACAATCAAAAAGAATTCCTCTGCTCCACAACCAATCAGTATTTGTTACTATTGGGTTTTGTGTGAGTGTGTGCCATTTATTAGTGGCTTGAGGAATCTAGTATTAATTTTAATATTATTTCCCATTTGACAGGTGCTGTTTAGCATCTTTACAGATGTTTTCATGCTCTTTCTAGAGATTATTTTGTGAAGGGTCTTTTAATGTTTTCTTCTCTTCTATACTTGCCATTCACTGGAACTCTTGTGGCACAGCATCCCACCATTTCAACTAATTGGACATGATCATTAATTGAGGAATAATTATTGTGTATTTTGATTATTTCAATATTTAGAAGATAAACTTGTACAACTTTTCTACAAGTTACTTGAACCAGTTCTCAATTTTCAGTTGCTTATTACATCATAATTTTAAATCCAAAATTACCACATAAAAAGAACAATATTATGAGACAGTAATATATATATATATATATATATATATATATATATATATATATATATATATAATATTTCAACATTTCCCACAGTACATCTTTTGATAGTTTCAGTGACAAAAAATACAGACATCTCTTTAGAAATGCAAT